>NW_016107434.1:1430403-1527521 GCF_001604975.1 Cebus imitator | reverse complement strand
AGGAGACAGGAAGATGGAGTTACTGATGAAACAAAAAAAAAAAAAAAAAAAAAAAAAAAAAAAAAAAAAAAAAAAAGAAATAAGTCAGGGGCTTCTGGTTGTCTGGAGAGGTAAGTTTCTGTGAAAGCCCCAGCAAGTTAGCTTGTTTCTTTTTTTTTATTTTGGTTACTAGTAGTAAGTAGCCATAAGGTGAACTGAAATTAGAAAGCAGACATTCTATAAAATGACTTCTATACAGGTAGCATAGGACCTATACTAATCTACCTGGACACAATGTGAGGTGACAGTAATAATTGTACAACACAGAATAAACACTGATTTAATGCTACTGTGTGCCAGGAAATATGCATGTGTCATTTCCAGGTCTCACGCCAATCCTACAAAGAAAGAGCATACTACTATGCAATGGTACAAAAAGCACAAGTTTTAAAGATAAAGATGGTTTGAATCCTTGCTCAGCGACTCTGGCTTTCTGATTCTCAGTGTCTTTACATATACAAAAGACCCTGACACATTGTCTGGCGCACGGTGAGAGTTCAAAAGTGTTGTTCCGTCTTAGTCTTCAGTAAGACTGTGAGGCTCAATAGTTTTCAAAAATTTTCTGAGAATGAGGATTTTCTAATTATTCACTTGTGGCTTCTAATAGTTTTTAATTAATTTTATAATATAAAGTTTCATCCTATGCAAAGTAAAAATATTCATTATATGAAAGAAACAGTTGTTCTATGTTAGATGAGTCAGTGTTTATTTTCTCTCATTTGACATGTATAAAGAGATACAGGCTTACTATGCATGAGAATATTTATTCTAGTGACCTTGCTGCATGTAACACATGGAAAAGGTAGAAGGAAATATATTTTAATATTTGCTTAGGTACTACTCTGAGATTATCTTTTGACCAGAAATAGTTTTGTCCAGGATATTTTGTTCCTCTGTTCTTACAGCTATTAAATTCAATCCTGTGAAGTCTGTGCAGCCTCTCTTTGGGCTTTATCTATAGCTTTTAGACATAGAGGTCTTGATGAACTCTTACTCCACATAAGGCTGTAGGCTTCCCAAACTTTGAATAGCCTAGAATTGAAAGCAGAGGGATGTGGGCATGGTTAGAAAGAGGACATGGGTATATTTCCTTTGTTTTTACTACAGCTGTTGGCATACTTGTGGAAAATGGTAAAGTCCTTAGAATTATTCTCTACAGTTCTGAATTCTCTATCCTTGGATATTTCATTTTTCAACTTTTTGACAATCTCATTCACTCCTTGGGGATAATTTCTAAGTGATCTATTATATCTCAAAAATTGGACAAGTTATTTTTAGAACATCTGAGCTAACAATGGACATCAAGAGCTTTGATTTATTTTTAAGATGACATATTTAGACCACAGAAAGGTTACAGATAGTTTTCTCTAAATGAAATTTTTAAAATTCACGTTAAGAATCTCTTAGTGCAACTTAGTGTTTATAGAAGGGTACAAAAAGGCAGATATTTCTCTCCCTCCAAAACATCACATATGGAAAAAATTAATTGTTTTTCCATTTAAAATAAAAAGGCAACAAATTTCCAGACAACATACCACGGTAAAATCACAATTTGTAATACTCCCTGTGCCCAAACACATCAATGATAGGTAAAATATAAAAATAGAAGACCAAAAAAACATAGCCAAGTTAAAAATAAATAAATAAATTTTCAAAGTAAAAATTTAAATAAACGCAAAGTAGTGAAACAGTCTGAACCCATAAATTTGCTGTCCTCCAAGTTAAGAAGCAGGTTGACAGTGAATGCAAGGTAACATTCTGCTACCTGATAAACAAGACTGCTTAAACTCATGCTTTCTAGATTACAAAATAAGACTGAAAACAAGTTGATAAATACTGCTAAAGGCTATGGTTTTATCAAGTGGTAGGCTGGGAGTCAAAAGATAGACATATTCTTGCCACAAAGTGGTCAAAGTAACCTAGCAGTGCACACAGTGAATCAATATTATTCCCAACACTGTCAAGGGACAGCAGTCCAGGAAGGTCGCTGTATGCTGTTGGTTTGGGACTTGGGACCTTGACGCTGTTTTTACTATAGCTGTTGGTATACTTGTGGAAAATGATAAAGTCCTTGAGGCTGGATAAACACTATGCTTAAACATCTAAATCATAAAGGAGAGAACAAAAAAGTAAAATTCCTGTTAAAAACCAACCAAAATGTGGAAGCACCTAATGCTGTAGCAAATACTGCCCTCATCTCCTTGCACTCACCACTTCAGTGCATGACACTGGTCTGACTTCTAACAACTGCATTTCTTTGTCTTTGTTTTCCTATGGCCACTGAAGCCTGCTTTGTCCACTGTTCTGGCATGCTAAAAGTGATGGGGAATTAATGCCCTTTGGAAGTAGACTCAAACTGACCAAAGGATATTGGTACATAAAGATTCCCTTGACCCTTGGGTGGGATAAGTCTGAGAGATCTGTTCTACACAGGCTCCCAGAGTTTTCCTTGTGAGTTTCACTACTAGTTATACACAAGAGTAACTGGCTTGGTGATCCATCTTTTATTGGCTACTTTACTTCCTTGTCTCCCCTCTCTATTCTCCTACTGGTGCTTTTGTTACCTTCCAAATAAAGTACCTGAACTCAGATTCTTTACCCAGGATCTGCTTAATAAAGAGCCCAACATAATACTGAGGAAGACAGACAAAAAAAATCAGCAGAAGGAGCACAAATTTTCTCAGGGAGAAATTAACGAGATGAAACAGTCTGACAAATCTTTAATATAAATGTGTTTAGTGCCCAAATAAAAATGGAGAATAAGTTCTATTAAAAGCAAGGACTAATGGAACAAAAATAGGCAGAAATGAAGCAAGACCAAGAAGATAAAAAACAAATCCAATTAGAAATCTTGGAAAGGACATACACAGTCTTTGAAATTCAAACACTCAAGAAAATGCAGCTAACTGGGCATTGGACAAAGTTGAAGAATAAATCAGTGAAATAAAAGAGTGATTGACCTAGAATATAGCATGCAAGATTTTTTGTTTTAAGTGGGAGGAGGGTATATAATAGAGCAATGGAGTATAGACTGTGGACTGTGCAGAGCTACCTTTATAGTTCCTTAAAGAAGAGAATAGAGGAAATGGTGCAAATGAACTTTCCAAGTGTCCTAAGATCAAAAGTGGGATCAAGAACAGCATCAAGAACAGCAATTACAGATACAGGAATAAAAACATGAATAAATTTAGATACAGCTAAGTTAAACTATGTAGAAGAAATTATTTGAGAAGCTATTAGTCAGAAAGGATGAATAACCCACATAGAAAAGGTATTTGATCTGACAGCAAACTTCTCATCAGAAATAATAGATGCCAGATGATAATGGAGAGATTTCAAAATGCTGAGAGTGCGAAGCATCATTAAAAACAGTAAAAAAATAAAAGTACCTGCAAAGACCATGAGAGTGCACAACACTAACAAGAAATGGTATAGACATAGTTTACAGGAAAAAAATTCATAAGCCAAAAGTTGTCAGTAAATGTTTTCTCCCAAAAGCCCATTGCTCCATAAATTGTCTGGTCTAAGAAGCACCATTGAAGTAAGTGCGCTAAACTTTTGCAGATTTATTAGGAAGTTGGAGGTAAGGAGTATGGCAAGAAATACCAAGTCAACTCTGTAAAAATAGGCACTTCCTTCTTGGGAAAAAGCTTTATATGGGAGACTCATTTGCATTTTATTCAGACTCTGCCTTCTTGTTCTGTTGTGTCAACTGCTAAGCTAGCTCAAGGGGAAATGGAAAGAGCCACCAATGCCATACATGAAATCCTTATTTGTGTCTCCTAAAAAAAATTAAAAGATCTTTGAAAAATACAAAGACTAAGGACGTTTCCATTACTAATATCCCCATGGAGGCACATCAAGCCAAATATCCTGATTTACTCTTCTCCTGATATTCATTCATCTAAACATACTGATAATTGTATTAGTCTTTTAAATGCATTGAAACTGGTGAAAGTCCTTAGAGGCTAAAAGTAAGTACAATATGAACTCAGAGAGGTAGGCAGAGCCCAGGAGCGCACCTTTACTCTGAGGGATTATTAACCATGGGATATCATGAGCTTCAGTTTCCATGTCCTTTTGTTTCCTGAAGAAGAGTAAACAAAACTTGTCTCAGATGAAAAGTATTATAGTACTATAATACTATGAAAACTATATAGATGATAGTACTGTGAGTGGCCACAGCATATAGTAGACATCCCACACGTATAGATCTGAGACCATGAAGGGCTACAGTTTCAATGTAGAGGATAATGGAAAACAGATTTAACTACTTTTACCTATCACCATGTGGAGACAAATCATTAAAAAGTTGAGGATGGATGCTAAGTGCTAACCTTTTAGCTACTCAGAAACCACGCTCAAATTTTTACCTTTAGTTAACTTCCAAATGATAGTGAAAAACAACATGGTCTCTTTTATCAAACTAGATCTCATATTGTGGAAATCACACTAAACCTATTCTAAAAAAGCAGAGGTCCAAAGTCCCAAGATGCTGGGTCCACCTTGGGGAATGTGTTTGCCTTTTCCAGTTTAGTAATTATTCCATCTTTTTATCCTTTAACTTTCAGACAAATTTGTAATTTAGTTTCTAAAAGCACTTCAATAAAACAACAGAGAATGAAAGGTTGAGAATTTAAAAAAATTGACTAACCTGCTCACAACACACGTTCACAAATATATCTAGCAAAGCAAAGAAAAATGCATTTGAACTTCCAATTATTATGAGACTAAAATTTTCAATATCTTCTTCCATTGTTCATTTCCTTTTTAATTTTTCTTCTTTAAGGACTGTAGTTGAACATGATTCTTTACCTACTGAGGCAACACAAACTTTTATTTCTCTTGCGTATGAGCCCTTGGTAGTCTTGCCTGTATTGGGCCATTGCAGTTTTGATAAATTTTGTCACTTGATTGGATAGTACTGTGAGTGGCCACAGGGTATCCTCTGGGTTGCAGAATCACTCATTATGTCCCTGTTGTGTTACAACCAACCTATTTTCCCCTGATAATCAGTATTAATCACATCAGCCATTAAGGTGAGAAAAAAATGGCTAAAAAACATGGTAAATATGTGGGTAAATCCAAATGAACATTGATTTTTAAAAAATAATAATTTCCTTAGATTAAAAAAATACGTATAGAGAGAATTGTAGTGCTGATAATAAACTGGGGAAGGATAAATATAGATAAAGTGTTTAAGATTCCTGCATTACCTGGGAAATGGGTAAATTTTAACTTATGCATTCTAAAATTTTAGAAAATGGATTACATAATTAAGTTTCCTAAATTTGGAGGGTTAAAAAAGTGGAATAATATAGTAATGAATCCAAAAAAAAAAAAAAAAAAAAAAAAAAAAAAAAGGTAATCCAAAAGAAGGAAGAAGGCAAGAAGAAAAGAAAAATGCAGTAGAAAACCCAAATGAATTAAAACTATTAAAAAATATGTGATAACATTTAATTTAGTTTAAATCCATTAATTTTCAAACTGAACTAGAGAATAAAAAGCTATATATTATTTACCAAAAGTAAATCTAAAATATAAGGATATAAATGTTTGAAGGTGAAAGTATCAAAGAATACAAAAGTCATGTAATAATCCAGAGAAAGCTTTTGTAAGTATGCTAGTTAGACAAAATAGCTTTTAAGGCAAAAGCAGTATAAATGAAAAAAGTTGTATTTAGCAGAAATATATGACAATGTATAAACTTTATCAATAGAATAACAGAAAACTATATAATGCAAAATTTGACAGAACCATAGAGAGATTCTGATAAATCTACCATCAGAGTAAAATATTTTAAACACACATTTCTCAGTAATTAGTGAATAAAATAGATCACAAAAAATCAATAAAAATATCGAGGATTTGAAAAAAAAAAACAAACAATTCTGATTCAATATATATATATATATATATATAAAGGTTTTTTCATTATTCCAGTAGTGAGTAAATATTCCTTTCAAGCACACGTAAAACATTTATAAACTAATCACAAACAGAGAAAGAAAGGCTTAACAAATTTATTTGATTATACACAAGAAAGTTGGAACACACAAGAAAATGTTACTAACAAAACAAAATCCAACCAAATCCACAGCAAACATTTGGAAATTAAGAAGCATATTTCTAATACTTCATAGGTTAAAAAGATAATCACAGTGGAAGTTAAAGACATCTAGAACTGAATGATACTATTGTCTCAGGATTCTTAGAATGATGCTTTTCCACCTGGAAACCTCTGTGGCTGGTGAGGCCTTTGCCTGAGTTTTGTTTGAGTCTGCTGGGATGATTACACCCACTCAGCCTGGCAGGCTGTGCTCAGCTTGTGCTACCTGCCCAGATCCCATGCCTGCCAAGCACATTCCAGGTGAGGAACAGCAAGAGGTGTGTCAGCATGCAAGCACAAGGTCCAGTCACTGTGCACAGGCAAGCACACCAGCTTCTGCACTGGATCCGGCAGCTCCAAGCTCCGGCACAGGTGCTGGCTCCATACAAGCCTGTGGCTGGATAAGATGCATGGCAAGTAGCTTCTGCTGTGGATACTCTGGTCTAGAGGAGGGGAACGCAGTGATGCCCAGAAGCTTGGAGATGCCAGAAACTGCAGAGCCCCAAAGAGTGTGTCACAGCCCTGGCTCAGGGAGCCCCTAGGTTTGGGTTCCCTGAAGGGCCACAGCACTTCTCTTCTTGTGGCCCTTAATGTGGTGAGGGGTGAGGGGGTGTTTAGCCCTGTTTGTGTTATAGCTCTTTCAGTCCTGCCATTGGGCAGGTCCCAAGATCTTGTCCCACACCTGGGAAGAAAAAGGTACAACTGGAAGGTGAGCAAGGCAGAGAGGAGCTCTGTTGAGCGACTGAACACCTTTCAGAGATGGAACTGGGTAGCTCCTTTCCACAGGCAGGTAGCCCTGAGGAGTGTCCAGCTCTCAACAAAGAGGAGACCAGGAGGAGGTAGCACCTTTCTGTAGCTGGTAGTCACCCAGTCTGTGTGAGTCTGGCTGGGTCTGGATGTTTTTATGGGCCCAGAAGAGAGGAAGTGCAAGCTGATTGGTCCATGGATGGCCATGGTCCCGCCCAGAAAAAGTAAGACAAGTCATCACTCCAGGCTGCAGACTCCATCCAGATCTGACAGCCTGGCCCCCAGGCTTCAGACCATCCCTGGCTTAAAGGTGGGGCTTCACCCAGCCCTGCCCCTTTTTACCCAGAAGCCCGTCTGCCTCCTGCAGCCATCTACATGTTGTCCATGGCACCCAGGCTGTTTGTGCCAAGGGGTGAGGGCAGGCCTACACTGAGCCACCCTCAGCCCCACCTTGGCCTTCTTCCCGTGTTCATCCACGCCCAAAGTCTGGAGGGCACTGAGGAGGCAGGGGCTGTAGTTTCAGGGCCACTCTGAATGTGCACACACACTAATGGGTCGTGACAGCACCAGGCTTGGCCACAACTTTGCTCTTCTTGGAGTAGGTGAGGGAGTCGGGAGAGGCCAGGCAGTGGGAGCAGGCACTTTCAAGCCCACTCGGACAAGAGGCTTCCTGGGCACACCAGAGTGCTTTTTCCAAAGCTCATTTTCA
This sequence comes from Cebus imitator, assembly GCF_001604975.1. NCBI lineage: Eukaryota > Metazoa > Chordata > Mammalia > Primates > Cebidae > Cebus > Cebus imitator. Next base: position 1,519,917 of record NW_016107434.1, on the reverse strand, counting down.
CCTAATGCTCATTTGCCAAATATTAAGATGAGTATTCAGCCAGAGCCAGATAAAATTGTCACAGAATGAATTTCTGGGATACAACATTAAATATAAAATTTATTTGAAATATTTGTTTAAAATAGCAATTACATTTTTAAAAATTTTGGCAAATTATCAAAATTTAACATTATGTTGCAAGAACAGCAATCTTTTCAGTGTCAGCTGCTGTTTCTCCTATAGCTATGTCTTGTATAGATGTGATACCAAATATACTCTTTTCCAACTGGTACAATTAATAATGTCACTAAACTCTTTATGGCTGGCTGAATATAACAAAAGAAAAAGGTTTTCATAAAGTATTTTCTATTAGAAAATTGTATTTGGGACTCAAACTTGGATAAATCTAAAAAAAAAAAAACCTTTGTATTTTTAGCAACTAAAATTAGTTTTGAGTCACTAGCTATTACTTTCACAGACATTGCTTACGTTTTTAGCTTTCATAAACTAAAATCTCTATGAATTATCTCAAAGTATTATTGCAAGTACATTTTTAAAGTCTGATTAGCAAGAAGAAAATGTCTCTAGCACATTATTTTCTTCATCATATGCCCTATATATTATGTGTGCATTTAAGGTAACTTATGAATTAAATTGTGTATGTGTGTGTGTGAGAGAGAGAATTTTAAATTTTCTTCATGACATTTTAAGCTAGTAACATTGATATTCTATTTACAATCTATCACACACCAAATTCAGCCATATACAAATACATCATGACTAAGATGGATTTGTCAAGGAATTTAAAGTTAATATAAGAAAATCAATTAAGGTAATTCACCATATAAAATATTTAAGGATAATAAAAATGATCATTTCTATTGATATTGCAAAAGAATTTGATAAAATTTAACATTGTGATTTTTAAAATTAAGAATATTATTGTTTTCAATTTTAAAGAATTCCTTTTAAAATTTGGAATAAGACAAAAGTACTAGATATCGTCACAATTTTTCTACATTGTCTTCAGTTCTTGGCCAATGGAAAAATAAAGAAATATAAAAGAGAGAAGCATTCAAAAGAGAAAAACCAAATATTTGTTCACAGATAATGATTGTTAGCATATAAGTCTTAAAGTAATCAACATAGGATTTATTAGCATTTAAAATTGTCTGTAGCACATTTCCTAAATACCAAATAAATTTCATTTCTGTACATAAATTGCAAAGAATTAAAAATGAAATGCTCAAAACAGTATAGTAGCATAACAATGTAAAGTACTTAAGAATAAATATACAAAGCAAGCGTAAGCCCTCCTTGGAGAAAAGTATAAACTTTACTGAAAGAAGGTATAAAAACAAACAGAGATATCACATTCTGAGATCACAACACTTGATATTGTGAAGATGCTGAGTGCCTCCAAATTGACCTATGGAGTCAGTTTACCCAATCAAAATGCCAACAGAGTGTGTGTGTGTGCACATGTGCACATGTGAAAAAGAGACAACGCCGGGAGAGAGAATGCAAGAGAAAGACTTGGAGATACTTAAAAACTGATCAAAAGTTTATGAGGAAGAGTGAAGGAACAAAAATAGCACATTCCCTTCTGAAGTAAAAGACTTGATAGAGGAGTACTCTTAGCAGATATTCAATCTTAGACTAATATTGTACTCTTCTTTTTTTTGGCAAGTAAAAGTTTTTATTTGAGATACAAAATTATTTTGTTAGTCAAAGTTCCCCAAGCAATGGAAAGAGTAAAATGTGTCTTTCTCTGCTATCGGGGGTGAAGGTTGAGGGGGCAGCCCAGGAGATGTGTCATACCAAGTAGAAACCCTTTGAGTTCTCTTCTTCACTCTTAGGAAAGCAAGCTGAGCTAACACTTCTCCTTGCCTGAACCGGTCTCTTCTTTTCCTCCTTCTAGCATCATCCCCTTCACTAAGAAGCCTCTTGCATGCCTGGGGTATGCACATGTCTACATTCTCTTGACCTTGTATTCCAGATTGCAAACTCTTTCATTGCAGCATGCTCACTTAGTGACAGAATTTTCCATGTGTCACTGGACCACACTGTGTAGACCTTGAGGACAAGGAAGAAGTCAGAACTTCATAACAAGGGCCTCCAATTTGGAGAGAACAGGCTTCCCAATAGGGTGTATTTTCTAAAGCCAGTCAAGTGTGGCAGCTGGTCTATGTCTATTTGCATAAGCGTATTTAGGACACTGGTTATGCAGGGACATATCAATTTAATGGAAACATCTCATTTATGGTTTAGTTTAGTAATGCAGGTTTAAGTGAGGGATGTACAGACTTTTCAATAAATGGCATTGAGACAATTGGTTTTCCATGTTGAAAAAAAGCAGTTTGATCCCCATATTATCAGATAGCTGAAAATCAACACCAGGTGAATTAAATGTTAAATTTTGGAGGCGAAACAATGAATATTTTAGAGGACAATAAGGAAGAATATATTTCTGTCTTCAGGATAGAGAATGACTTCTTAAGCAAGATGTAAAAACTGCTAAATAAAAGGGAAAATGACATTTTCAACCATGTGAAAACTGAGAACTTCTTGGTCATCAATGTATGCCACTAAAAAGACTTGGAGAAAATATTTGTGGCATGTTATCAATCAAATCAATATAATCCAGAACATTTAAAGAATTTTAATTCTTTATAAACTCTATAGAATCATTAAGAGAAAGGCAATCAAAGAAAAAATGGACAAGAGACCTGAATAGACACTTCCCTAAACAAACAAACAAAAAAACAGAAAGCCAACACATTTCACAAGAAACTAGAAAAATGTAAGTTCAAAGCACACTCTCTAGACTGACAAAAATTTAGCTTAACAATAAAAAGGTTAGCTCTAATGTGGCTAATGGAAATTTTTATATACTGCTATTAGTATAAATTTTAAAAATTGAGGAAAAAGATTAAAAAACTTAATAGACAAATAAGCAAAGGTATAAAGAGAAAATTTAAAAATTAATATTAAAATAGCCCTTAAGTATATGGAAAGATAGTCAGTTAAACTCATAATAAAAGAAAGCAATTAAAATCACATAGGCACCATTTTTCATCTATCAGAGGAATAAAAATTACACATTCTATTAGGCTGTGGGGAAAACAGACACTCTTAAAATTTTCTGGTCAGGATATTAATATCCATTTTGAAGAGGAATATGGCAATAGCTATCAAAACTTATTATCTCTGATCCAGCAATGCCATTTCTGGAAATTTAACCAAAAGATACACCTCTGCATATATGTAAACACATATACACAGATGACTTATTGAATATGGTTTGTAATGTGAAAATATTTATAAACAATATGAATGCTGTATATCTGGTAGTAGTTGAATAAATAATTGCAGCCTTTCCATGGAATGCTATGCAGCGGTATCAAAGAATGAGTAATAGATGTATTATTTTATCTTATGATAAGCAAATTTAAAAACCAGCAAAAAAGAAATGCAAGAAAAAAGTGAAATGAGATAAAATTATGCAAAAGGAACAGATTGAAAACTAAAGATATGTAGTACTTCCATGGGCAGATGGAAATGAGCAGTATTGGCATGGAAAAAATATAAGAAAGTTGACAGGCCCTTTTCTGAATATACTTAATGAAATAGCTCTAAGTTTTGGAACCATGTGAAAAGTATCTCATGAAAAATTATCAGAAATAATGGGGGAAATACCCTACAATAAAATATAAATCGAACCAAATGAACCAAACTTTATTTCAATTGAATAGCATAACTACAGTGAACAGGAGGGAGTGGACTAACATGTTATCTTTGCAATGACATTTGTATTAAATACCTTCAAACTCAAGACAAAAAGAATTGTTAACAAATGTTGAACTCTGATTGTAGTTTTTTTTTTTCCCCACAAAGGCGAGAGTAGCAATTTTGAAATTACTTTTTCTGTAATCCAGGATTTAGTAAAATAAGTAAATATATTGTGTGTAATGAGAAACAGATTTCCCATTGTCCAAAAGAAAATTATAGATTTGGAAAGCATGAAGACTAGAATGAGCTCTGTGGAACTGGATTGGAACAGAAATTATCAGAATGAACTCGTGATTACCCTTATGGGTATATATATGTATGTATGTGTATATGTTAATATACATGTATATACATACACATACAAGTCTATGCAATATATGTGTGTATAAACATACATATGCATATATATCCAACAACACACATCTGTATTTATTTCTCTATCTACATATATTCGATCCATTTATTGATCAGTTGATCTATTACACATGTAGATTGATGTAGACATAGATATGTGTGGGTGGATACACACATAGAGAGTTGTATAGGTGGATATATGTTTGTGTATGTATGTGTGTATGTGTATACATACATATGTTTCCTAGCTGTGTTCACTGAGATATATACAGCAGCGATCAGTACCAATAAGCATACTCCATGCCCAGATCTTAGTTTCTAAGTATCATCCTCCACTTAAGGAAGAAGTTCTCCTTGGGAATATGGCTGATTCCAAAGCTGAGTAATTATAAAATGAGTGTGAAATATCTTGTGTTGTAGAATAAGGAAGTCCTCAAAAATGGTGGAGACATGTCAGAAAAGCATATATGTGACATAGCTGAAACACATTAAGTTTGCAGCATTTTAAAAATGATTTAGCTATTAAAATTTCAGATTTTGATGTATCATAAATCAAGAATATTCCCATTGTAACTCCTTCTACCTCTTAACAGTGGTGTATTACCATTAGCAGAAGAACTGATGTGATTAACCCAGTAGAAATAGTTTCATTACCAAAGTTTTGAAAACCAGAATTATGATTTTAGCATTGTTGGAGATGACTTAGGAAACCATCCTTCCAAATTGATATACAGCATTACTGGTGCCTCAGAATCACCTGGGGAGTTGGTTGGTTGGTTGGTTTTAATACAGATCCCATCCTTGAGATTTCTGGCATTCTTCACTAATGGCAATAACACTCATTGCCCACCTTCCCCTTACATATATGCACATACACATTTCATAGGAAATGAGATTTAAGGAAGTTACTATAGTTGTTTAAATTTACATCACTAGTCCATGTCAGAGCTGTAATAATCAGGAAAATCTATAGAAACTAGAAAGAATTGCTTCTCTCACTTGAAGCTATTACCATGAGGTGTATGAGGTCACCACTGCTAACAACACTTCTTTTGTTTTGTCACTCATATCCCAGTAGAGAAAGCTACCATGGGTGTAGAAAGAGATGAGAATGAGCTGATAGAGAAAGGAATTTGGAGATGACTGTGTCTTGAGCACATAACTTTTATCTCACACAAAATTCATAATATGGGAAACCCTGAGAAACATGCCACTCTCCCATTCATAGTTGTGTGTCTTTGAGCAAGTTATTTGACTTCCCTTAAGCCCACTTCCATGGTCTGAGACAATATTTAATAACACCCCATCTCACTCCCTCAAAGTCATAAAGTGACTAACATTTAGTAGGTACTTAGAAAAAAAGTTAAATTTTCTCTTTACTGTCTGCTACCCTACTCCAATAGCTATGAAAATGTGAGCTTTGAAGCGTGGCTTTTTGAAAAGTGTCTAAAACTAAAGCATCAGGAAGTCTCTTACCATTTCCCTAACCAGAATCTTTTTGGCATTTGAAAGCTAACAAATACATGAATATGCCCAAAGTATCGCTCTTATAAATTGTGTTGTATACTATGTTTCTTGAGTATGGACCAAAAAAAAGGGGTTATTACATTATATAAGCACCATGATTTGTATTTCCCTGAAACCTAAGAAATTCTGATTTATCTGAGATCTCCTTTATTTATATAGGTCATTACTATGTGGCTGGAGCACCAGAAAAAAAAGAAAGAACCAAAAAAAAAAAAAAATTTAGAACCAGAGATTCAAAGTGTTTATGACAGAAACTTCTCAGGAAAGAATCATTTACAAAAAGACAGTGCTACCGTAGTCCTCTTTACAATAATAAGATTATTTCCCTCAGCCAAGCTAATAAGTTAATACCATCAATATTTCCCCCTGTTCACATTAGATTAAAGTATCCTTATCTTCCAATTAACCTGCAATTATGTGCCTTAATATCTGACATTCTCCTGGATTTTGGCTAATCCATACAATGCCAATATTTAAAGATAAGGTCCCCGGGTCAATCAGCTAGAAACCATTCCCAGAAGTTGATGCTAATCAAATTTGTTCATGCAGTTCAGTGAGTGTATTGCTATGATGAGTTTTAGAACAGATGTTTGACATTGAAGAAAGCTCTTTATGGTAGAATTTAAATCCCTTTTGTTCAGTAATGACAAAGGTTATTAAAATATACTTTTTGGGGGTTACAAAGCATATCAAAAACAATCAGAACAGCATCCTCCTTATAGCCTTCTCAAGTATGACATTTCTTAGCCTCTCAATGTAGCCCCTGATGAAAGCACAGCATGAGGAATGGATAAAATTAGGATCTCGCCTGAGAAATTAGCCTTAAGCACTGGTTAATAAAGGCAAATAGAATTTTACAAACCAACGTATAAACTTGGTGAGGTTATTTTATTGCTTTTGCACCAAAGTAAAGTGGATTGATATAATTACCTCCTTTATATTCTTATTTAATTCATTTTAAAATATCTTGGTTAATGATGGGAGATCTAAAAATTAGAAGAGATTGAATCTCGCTATTCTTTTAGCTTGAAGCTGCTCGATCTTTGATTAAACAGGTTTGTTTCCTGAAAGATTTCCAAATACCTTGCACTCCCCACTCCCATGATTTTCCACAATAAAAAGGAAAATTAATTTCTCCATAATGTTTCTATTTTTAAATGAATGGTACACAGTACACATAGACACACACATACAGGAATACACACACATGTGCACCTGCAGGTTCACACCCACATGGACTTCTTTACTCAGTGTCCAAAAGTCATCCTATTGAACTAGCCATTTTAATGCTTACATAGTCATTGAAATATTAAGTCACTGAAACATAAAACAGTTGGATTTAAGTGTTTATCTTACCTAATTAAAATCTGGAAAACTAAGAAACACAAAATAATTGTCTGAAAAAGCATCTTTCCACAAGGCTTGTTTTGCTCTAACATATTTTCAGAATGGGGCTTTTGATTACATTATTAATTTTTTTCATTTAAAGAATTTTCCCATTCTGTTCTCATTTAACAATAACCAATACTGCTAAACATATAAACCACTATGATGACGCTGAAGTGGGTATATTCCTTTGGCCTCTGTAACACCAAATTTTTGAATATATTTAGAAAATAATCTCATATTTATATATTGTATTTGTTCAGCAGAGAGTTTTCTGATATAGTTATTTTTGATTATTTTTAATGTGATATAATTATGTAAAGCTTGACTGCATAGATCACCATAAAATTATTAACAGGCTCTAATCAAAGCTCCTTATAGCATCCACTAATACAAATCATGGTATTGTCCCTTGCAGTCTATCCCTTCAGACCACATGCGAACTAAAGTTTCCCTCTGTGATTCATCTCCTTTCAACTAGGTCTGAAATACTATAATAAAGGAATATTTCAGTAGCAATTTTCATTGTGACTACCCGTGGTGAAAATCAAATCCAACTTTCCACTAGACAAGTTCACTAAACAAGAACTCTCTACCCTTTCACACTTTCCTTTACAGATCCTGAACCAAAACTACTTAACTGTAGTTGTCAGAGTGTATATTAAAGTGCTATTCCAATAGGACATCTGTGAAAAGTTAAAATAGGCTCTATCAATTAAAAACTCATGACCACGGGTGACAATATTTTACTTACAGCTAGAGTTAAAGCCGATCTTTCCTTTTAAGTCTATTAATGTTAAAAGGCTTTCCTTTTAATGATGCAAGTGCCTATCTTTATACCAAGCAAATTTACTGCTAGCTTATGTGCTAAGAAAATCTCAGAATAAGGGTGAAATTTACATCATTAGTAAAAACAAATCTTGTAAAACACAATCTTGTAAATGAGCTATAGCTTTAAAAACATACCATTGCCTATTCCAAAAAGGACCTTCCCAAGATCAGAGGCCTATTAAAAACCAGAAATGTTAGACATCTGTTGCTGTGTTGCATGAAGGCAAAGACAGAGATATATTAGTACCATATGTGAAGGAATATGATTCCAAAATCCAGCGCTGGTATTTCCCAAAATAAGTTGCCAGGTTTTTAGAATAAATAAAATCAAAGATAAGTGACTTTAAAAAAAGAAACCTCATGTAAAAAATTAAGCAATCCTTTATAAAAAGTATATATATCTTAATATATATAACATGTTACAGCAATTGTTTCAAGTGACTCATTGAAGGAGATCACAATTATAGGTATAGTACAACCTATGTTTGAAGAAAAACATGACAGAAAATTCTTTCAGGAAAAAAGTAATTCCTAGATTAAATGTTTGAAGGTGAGGGAAGTTTAGAACCAAAGCTAAAATTGTATTTCATTTTGTTATTATACTAGCAGTGTCTGATATTTTTGAAGTTCAAGGGTGATCAAAATGTGCCTCATGGGGAAAGAGCAGGGCCACAATTTACTCAGTGGTGACCTACTATGGGTCAATAGACGGAGTACCATTAACAAGCTATAGGGTTGACTCTGCTTGAGGCCTCTCAGCTTGGACTGTGACTGAGAGTCTGGTGTCAGGGTGGGGAGTTGAGAAAGACCAAAGAAAAGCCCATAGGTCTGAGGACTAGGGTCCATTCTTTTAACAGAATAGCTACATTATCAATTCTTTCAGGACAAAGCAGGGAAAATATCAACCTTCCCAATTCACAAATGAAGGTGGAAGTCACATTTAGTAATAAGAATTGGATTTTCTTAGGGAAAAAACCCCACAACTGTTGAATTAGTTTGGCAGTGCTCAAAATGAGGAAGTAGCTAAGGCACTATCTAATTTAGGAGAGCTCACTAACCTTGTAAAGCATTGATTAATCTAACTAATCTTGTATAATCACATTGTTTCTGAAGTAATAACTAAGCCTATCTTTAAGGAAAGAGAGGGTGGTTTCCTTAATCAGTTTATAGCTATAATTTCCAAACAGGAGAATAGTCTTCAGGGGCAAACATCTCAGCAACTAAATACAGTAACTAGATCTAGAGTCAGTAGAAGCAAGAAGTCTATACACATGAAATTAAAGCCAATATATTACCAAAGGATCCTCTTCTGAAAATTAGAAACAAAAGGAAGAACCTCTGTGTTCCTGGGTGTTGTACATAAAGTCTCTCAGAAGAGAAAGTAAAGGTCCCTTGAGGAAGCTTATGTCCTCAGGACTTTATAACTATCCCATGTATTCCTAAGAATGTGGAAATGTTTTCTACTGTCATTGGAAAACTTGTAAGAGAAACTACTTGCAAAGAATTTACAAAAGGAGTTACAGATACAATGTTTAATGCTGATTACCCATGTTTATGAGATTACCATCTTCTAATGGTATGCCTAAGTTTCCAATCATTCACATAGGAAAAGAAAAATAAACTTTAGAGTTCAGAGTGGCCATATATATCTGGAAGGTGACAAAAATAAGAGACAGACACTCTCTCTTTTATTAATTTTATATAGGTTTTCTTAGCCTGCTAACTGGTGCACAATACTAGTCAGCTTACTAGGTTACATTGGGATAACAAAATCTTCAAATCTCAGAGGCTTACAATAAAAGTTTAGCAATTGCTTAAGTTGAATACTGGCTGGAAAGACAGTTGACTATTTCAGCTCAACTGTTCTACTTAAAGGTTTATTTTCTTTCCCAGTCCTGCTGAAGGAGCACCCTCTCTCTATAGTATGCCTTCTTTTGCTAGAGGACTACCAGACCATGCATAGGCTCTTAAGGTTTCTGCTGACAAGTCATTGTCTAGGTTAGTCATATGGCCAATCTTGATAACCGGTGAGAAGTACACTACCCCAATCCCTATCCCTTGCAATAGGCACTGTGGATCACTTGGAAATGGACAAGATGGATACTATTTTCACAGGAAGTATAGAGAAGATTTGGGGATAATAATACAATCTACCACAAACGAAACGTTTGGATGGGATCAAGAAAGAATAATCTTGACTTTCTTATCAATTAGTCAAAGAAAGAAATTTCTAAGACAGATGATTCTTGTGTACACTAAAGATGAACAGTTTTTTGGACATAATCATATTTTAATTGGGGGCATATATGGGTTGGGTAAATAAACAATAAAGACATCACGGACAACTTTTGTTTTTCATGTTTTAAAACAAAGAAAACACCTAAGGAATCAACAAATAAATTGTTCTTGCTATTGAAAATTATGTCTTTCAAATGGTGGCTCTGGAACTGGAGATACATCGAAGAAACATCAGATAAGTTTCAGTCACCAAGCCAGGCTGCTGACTTAACAGTCACACTGCTTAGTGATACAAACTCTACCTTGTAGGTTAGGATGATATTAAGAGATTAAAATATATAATAAAAATCTAACTACTTAGATTTTGAGTTGATACATTAAATAAATCATTATACTTTACTCTGAATTTCAGGGAAAAAAACCCAAAAATATAGTAAAACAAATATGTTGAAATGGCTGGCATGTTTTCTTAGTTTATTATAGATTCACCTAAATCTCTTCTACCTACACTGAACTAAATGGTGACCTAGAGGTGCTAAAAAAAATTCCCCAAAGATGAAAAAAGTCACATTTTCAATCTATATTATTTTTAAAAGGAAATTAAGTGTGGCTCTGTTTTAGAAAATTTAAAACCCAATTTTAAAATTAAGCATTGTTTTTAATAGTTAATCAGAAAATTCAATAAGCTATTTCATTCCCTGATTTCTAGTCAAAATGATTGTCTGTTTTTAAAATATATCATGAAGAATTTAGCTTATATTCAAACAAGTATGAAGGGGATTTTATTTCTTTATATCAGTCATTTGGCCATTCCTTATTACAAAGCTCTTTAAGAGTTACCTAACCTGTTAGCCTCAGTTTTCTTTTGTAAATAAAGGATTATAATGAACTCATGAAAATTAAATAAAATGTTATACAAAGATTTAGAATAGTACCTAGCACCAAGCAAATGCTTAATAAATGTTGGTTGTTATTTCATAATTTATTCCTCCATTCACCAAACGTTACAAATGGGTCCTGTAGTCAACGAGGCCAGTGGTTGGGAGAGGAGTGTGCATAGAGGAATAAACAGAGAACTTGAGTCAAGGGTAAGAGAACTTTTGATTCTCTTTGAAATTATCTTCCCTAAGGCCTCCTTCTTAAAGGAATACTATGTCTTAATTTAGGCAAATGGTCTTTTCTCAATCTTAGGTAATAAGAGAAAAATTATTATAAAAATATGGTAAATAGATCTAAGTAAAAACTAAACCTATTATATAAATACCACTTTAAAATAATTCCTTAGCCCCCTTCTGAGTAGATACCTGTTTCTAAACTACACTATTTCAAAATATGTTTATTTTCATTATGAGTGATAAAGTAAACGTAAGCATTGAAATGCAAATATATTTAACCAAAATTTTAAGAAGCATATTTTTATGTCTGAAGTGATTCTTCTCTATCTATATTACTTGATGGCCTAAGTTAAGTACCTACCTAGTTTTATTGGAGGCATAGCCAGAGAAACTCAGAACAGATAAGGAATCGGTCTTTCCTTTAGAAGGCTCCCAATCTAGTCAAAGGGTTAACTTTGCTAACTAGAGTAGAACATTAAGCCACTTGCAGTACTCTGAACCTCTCATACATTTTTACAACCAATGATGTTCTGGTTCACTGGCTCTCTGAAAATAAACAAAAAAGCCCTGATTTATAGTATTTGCCAATGTCCATGGTCTAAATTCTCCCAGCATGGTTGATTTCAAGTTATCAACAGTCTAACAAATTTTAAGCTCCAACTCATGCCATCTGCTGCAGGAAGTTTTTCTCAAATCATTTAGTCTGAGAATTTGTTTTTCATCCTTTCTTATTTCTCCCCCAGGAATTTTGACTTACCATAATACTTATCCCACTATGTGATGGGCAACTGTATGCTTATTCACTTCTACCAGGGAATTATAAACAACTTAAGTCAGAATCTGTGACTTATCTCTATTTCCTTATTGTTTGATACAAGTCCATACTTGTTGTAAAGACGAAAATCAACATATGCCATGGCAGAAGTACTACATACCCTGAGAGTTCAAATGAAAGAGACAGAAAAATATCAATTAAGAAACCAATCAGATTCAATTGTGGTAGCATATGAAGATAAGCTTGAAAATGGGGGGATTTTCAACCAGGAGAAACTGGAAGGTGGGCAGAATGTTCCATGTGGAGAAAATAGTATAAACACAAAGTTCAGGAACAAAACTATAGTGTATGTTCAATGGAAAAATGAATCATTCAATAAGGAAGGAGTATCAGTTACAGTTATTTTTTTCCTGGTGAAAAAAGATAGTGGGAAGTTAGTTTGGTTGTAGAGCTAAGGATTCTGAAAGCCTATAAGAGGAAACTGCATTTAATTTGGTGAGCCATGGAAAATTATTGAAGGTGTAGAAAACTCAGATTTTCCCTCTGAAGGTTTTAGTCTAAGTCTGTTGAAATGAATTGAAAATAAACAAATTAGCAGAGAAAAAAAAGGTATGTAATTTAATTAAAGTGCATTAGCATGGGAGAATTACAGAAGAGTGATTACCCAATAATCCAACAAGGTTTAGATGCTTATATACCCTTCTTCATAGGGAGGAAGGAGATGGGAAATGTAAGCAATTCTTTGAGGAGTAATATATGATTATTAGAGAAAATAAATGGACACGAAAGAAAATAACATGTAAATATTCTTTTTGGAGCTTGAATGTGTCCAAGAAGCAGACACTGTCTTGTTAAGATGTCTATTTGTGTGCATTCTTCAGTCTTCTCTTCTTCTCTAGATAATAAAATTTCAGGGAGGGAATAAAAAGCAATTGTGTTCTTTTTGGCATTTCCAGTCTTAAGATAAATAAGCTCTTCCAGCTTCTGCTGACCTTCAAGTGCCTTTAATTTAAAACAATCAAAAGAAGAATAATGGGTCACCACTGGTAGACATACACGCAGGCCAGACAAACAGCCTTGTGCCCATGTACTGGGCCTGAGAAATAGCCCCATTGACCATCCCCAGCAGATTCACCTCCAAGCCAGCCAAGCAACCTTCCACCTGCATCCTAGACCTGAGAAGCAGCCCCATAGGTCAGCCATTTAGACACCAGGCCAGAGGAGCAGTATTGCATCTGCAACCTGGACCTGAGAAATAGCCTCATAGGCTACCTCTGGCAAACATGCCCCCAGACTGGCTGAGCCGCTGGCACACATTTCCTGGGCCTGAGAAAGAGCCCTGTGGGCCACTCCTGGCAAGCATGTCCAGGGTGTCAAAACAACTATGTGCATGTATACCTGGCTAGAGTAACAGTCCCATGGACCCAACCCCATCAAGCCACACCCCAAGTTAACCAACACACTGTGTTCATGAATGCACTCCTGACCTGAGAAACAGCCCAGCAAAGCTATGCTACCACCAACACAAATTCTCGGCTTGGCCACTGAGATACTTGCAAATGTCACTATTGTGAATTACAGCTGAATACACTATATTACTATATCCAAGTAGAACAAAGGCCAACACATCCCAACAGATTGATACTCTAATACCCATTCATGTAAATAAGCCTTTCCCTATGAAGCCTATTCTATAAAATTGAAAGCGATATCCTTTCCACCCGTTACATAGAAATTAGAGACATATCAAACATTAAAAGGGAGGGAAACATGACAACTTCAAAGGAAAACAATAATTTTCCCGTAACAGACCCCAATCATAATATATGAAATGCCAGAAAAGGGATCCAAAAAAGAGTCTTCAAGAAACTCAGTGAGATACAAGAGAATACAGAGAGACAATCCAATGAAATCAGGAAAATAATTCATTATTTGAGTGAGAAATTTAACAAAGAAATGATATTATAAAAAAGAACCAAACAGAAATCCTAGGGCTGAAGAATTCAATGAATCAACTAAAAAATACAATTGAGAGTTTTCACAACAGACTAGACCAAGCAGAATTTCAGAAGTTGAAGACAAGTCTTTTGAAATAACATAGGCAAAAAATAAATATAAAAAAAGAATAAAAAGAGAATGAAGAAAACCTTCAAGATTTATGGGGAACAAGTAAGAGAATGAGTATTCATATTATGGATGTTCCAGAAGGAGAAGAGAAGAGGTATATAAAACATATTTAATGAAATAACAGCTGAAAACTTCACAAGTCTTGGGAGAGAGATGACCATCCAAGTCTAGGAAGTTAAAAGAACTCCAAATAGATTCAATCCAAACAAGCCCTCCCCAAGGTAAATTATAGTCAAATTGTCAAAAGTAAATGACAAAGAATTCTAAAAGCCACAAGAGAAAACATCAAATCATATATAAGGGAATCTCCATTAGATTAATAGAGGATTTATCAGCAGAAACCTCATAGACCAGAAGTGAATGGTTTAATACATTTAAAGTTCTGAAAGAAAAACTACTGACAGCCAAGAATATTTACCCAGCAAATGAAAGAGAAATAAAATCTTTTACCAGCAAAAATGAAGGGAATTTGTCACCACTAGACCACCTAACAAGAGGTGTTTAAAGGATTCTTATGTCTGAAAGTGAAAAGATGATCACCAACAACTTTAAAACATTCAAAACTATGAAACTCATCAATAGATCTGATATATAAAGGAGAAAGAGGAAAGGAATAAAACCTTACCACTAGAGAAAACCACCCAACAAAAAAATTAAACAATAAGATAGGAAGGAAGGAATAAAGTATATGCAAAACAAATCAAAAACTATCAATAAAATGACAAGAGTAAATCTTCATGTATCAATAATATCCTTGAATGTAAACAGATTAAATTCCCCATTTAAATATATAGACTGGCTGAACGGATTAAAAAACAAAACCCAACTATATGCTGTCTACAAGAACTCACTTCATGAAAAGGTACACATAGACTGAAAGTGAAGGGATGAAAAAAGATACTTTATGCAAACCGAAACCAAAAATGAACAGAATCAGCTAGAAAGATATCAGACAAAATAGACTCCAAGTTAAAAATATGTAAAAGAGACAAAGAAGGGCCTATATGATAATATTAATCCAGTAAGATAATATCACAAATGTAAATGTATATGAACCCACCGTAAGAGCATCCAGATATATAAAGCAAATATTGTTTGGGAGAGAGAAACTTTAATACAGTAATACTTCACACAAGTCCCAGCATTGGGCAGATCTTCTAGACTGACAATCAACCAAGAGACATCAGATTTAAACTGCACTATAGACCAAATGAACCTAACATACATTTACAAAACATTTTACCCAACAGCCATGGAATACACAGTCTTCTTATCAGCAAATGGAACATTCTTCAGTATTAACCACATGTTAAGACCCAAAACAAATCTCAAAAAATTTTTTACAATTTGAAATTATATCAAGTACCTCATCTTAACACAATAAAAAAAAAACAGACATTAACAACAAGAGAAATGCTCAAAGCAATTCAAATACATAGAAATTAAACAACATGCTTCTGAATGACCAATGACTGAAGGAAGAAACTAATAATAAAATTTAGAAAATTCCTGAAACAAATGAAAATGGAAACATAATATACCAGAACTTATGGGACACAGCAAAAGCAGTATTAAAAGTCATTTATACAAAGAAATGCCTACAACAGAAAACTGGAAGGATTTCAGATAACCTAATGATGCATCTTAAGGAATCAGAAAAACAAAAACAAAACAACCCAAAATTAGTAAAAGGAAAGACATAATGAAAAACAGAGCAGAAATAAATAACATTTAGACTAAAACACCAATACAAAAGATAAATGAGGCTGAGTGCAGTGCCTCATGGCTGTAATTTCAACATGTTAGGTGGCCAAGGCAAGAGAATAGCTTGAGCCCAGGAGTTTGAGACCAGCATGGCCAACATAGGGAAACCTTGTCTCTACAAAAAATAACAACAACAAAAAAATTAGCCAGACATGGCAGTGTGTGCCTGTAGTCCCACCTACTTGTGAAGCTGAGGTGGGAGGATCACTTAAGCCAAGGATGTTGAGGTTGCAGTGAGCTGTGATAGTGCCTCTGCACTCCAGCTTGGGCAACAAAGTGAAACTGTCTGGAAAAAAAAAAGTTGTTTTTTTTCTTCTTTTTAACAAAGATAAAATCAGCAGCACATCATTAGCTAGGTTAACTGAGAAATAAAGAAAGAAGACCTAATTAAATAAAACCAGAATGTAACAATGATACCACAAAAATACAAAGGATTGTTACAGGCTACTATAAAACAAGTATACACCAATAAATTAAAAAACCTAGAGGAAATGGATAAGTGCTTGAACATGTACGACTTGCCAACATTGAACCAAAAAGAAATAGAAAACCTGAACAAACCAATAACTAGTAATAAGATTGAATCAGTAATACTCTCTCCCCAAAACGAAAATTCCAGGACCAGACGGCTTCAATTCCAAATTTGGAATTTAATATATTATTGAATTTGGTTTGCCAGGACATTTTTAAAGATTTTACATCTCTTCATCAGGGATACTGGCCTACAGTTTTCTTGTGTCTGTGTTTGTGCATTCATGGGTTTGTATGTGTGTCTGTGTGTCCTTGTTTGATTTGATATCGCGGTTCTACTTGTCTCATAGGATAAGTTAGGAAGAATTCCCTTTGTACTTACTTTTTGAACAGTTTGAGAAAAGCTTTTATGAATTCTTCTTTAAAGATACTGTAGGCCAGTATGTTTCAATATATGCAAATCAATACACTACATACATCATATAAATACAATAAAGGACAAAAACCATATAATCATCCCAAAAGGTATAGAAGAAGCATTTGATAAAATTCAGTATTCCTTCATGATAAAAATACCTAAGAGATTATATATAGAAGAAAAGTATATATATACATATATACACATAAATATACTTTATATATATAATAAGTATATGTATATAAAGGGCACATATGACAGACCCACAGCTAACAGTGGTCTAAATGGGGAAAAGCTGAAAACTTTTTCTTTAAGAACTGGAACAAGACAAGGATGTTTACTCTCTGTGCTCTTACTAAGCATAGCACTGGAAGTCCTAGCCAGAACAATTAGGCAAGAGAAAGAAATGAAGGGCATCCAAACTAGAAGGAAGTCAAATTCTTCCTTTTGCAGATGCCATGATCTCACATACAGAAAAACCTGAAGAGTCTACCAAAAAACTCTTGGAACTGATAAGTTTAGCAAATTGGGAGGATACAAAATCAACATGTAAAAATCAGTATCACTTTTATACAGAACAACAAACTACCTTCAAAATAAAATAAGAAGGTGATCCCATTTACAATAACTACCAAAAATAAAATTTCTAGGAAAAAATTTAACCAAGTAAATGCAAGACTTCTACAAAGAAAATTACAAAAGACTGATGAAATATATTGGAGAGAATACAAAAAGGAAAGATATCCCACACTAATGAATTGGAAGAATGGATGTTATTAAAATGATGATGGTACCCAAAATAATCCCTTGCAATCCCTTTCAAAACGCCAATGACTTTCTTCACAGAAACAGCAAAAAAGTCCTAACATTTATTTGGAACCACAAAATCCCAAAGAGCCAAGGCAATCCTGAGGAAAAGAAGCAAAGCTGGAGGCGTCACACTATCAGACTTAAAAATATTCTGCAAAGCTGTAGTAACCAAAATAGCATGATATTAGCATTAAAAACAGACACATAAAGCAGTGAAACAGAGTAGAAGGCCCAGAAATTAATCTGTGTTTCTACAGTCAACAGTTTGTTACAAAGGTGCCAAGAACAGTCATTGGATAAAGTACTGTCTCTAAATAAATAGTGCTGGGAAAACTGGATACCTATATGCAGAAGAATTAAAGTAGACTTCTACCTCTTAATCTATTACAAAAATTAATTCAAAATGGATCAAAGACCTAAATGTAAGGCCTGAAACTATACATCCACTAGAAGAAAACATAGAGAAAACACTTCAGAAGAGTGGTCTGGGAAAAGATTTTATGAATAATACCTCAAAATCACAGGCAACAAAAGCAAAAATAAATGAATGGAATCAAATGATTAAATCTTCTGCACAGCAAAAGAAACAATCAGCAGAGTGAAAAGGTGACCTAAAGAATGGAAGAAAATATTTCCAAATTATTCACCTGATGGAGACTTAATATGCAGAATTTACAAGGAACTCAAATATCTCAACAGCACAAAAAGAAATAATTCAATTTTTTTAAACTGGCAATTATCTTAGAAATTTCTGAACAGAAGACATCCAGGCACCCAAAAAATATATGAAAAAATGTTTTCAACATCATTAATCATCAGGGAATTGCAAACTAAAGCACAATAAGATATCTCATCACAGTTAGTATGACTACTATACAAAAGACAAACTGTAAGACTATGTAGGTAGGCAGACCTGAGCCCCTTCCAACTGCTGACAAGCCACCGCACATACAGACAACCTGCTCCAAGGGAAGAATCAAAGGAGAAGAAATGCAAACTCTGAAACCGTGCCAATGTATAAAACCCCAAGTCAAGGACTGGATGAGGCACTGGGATCTCTCAAGTTGCACGTTTGGCTGTCTTCCAAGTGTACTTTGCTTCCTTTCTTTCCTACTCTAAAACTTCTAAATATACTTTAACTCCTGCTTTACAGCTTGCCTTGGTCTCTCCCTCTGCTTTAAACCTTCTTCTGCCCCTCAGCAGAATTTTTTCCTCTGAGGAAACAAGGATGGAGTTGCAGCAGACCTGTACAAATTTGCCTCTGGTAGCAAAACAATAACAAATACTGGTGAGAAAAGGGAATTTTTATACACTGTTGATGGGAATATAAACTAGCACAACTACTATGGAGAATTGTATGGCAATTCCTCAAAACATTACAAATGGAACTACCATATGATCCAGTAATCCCACTACTGGGCATTTACCCAAAGGAAATAAAAATCAGTATATTGAACAGACATCTGCACTCCTAGGTTTTTTGCAGCACTATTCACAATAGCCAAGATATGGAATCCACCTAGGTGTTCAACAGCAGACAAATGGATAAAGAAAATGTGTTATATGTACACAATGGATTACTGTTCAGCCATAAAAAGGAATGAAATCCTGTTATTCGTAGCAACATGGATGGAAATGGAGGACATAATGTTAAGTGGAATAAGCTAGGAACTGACAGCTAAACACTACATGTTGTCATTTATATGTGGAAGCAAAATGTAAGTTGATCTTGTAGTATTAAAATGAACAGAGGATACTGGCAGCTGGGAAAGGTATGGGGAAGGGAAAGCTAGAAGGAGAATTTTGAAGATAAGAAGTTACACCAAGATTGAAAGATTAAGTTCTAGGGTTCTAAAGTACTATAGGATGACTATAGTTAATATACTATATAGTTTCAAATAGCTAGAAGGAGAATATTGAATGTGCCCAATGCAAAGAAATGATGTTTGAGATAATGGATTTGCTAATTTCCCTGATGTGATCACTATGCACTGAAACATCATTATGTACTCCATAAATATGTACAAGTATGTATCAGTTTTAAAAGGTAAAAGAAGCACACAGTTGTGCCATATTTGGGGTGAAAGTCCCTGGGATCGTTGAAAGGTTTTTGAGGCAGGAAACTGTATACTTAGATCTAAGTTTCAGAAGGCTTATTCTTCCAGGAGAATAAAAGAGACTTTTCTAAGAGATTTTCACACACACACACACACAAAAGATATAAACTAAGGAGTTGTAAGGTGTAAGTAGAGAGTAATAAATTTAAGAGATAAAATATAACTAGAAATTTTAGAATAGTTATATATTAGCTGCATTTTTAAATCTTCAAATACAAATAAATAGTAAGCAATGAAGTCAAACAACAGAATAGCAAACTTATGTACATCCTTGTCCTTCAAATCATCTTCTTCTCTTCTTTCTGTTTCCTTCTTTTATTTTAATTTTAATAAGCCTTTAGCTCTGTATCAGAAATGAATCATTCTTTCTCTAGCACAGGACTGATAGTAATAGCCCATATCACTCTGTTTACTTCCAATATTAATGCCAAAGAAGCTTTTTATGTTTTTATTAGTATTATTTTTACTATTTATTAACAGAGTGTTTTTGTATTTAAAAATGGCATATATAGCCATCATATTTTGCATGTTCCAAATACTGTAGTAGAATTTTTTTTCATCAGCTCTTTGAAAGCATTATGTGAAATAATATATCATTATATATTGGTGAATCTAAAAATAAGTTTGTAAACAAAAATCAGAATTATGTATCCAACTCGAGGTTATAAAAGTGAGATGACATAACTAGTAATTCTCATGTACCATATTATGTACTTACAAATAAACTCTCCCTTGATTTGATCATAAGCTGGCTCTTCAAAGCAAATTTACGTGCTTTGTTTAATTTTTTTTTAAATTATACTTCAAGTTCTGGGAACATATGCAGAATGTGCGGGTTTGTTACATAGGTATACACACGCTACAGTGGTTTGCTGCACCCATCAACCTATCATCTACATTAGGTATTTCTCCTAATGCTATCCCTCCCCTAGGCCCCCACCCGCCTACAGACCCTGGTATGTGATTTTTCCCTCCCTGTGTCCATGTGCTCTCATTGTTCAACTCCCACTTATTTTGGATTCCTGTTCCTGGTTAGTTTGCTAAGAATGGTTTCCAGCTTCATCCGTGTCCCTACAAAGGACATGAACTCATCCTTTTTTAAGGCTGCATAATATTCCACGGTGTATATGTGCCACATTTTCTTGATCCAGTCTGTCATTGATGAGCATTTGGGTTCATTGCAAGTCTTTGCTATTGTGATCAGAGCTGCAATAAACATACATGTGCATGTGTCTTTATAGTAGAATGATTTGTAATCCTTTGGGTATATGCCCAGTAATAGGATTGCTGGATCAAATGGTATTTCTGGTTCTAGATCCTTGAGGAATCATTACACTGTCTTCCACAATAGTTGAACTAATTTATACTCCCACCAATAGTGTAAAAGCATTCCTATTTCTCCATATCCTTTCCAGCATCTGTTGTTAACTGGCTTTTTACTGATTGCCATTCTAACTGGCATTAGTTGGTATTTCATTGTGGTTTTGATTTGCATTTCTCTAATGACCAGTGATGATGAACTTCTTTTTGTAAGTTTATTCTGCATAAATGTCTTCTTTTGAGAAGTGTCTGTTCATATCCTTTGCCCACTTTTTGTTGGGGTTGTTTTTTTTTCCTGTAAATTTTTTTAAGTTCCTTATAGATTCTGGATATTAGCCCTTTGTCAGATGAATAGATTGCAAAAATTTTCTCCCATTCTGTAGGTTGCCTGTTCACTCTGATGCTAGTTTCTTTTGCTGTGCAAAACTTCTTTAGTTTAATTACATCCCATTTGTCAACTTTGGCTTTTATTGGCTTTGTTTTTGATTTTTTAATGAGTAGGTCACCTCTGAATTACAAAAATCTCAAACAGCCTGTATTCTCTTTTAATTCTCATCACTAGGCATCTTTCATTTGGAGACAATCAACATATATAGGCTGTCTTTCACAATACTTTCTCTTGTCATTTACTATTTAAATTTTTCGAGTTTAGGGTTATGGATAGCTCACAGGCAGTTCATGGATAAATTTATGATGTCATATCACATGAATTTTGAGGGTAAAGCTATATATGAACTAAAAGAACTTTAATAAATCATTAATACCTAAAGCCTTTACACAAAGCACAAAACAATGGATAAACAAATAACTAAAGCCTGTTGGTACTGGGTAGCAGATTAATTTCTGTTAGCCTATCTTTATTTCCGTAGTGGAAAGACAATGAAAATCATCACGGATTTTCTCCTGGTTTTAGTCTTCCTCAGCTTTGTCTTCTCTGTGAATTCTTTATTTTTCATACCTTGGATCTATATTAATATTGATAAAAATATTATCCTATGTGTCATACTGTATTGAAATGATTTTTCTATTTTCCCTCAAAAAAAGGTATTGTCTTTCGTCTTTGTATAAGTCTATGTCTTGAACAACGCAGAGCTTAGCAAACAGTAGACCCTCTATTAATGTTCGTTGAAATGAACCAAAGGGCACTCACACTGAATTTTTGCTGTATCACATGTATGCATGTGTACAACACAGCCACTTTTGTAGCCCATTTACCCACATTTTCTAGAGAAGAAATATTGACCTTTTCATTATGAAACCACAAGAGCTCATTAGTAGACTGAAGGACACTTAAAATACAACAACACAATGTGAAGTGTGGCAATAAACAGACATCATTTTCTTAATGCATAGCTTAGGTGTAGAATTTTTGAGGTTAACACTAGATTCCTTTTATTGCATATGGATCAAATGTCAACAGGCAGGAAATGTGCCCATATTTTTAAAAATGCAATTAAAACACAATTATGTTAAATTGTTGCAGCAAGCTAATGCTAGATAAACGTGAAAGTTTCAGCCCAATATTAGCCTATCAAAGGATAGAGCCTAATGTGAGGGCAATCCTGAGGGCTGTGCTTTTAATTACAATAGATTGTGGTCAAGGGCTGTTTCTCAATTAGCAAGACAAAAGTGTAACTCTTCTCAACAGGGATATTTACTATAAAGCCAGAGAAGAAACCCAAGGAATAAATTGGACACAATTCATTTAATGAACACATGCTGAAAAGATGAGTGGCCATAAGGTAAGATGAAGTGTATGAAGATATCAACTCCTTAATGGGTTTTGAGGTTTCCAGTAGGTAATACAGTAGATAATATGTCCCCTACAATTTAAGGCAGCAGCACAACTGATCATCCTATTGAGAAGGCAACCATCTTATCCAATTGTTATCATTCAAGGGGAGACTAGAGAGGAAAAGATCCTTCCTTCTGGGTACAACTTCTATATGAAACATCATTTGTGTGAGACATACTCATTTACTCAAGGGTAGTATTCAAATCACCATCCTTAATTATAATTGTTGGCTGCAATGAATAATCTGTGGATGGTTTTGAGTTGCTGCCAAAGATAATATATCTCCTGGAGTAGAGGGGGAGGGAGAATAAGCTTTATGGGAAGAGAAGCTCTTTTCCCATAAATGATGAATCAATCCATTATATTTGTGATAATCAATGCCCTGAATCCTCTTCATGTCAAGGTTGGGGGAGGGAAAACCTTAGTGAAGTAGCCAATCATTATTAATTCATTCATTGCACTATTATTAATCATGAGGAGCCAATGTGACATTAATGTGACTATAATGTAGATTTCAATAAGAATTTCACTCTAGAATAGAAACATGGTATAGATTTTGTTTTCTATCTTTGTTACCCAACAAGTAAGTGCTTATTAAAGATTTTAAGGGAAGAAGTGAACATTTTATATGCTTTATACCTGGGTATGGAACCAAAGGGAATTATATTGAGGGCTTACTTGTAAATTTCCTATTTGGCCCAAGGGTTGTCTGAGAGACAGTCAGCACTTTTGTTGGCAAAATGTTCTTCCAGGAAATATGTATCCCTGAGACTGCTGGGGCAAGGGTAGCAGCAGAGGCAGAGGTTTCCGGGAAGGGAATCTCTAATGGTGCCTGTCATTTCTTCAAGGAAATTTGAGGGTGATGAACAAGTAAATCCATAAAGCCTGACTACTGATCTTGAGTTTGAGAATTTTTCTGAAATGGCCTTAATCCAATCTTTTCAAATGTAATGAGGACTCACTTCTGAATACTTTGAGGCAAAAACCATCTCAATTCAACAGATCCAATGCTTAAGTATCAAGGAAATTGTGCTCTGTCCATTCCTGCCGCTGTGACCCTAGTTCAGGACACCATCTTGCTGCAACAATCCAACAGCTGGGTAATCTGGCAAGTGCTTGAGGCTACAAAACCAACAAGTCCCTCGTGATCTTCCCTTCATGTATACTGTCTATTCAGCTCTTGCTGTTCATGTCAAAACAAGCAGCTCAGAATTCAGAATTCCTCTTGAGAACCACTTTGTTTCTCATTTCCCTGCCTTATTTATGTCAAGTTCTCTGCCTAGCATCTCCTTCCTCTGTACCCTTAGACTAGCTTCTCTCTTGTGCCTTAAAGTTTAAGTCAAGCATCACTTCTTTCAGCACCCTTCCTTTCATTCATTTCTGTACTCTCTGAGGTCTCTGGACACATATCTATTAAAAAAGTTGCCACAGTTCAAATGAACATTTTGTCTTTGTCCTATCAAACTAAGAATTTCTCAACACTTAATAATATTTCTAATTCATCTTTGTATCCTTAGCAGTTAGCTGAATACCAGCCACATATTAGAGAATGAAAAAATGTTAAATGTATAAAAAACTGAACACATGAACAAATAACCTAGCAACATGTTTGAATACAGGCCTTATTATTTTAAATTCTTTTTGGTTTTAGTAGAGTTATCAGTAGCATCTACTTAATTTTTCTCCTAGTATACTTATATAATTTCTTGGCTGTTTTACAATGTATTCATCCCTTTTTTTCTCCTTGTTCATCACCTATGTTCTCATTTTATAATTCAGTCAATTCTGTGCTGCCCAGTCTGAGGATACACTACCATTAATTTTATCTTTTCCAAAAATGTATTTCTTCTCTTGATTATGTTTGCATATATTGGAAAGAAAAACTCTGCTGCTGTAGCTTACTGTCATAATCAATGATTTCTCCATCCCTAAAACTGAAAAGCTAATAATAATTAGATCTACATCTCGGGATTCTAAATGACATGATCGGTAGAAGGTGTTTTTATAAAGCTGTGCTGATAAATGTCAAGCCCCTTCATTTTTTATGCCCCATACAGATTTTGATATACCTTGGAGTGAAGACAGGGATAAAATACTTTTCTCCTCTGAGTCAGTGCTCTTCTAATTTCCAAGTATATATGCATCTGGCTTATCACAACTTACTTTTCATGGATCTTCTTCAAGCGCCTCTAATTTGATATGTCTAAACAAAACTGGAAATCTTCAAACATATTTCTCCTTTTCCCTCTGTAAGTCAATTATACTAGCACTCTCAGTGGCTGAAGGCTAGAAACCACATTGTCATCAGTGATGGCTTCCTTTCAGTCCCATATTTGGTCAGTCACCTAGTGCTGTCACTTCTACCTCCAAATGATCTCTTCAGCATTCCCCTCCATTCACACCTCTAGCGCCTCTCTCTTAGGTCCTTATCATCTTGTATTCATGGTTGTGCGGTAGCTCTGACTGGCCTCCTGCCTTCCAGGCTCTTCTTCCTCTAGTATGTCCTGTCCTCTCCATTCTCAAACAAGTGTTTAATCACATAAGCCCTCTGTTCAACAGCCTTAAATGACACTTTATAGGATTTAGTCTGTAGTTCTTCATCTGGAATATAAGGCGTTTTCTAATTTGTCCCCTTAAGACACTTCCATCTTCATTTCCTGTATTGGAAATATGCTCTCTTTCTTCTGGTCACACACAGGGTTAGAGCAGAGTGTAGTTGTACTGAGGATGGCCTGGGAAGGTAGGGAAAAATGTCTGTAAAAGGCCAGTGGTTAGGCTGGAATTTTATGTATGTCATCTCCTTTTATCCTCACAAGAACTCCACGAGGAGGCTGTAAGTAGCACTATTTCAAAAAGAGAACTACAAAAACAGTAAAGCTTGGTCTATAGGTGTTACATGCCTAATGGTGGAATAGGCATTCAAACTGAGATCTGTCTGCCTCAAAGATCTTACCATGGTACCATGCTGATTTGTGTTTCTCAAAAGTGCTGTTTATTCACACTGTGTGCTCTTTCATGGGGAGTTCTTTTTCGTTCTGAAACACTCTTGTCTACTGTAATCTATTCCATCTAGTAATCTTTCTACTTGGTTTTTGTGGCCCAAATTTGATATAATTTCTTCAATGAAATGTATTCTATCTTTTCTCTCTTAATGCTTCACACATAAACCTCCTCTATTGCTTATTGGACCTTATTGCAATCATAATTACCAAACTCTGTCAGCTTCAAATGGCAAAGAGTGTATTTTACACATATTTGTAACCCTAGCACGTTACATGATATCTGGCACGCAATAGGAATTTTAAACGTGCTTGTTAAGAGATTGGTTGAATGAATATATTCCTAGAATGAAGGTATTAGGTATCTACATTTTTAGCAAATTCAGGTGTAAAGTACATGTTTTACTCATCATCATTTTAAATCAAAATTTTAAGTAAATTACTCCAAATTTCTGCACTGCTGAGCTGATGGTCATTTTAATGTTGGGAGATCCCAATTCTGGGGAACTTATGTGATGCTCAAGAAATGGCAACCACGATACGGGCCTGGGTTTTAATTCCATTGAGCTTACCCTATACTTTTCTATTTTCAACCTACATACCCTCATGGGCAGATGGTTCTGCTATTTGTGTCAAGGGGCTCTTTGCTGAGGCTGAGAGACTAATGCCTGGGTCTTGTGTTCTTTCTTTCTTTTTTTTTTTTTTTTGAGATGGAATCTTGCTCTATTGCCCAGGCTGGAGTGCAGTGGTGCGATCTCAGCTCCCTGCAACTTCCACCTCCTATGTTCCAGCAATTCTTCTGCCTCAGCTTCCCAAGTAGCTGGGACTACAGGCACTCACCACCAGGCCCAGCTAATTTTTTTAGTTTTAGTAGAGATGGTGGTTCACCCTGTTAGCCAAACTGGCCTTGAACTTCTGACCCCAAGTGATCTGCCCATCTCAGCCTACCAAAGTGCTGAGATTACAGGTATGAGCCACCACACCCAGCCGGTCCTGTGTTCTTATGTACCACCTGACCATTCTTCTCTGAGGTTCTGTCCCTTCTTTTGCAAAACTCTTCATCTTGGGCAAGATTGTCACTCCTTGCTACTACTTTCAAAGCCCCCCTTTCATTCCCACTATAGCTAGAACTTGCCTGTATCCTTCACCCTAGCATAATCCTTTCACAGACTTAATGAACTCTCAAGCTATCATAGAAAAAAAAACAGGAGGGAAGTTTTGTTTAGCTGATCTCTGCTTTAAGTTCTGGAACACAACCGCAACTGAGAAAAGCAAACACAAAGATCTTAGCTAGTTTTTTTTTTTTTTTTTTTTAATGAGAGAAAAGCAATAATACAGAGAATAAAAGTCTAACAGTGTTTATTTTTTATGACCCTTCTCAACTATGAATACAAAACACAAGTTAATATCTTAATAAGTTATCACAACCATCTAGACAATTGTTTTGGATACTACTTAGTACACATTTTGGGAGTCGAATGGCCTTACAGTGTTATAGCTGAAGTATAAATTCAGGAGGCAGATTGCTTCAGGTTCAAATCCAGTTCCATTGCTTAATTGCTTATCTCTCTTTGTCTTTGTTTTCATATCTATGACATGAGAATAATGGTAGCACCTTCTTCATAAGGTTGTGTGATTATTAAATTAGTTAAGTATGCAAAGCACTTAGAACAATGCCTGGCACATAGTAACTTTCATACACTGGTTAACTAATATTCTTGACTCTTGAATAATGCAGGGGTTAGGGACACCAAACCCCATGCAGTAGAAAATCTGTGTGCAACGTTTGACTCTCCAAAAGCTTGACTACTAATAGCCTACTGTTGACCAGAAGCCTTACTGTAACACAAACAGTTGATTAACACATATTTCGTATGTTGTATGTATTATATATGGTATTCTTACAGTACAGCTAGAGAAAAGAAAATATTATCAAGAAAATAATAAGCAAGAGAAAATATATTTATTATTCATTAAGGGAAGTGGATCATCACCAAGGTCTGTATCTCTGTGGTCTTCATGTTGAGTAGGCTGAGGAGGAATAGCAAGCGGGCATTTGTGTTGCTGTTGCAGGCGTGGCAGAAGCACAAGAAGTGGAGGAAGTAGAAGGGGAGGCAGGAGAGGCAGGCACATTCTGTGTAACTTTTATTTTTAAAATATCCAAGTATAAGAGGACCTGCACAGTTGAAACCTGTGGTCGTCAAGGGTCAACTAAAATTCTATAAAGTGTGCTCTTGAGATTTCTAATCCAATATTTTGCCTTGATCTCTTTGTGAATGACATACATGCAGATTTTTAAAAAATCTGTGATCTCTTCTAAATACTCACTCTGAATTCCTAAATGGATACTGAATAATGTTCTTAGATAGCTTCTGACATTAAAACTCACATGTTGAAAACCAAAGCTATCATTTCATTCACATACCTCTCTCTATTTCATCAACTTTGTTTCCTTCTTCTCTATGGCCCCCATAGCAAGTCAGTAAGTCCTATTTATCTTCACGTATCTTCCTTCGTGCTACAACCGTGCTAGCTGGTTCAGACCTTATCAGCTAAGTCTGGACAAACAAAGTAGCATATGAATTGCTTCAAATTACGAAGCATTTAAAAATGAAATAAAAATGAAAGTATGATTTTATCAAAATTTGTAGGTGTCATTTAAGCAATATTGGGAAGGGGAATGTATAAATGCCTACATTCTGAAAGAAGAAAGCCCTCAAGTCAGTGACTTCATCTTCTACTTTAAGAAAATAGGGAAAAAGAAAGAAAATTAAGCTAAAGTAAGAAGAAAAAGATAATAAAGGCCAAATAAGAAGTCAATTAAATAGAAAACAATAGAGAAAATTAGCAAAGCCAAATCTCTGTCTGTAGTAACAATAAACTTGATAAACCTTGAGTTAGACACATCAAGAACAAAGACAGAAGAAAAAATTGAGTATCAAGTATAACAGAGATGTCTTCATTACAGATTTGACAGATATTGAAAGGTTAATAAAAGGAAAATCATGAACAATTACATGCCAAAAATTTGACAACTTAAAGAAAATACACAAATTTCCTGAAAAACACAAATGATCAAAATGCAAGCAAGAACAAATAGATAACTTGAATAGGTATATACCTATAAGGGAATTGTATTTTCTCTTAAAAAGAACCATTCCCTCAAGAAAACACTGGGTCCAAATAGCTTCACTGGTGAATTCTACCAAGTATTTAAGGAAGAGAAAATACTATTTCTATACAAACTCTTCCAGAAAATTGAAGGACATTGAATACTTTTCCACTTATTCCATGACTCCAGCACTGCCCTAATACCAAAATCAGAAAAAGACATTATATGAAAAAAAACTCTAGATGCCAATATTTCACTTTTATATAATTTTTTTAAAAATCACATAGATTTAGACTATACATACATATTAAAATGTTCTATATAGTATTTTAATAATTTGATTACAACATATAAAGAGGATAATTCAAAATACCTAGTATGATTTAGGTCAGGAATGCAGAAGTCGTTTAACAATAAAAAATCAAAACCAAGTGCAGTGGCTCACATCTATAATCCCAGCACTTTGGAAGGCCAAAGCAGGAGGATGGCTTGAGCCTGAGTTCAAAATCAGCCTGGGCAGTGTAGCAAGACCCCATCTCACAAAAAGATAATAATAACAATAAAAAATAGTCGAGTGTGGTGGCACATGCCTGTAGTACCAGCTACTCAAGGGGCTGAGGTGGGAAGATCACTTGAGCCCAGGAGCTTGAGGCCTGGGTGACAGAACAAGATCCTGTCTCAAAAAAACAAAACAAAAAACCCAATCAATGTAATTCACCATATTAGCAGATTGACTGTCTTAGTGCATTTGGGATGCTACAACAAAACACCATAAACTAGAAATTGATTTCTCACAGTTGTGAAGGCTGTAAAGTCCAAGATCAGGGTGACAATAGCTTTGGCCTGTGAGGACCTACTCATAAATGGCCCCCTTGCTGTGTCTTCACGTGTTGGAAATAACTATGTAGCTCTCTGGGGGTCTATTTTAGAAGGCTATAACTTCCATTTATAATAACCTCCCAAAGGGCCCATTGCCTAATACCATCACTTTGGGGATTAGGATTTTTAACATAAGAATTTTGTAGGGGAAAAAAAACATTCAGACCATGGCCCAGACTAAAAATTAAAAACTAAATGGTAACCTCAATAGACAGAAAAAGCATTTCATAAAATCTAACACCCATTCATGAAAAATGATTTTAAAAAACTCTCATCAAACTAGGAATAGAAAGGACTTTTTTCAACCTGATAAAGGACATCTACAAAAACCTACAGCTAATATCATACTTAATGGTAAGCAGCTACATGCTTTCCTCCCAAGTTAAAGAACAAGACAAAGATGTCCTTACCAGTTCTAGTAAACATTATATTTGAGTTTATATTCAGTACAAGAAGGCAAGAAAGAGAAATAAAAAGCATTAAGATTGGAAAGCTAGATATAAAACTGTCTTTATTCACAGATGACATGACGATGTAGACAATCCAATGAAATCTATAAAAAAACTACTAAAACTAAAAATGGATTTAGAGAAGTTTCTACTTACAAAATTAATATACAAAAATCACATGTATTCTATGTATTAGCAACTAAAATTGAATTTTTGAATTTTTGAAATACCATAATTCAAAAATATCAATAATTCATGTTATTTATAATAACATGGAGAATATAAAATATTTAGGAATAACTCTGACAAAAGATGTGTATGACTTATAGTCTGAAAATTACAAAACACTGCTGAGATAAATTAAAGATAACCTAAATAATTAGGGAAATATACCTGATTTAAGGATAGGAAGATTCAACAACATTGAGATGTCGGTTCTCCCCAAACGAATCGACAGATTTTTGGAGGATTATTATATTCACTGTTTTGATTGGGGTGCTTGTTTTATAAGTATGTACATATGTCAAAATTTATCAAATTGTACCTTTCAAATATGTGAGATTGTTTTGTATGTCAATTATACCTTAATAAAGCTTTTTAAAAAACAAACAAAACCTCCTTGATAGCTCCTCATAGTTTTCATGTGATAAAGTTGCATGTTTTTTAATGGAAAAGCATGGGCTCTAAGATTTTCCTATCCACTAAATTACTTCTAGAAAATCACTTCATCTCTGTTGAGTGTGGATTCTTCCATCAAACAGGAACAATAAAGTCTGGCTAAAACAATTGTTGTTAGAAATAATAAAACATTTTTTTTAAGTGCCTAGAATAGTGCCTGTCACCTTGTGTATCAAATGCCTTAAACTGGAGGTAAGCAATTATTGGCTGTTGCCTTAGAGATTATTCACTATTTAAAAGGAAGAGACTAGCACATCAAAGAACTATTTCCTTCAGTTCACATTTTGCCTAGGGCTTATCCTGAGTTCATGTCACAAAATAATTTATAGAACCTTATGTCATACAATTTAAAATCTTACAGATGTTCACAATGGACATTATGATATGTTACCATTACCTGAATTTTGGTACATTTTTGTTTGGAAAACTTCATCTATACAATCACAGACTTACTATATTGAGAGGTAACTCTGTTTCCATTGACTTTTTAAAAATTAATGAATTTCAACCGAAAGCAAATATTGATAAACCATATATGCCATTTGAAATGTACAGTTTTCTTTCCTCCAAAGCAAATGTAGCAAAAACTTACATTTATCTATGAACATTAGTAGTGAGTGTTACTAGCTTTATGACCATGGGCAAGTCAATAACATTCCTAGATACAAGTTTCTTAGTTTTTATGCCTGTAAGGACTGGATCACATGACTTCCAAGATCACTGCCTGCTTCAAAATTGTGTTGCTTAAATAGTAAATGGTTATTTGAATTTTTTGAGTGCTATGAATTAAACACTCTTTGA
The DNA here is from genome assembly GCF_001604975.1 of Cebus imitator. Taxonomy (NCBI): domain Eukaryota; kingdom Metazoa; phylum Chordata; class Mammalia; order Primates; family Cebidae; genus Cebus; species Cebus imitator. The sequence continues at coordinate 1,488,180 of NW_016107434.1, read as the reverse complement.
TATTTCAAAGCATGTTGTTGAACATTTAAAATGATTATATAACTATTATTAGTATATATGTATGTCTTAACATAGCACTTCATTGTAAACTTACAGATATTTTTATTGGATAATTTGTATCAGCAGAGAATTCAGAGTTTTCAAATTTGGAGAAATAACTGATTATTACTAATTTTATAACATTTAAAGAATACCATTACTCTAAAATAAATGTCAGTGAAAGGGGCATGAGTTAGATCATACCATTATATTATTGCCTTAAAATTTTTATTTTATCAGTGTGCACAAAGATTTCGTTTTTTCTGATTTGGTATACATGGAATATTTACTTAAAATACTCAGTTTCATTCTGTTTTAGAAGGTGATAGGTTAAAAATGTACTCATATTGTATCTGTACTTCTCAATAGGCCATATTTTATTTTGGGCTACAAAACAGAAAAATGAGAGAGAATATAGGCAAGTAGGATTTATTCATATAAGTGTTTGCGCACATGTGGGTGCTATTGCTAAGATTTGAAAAAAATCGTAATAAATGGTAGACAGTTTTGTTGGTTTTTTTTTGCCTCAATGTTAAAATTTTATCTTTAAACAATAAAAAGTATTGTTCTTTGTCTACTTGCCTAATTCATGTTTTTGTGTATGTTTGTAAATCCACACAAATATGCTTTGCTGAATACAATATTGTAGAATTCACAGCAGAAAATTTAAACTTAATGGTGTCTTTAATTTCTTAAGAATCAAGTGAGGGATAATAAACATGTATTAGTAAGTAAAAATACTCATGTGTTTGTATACACATTTGTGTGTAAATGTATGTGTGTGCATACATATATACACAGAGAAAGAGAATGGGAGAGAAGGAAAGGGGGGAGCTAGAGAGGTACATATAAATATATAAATATATACATACATTTAAGAATTTTTTTTAAAAAAAACTCGTCAAAATCACAATAGAAGTTGAACACAGCACTCACCAAATCTGCAAACTTCTAGATGATACCCAGAATAACTTTTTTTAGAAAGGGAAAAATAATTATAAAATATATTGTGTTAATAAATCAGAAAAGGCGCTTGAAATAATCTCATAAAATGTTATAGCTTAAATAATGCCCTTCATCAGTATTCTTTGTTTAACATTTTATGTTTATTGATAAATGAAGATGCATTTAAATAATTCAAAGAAAACATTAGCTGCAAGCAAGGAATTAATAATTGATAGGACTGGAAGGACTCTTTTCACTTGGGAAATAGATAATATTAGCTTAATGTGGAGCTGTAGGAACAGAGGAAATGTAATGGATCTGCTTGCTTTAAACTGATGATGGTTATTGTGGTCTAAAAGTTGCTACAAAGGCAAAAGTGGGACAGCTCTGCAAGTGCAATAGATTTCACTCATAGGAGCTGACAGTGCAAATTGTGGTCTGATGTGCCAGATTTATACATGGGAGGAGATCTAATGATTATGACATATACTAAAGAGATGAAAAAATAATAATAAATGCAATTTAACCACAATTGGAAAATAAGAAAAACCCTTTGAACATATCAAGATGATACAAATAAAATATTTTACTTTTCTCCTTCCTTGTACTCAAGGACAGAGGCCAGTGAGAACATGGCTACCTGGCTTTTGACAAGAAACACCCCTCGTGAAGGTTCAGTTATATTCTCACTGCAGTTTAGTCAGCAGCTCCAGTGGCATGTGTGACAAAGCCAACACCTTTAGGGAGTCATAAGGGATGAACACCCCCAGACAGAAGAGACACACAAGTTGGCTATTTTGATCTCACCTGTATTTGTCCTTCTCCAAATATTAGAGAAAATTGAGTTATGCACATCTGGGAGTTTCAGAGGTCATTAATTTTGTCCTGATTTCTCAGTCTCCTTCTGTCTCCTCACTCCCTAGGCAAACAACGTTATTCTTGAGAGTGCCCAGGGAAAGCGCAAACCGCTCCCTGGTAAATGCATCTTTGCCATTGGGAAGGACTCTGTAATTTCTAATGTGGCATAATTTAAATATATGTCTTTAATAGTTATGTTTAATTCATCCTGGTCAAAAAGAACCTCTAAATACTAATAGCCATCTCATATATTATCTCTCAAGCTTGTCACTTTTGTCTTAGAAACATTAATTTTCAAAAATCTAGAAGTGGATTAGTTTCAGAAAAATTACTTTTTTATGTAAATTTCAGCCACTTACAAAGTCTACCGATTCTGCATCCTACCCTTTGGGCTGATATGAAATCTTAAAATGGTGTATACATTCCACTCAAAGGAAACAATAATGTATCTCATCATTTCTGTTTTAAATTGTGTTCTTAAATGTTACTAATTTTCATTGTGGCAAAATAATGTAACATAAAACTTACCATCTTAATCATTTTAAGTGTACTGTTCATAATGTTATACAACCATTACCATCCATCTCTGTAACTCTTTTCATAAAACTAAAACTCTGTACCCATTATACAGTAACTACCCACTATCCTTACCCCCAGCCCCTTGCAACCACCATTCTGCTTTCTGTCTCTATTATTTTGACTACTCTAGGTACCTCATATAAATGGAGTCATATAATATTTGTCTTTTCATGTCTGACTTATTTCACTAAGAATAATGTCTTCAAGACTTACCCCTGTAGTAGCATGTGTCTGAATTTCCTTCTTTAAGGTTGAATAATATTCCGCTGTATATCTATAACATATTGTATTAATCTGTTCTCATGATGCTAATAAAGACATACCCAAGACTGGGAAATTTGTAAAGAAAAGGTATTCAATTGACTCAGTTCCACAAGGTTGGGGAGGCCTCAGGAAACTTACAATAATGCTAGAGGGGAAGCAAATACGTCCTTTTTCACATGGCAGCAGGAAGGAGAAGAATGAGCCAAAGTGGTAAAAGCCCCTTATAAAACCATCAGATCTTGTGAGAACTCACTATCACGAGAACAGCATGAGAGTAACCACATCTATGATTAAACTAGCTTCCACTGAGTCTTTCCCACATGTGGGGATTATCGGAACTACGATTTAAGATGAGATTTGGGTAGCGACACAGCCAAACCGTATCACATATTATGTGTATGCATTCACTCACTGATGGCTATTGGGGTCATCGTTTCTTTTTGGTTAAATATTACAGGTCAAGTCCTGCTCTGACCCCACCTCTTTACATGAAACTCACGAGAGACTGCATATAACAAGAGGAAAAAAAAAAGAATCTCTATTTCTCCCAAGTTTGTTTTCTAATTTGAAGAATAAACAACTAAAAAGGAGTCAGAATAGCAAAGTCTTCCTGAGATGCAGGCAGGAAAATGAACAGGTGTGGTGATCTAGGTGGAAGTGGTAAACAAAAGTGAAGAAAATGTGATCAACTATGGTACTTGTGAGCTCCAGATTGCATGCAAAAATGTGAATTGGGCATTTCCATTTGTTCAATTTTCAAAGGAAACCAGAAATATGGTTCTTATTTTGTGTGTGGTGTCTCACAAGCTTTAAATGTGAAACCAAATTCAAAGGAACAAGTTTTGCTCAAATTAATCCATGTTGTGCAGGCCAAATAAATGTGTTTGTATGACCATAGGTAGGGGACTGACTCTATCCAGAAACCCTGAGTGCATCCTGAGCTCCCCTCTTTCCCTCCCCACTAAGGCATGAACTCACTTCCACTGTGAAGTTTCTCATTCACCTAATATCATTTTGATTATTCCTTTTACTTTGGAAGTCAGTCTTTTCATAATCACTAGTATTTTGCTATATAGAGCTTAATGAAACTTTGCATTTTAACAACTATTCTTAAAATTAATTTTTTACCTGATCATAAAAAACCTGGATTATTGTAAAAACTGTAGAAATAGCTTATAATTTCACTACTTCAAAGCAATTAGTGTTACTGGTTTAATGTATTTCATTCTTTTTTATTTTTGTATCCATGTAAATTTTAGTACATGTAAATAAAACATAACATATGTTTAATTTTGTTGACATGCTATTTTTAATTTGTCATGAGTTCTCTGGTGCAGACTTAAAGCAGTCTTAGAGAAAGGAATTACTCTTTATATAGCTTTTAAAAATATTTTTCTCCTAAATCTTGGAATCGATACCTTACTATTTGTCTTTATTGAGGGCAAAAGTTGCACGCTAGTTAACAAAGAATCAAGTTAAAATTAGTTTAGGTCATGGATGGTATGTTAAGGTCAACCAACTTACTGATGTATGAGGAAAATTTCAAGGCCAACTAGATTGATAGTAATCAGCTATTAACCTCTATTCTTAGTTTTCCAATTTCTTAAGATGCTTTTTAATTCATTCATTTATTCATCCACTTATTTCTTCATTTATTTAACTTTATTTTTAATCTTGCTGTTGATGTTCTGGGCTTTGTGCCACATACTGGCAATACACAGACGAATGTAGCACAAACTCAACCTCCTACCAACTTTTCCTCGTAGTAGAACGGCTAAGTAAATATGTAACTAAATCCCACTAAAGCACTAGGACATACTAGACAAGCTTAAAGATCTGAGTCCCCAAACATGAATAGATAAATAATTGCTAAATGGTATTATTCATATGTATTATGTATGCATGTAAGTATTTGTAATGTCCACTTAGAATGCCTAAGTGGACCACAGCACATTAATAGAACTTGCGCATGATTTCCACTTCTTCTGTTGTCCTCTTTGGACATTTGGATAGTTTGTGTGTGACTTATTCTTCCACACATTAAGTACATTTATAGCTTATTTTTCACTCTAACTTTTTTGCTTTTTCTCATCTGGGTGATCATTTTTGTCTTTGATATATCTTTTCCATTTTGTAAATGAAATTCCATAATCCTTCTTTCTAGCTATTTATCTTGAAATCTACCACTTACCTCTTGATTACACATTCATTATATTAAGCATTAAAAAGCAATTACACGTGCCGGTTTATATGACTATGTAAAACTTGTAGAATATCCATAGTCTGTGTGCTCAAAGAAGCAGCATTTTAGGTGAGTTACTGAATAATACTAAGTGTGAGGTTGACTCCTTTACACTCTTAGAATTCGTAAACCAGTCTTGAGGGTACTATAAAAGACAGAATCAAATACCCAGTTCATGCAGTTAAATAACATATTTAGCTTTTCAGCCTAATTAAGTATTTTAGCTAGTACTATTGAAGAGGGGAGTGCATCTCTTCCAAAAGGGAGCAGACACACATGAGAGTTTGATAAAGGCTTTTATTACTGTAGAATTGTCCCACTATCAATTATCTGGTGAAAATATGATAGCAAATGTCACCTATAGATATACATTTCAGAAGCCTAAAAATTCAAGGTAACTACTTATTTATAAAGCACACATTTATAAAGTTGGAAGGTGAAAGAAAAACAAGGGCTTTGTATTTATTATCCTTTATTTACAACGGTTTAATGTAAGCTATTTTAATTTCTAATATTTCACATATTGATAGAAGCTGTTACATTGTAACTGTTGTTCTTACCAAAATCTTTTTTTTTTTTTTTTTCCTTTTTGAGACGGTGTTTTACCATGTTGGCCAAGCTGGCCTTGAATTCCTGACCTCAGGTGATTCGCCCACCTTGGCCTCCCAAAGTGCTGGGATTACAGGCGTGAGCCACCACTCCCAGCCTCTTTCTTGTAATTCATAATTCTGTCTGGAACTCTGCCTCTCCCTTTCAGCAGCATTTTGTCAGGTTAGACGGGAACTGTGCCAAAAGCTTGGCTGTCTGGAGCTGTTTCAATAACTCCTTCTAGGTTGACATGGTATACACCAAAAGGATCCGCAGAGTAGCCACCATCATTGGTGTGACCAGCAAAGAAACACACCACACACTTGTGAGACCAAATGACTTCCAAGGCATCTCTGTAGTTCCAGGCCAGACACACACTGTCAGAGGCATCAGGGTAAATGGGAAGATGGCTCACAATCACCACCATAAGCATTTGGGAAGAACAACAGTTACAATGTAACAGCTTCTATCAATATGTGAAATATTAGAAATTAAAATAGCTTACATTAAAGTGTTGTGAATAAAGGATAATAAATACAAAGCCCTTGTTTTTCTTTCACCTTCCAACTTACTAATTGAAAAAAAGATGGAAATATGTGAAACAACTGGAAAACAATACAGGACAAGAAAAAAAATTCACACCATTAATGTCCATTACATATTTCTACTCATTTAACTTCTCTATTCCAGAAAAATTTGATGCATAAAATAAAACAAAACAAAAACTTTTGTTCTAGCTTGGCCGCAGTAAATATCTGAGTGTGGTTAAGTTGGGAGAACACTCTCAACCCAAGCTCATGATTCCCGGAAGCTTCCAAGCTGATTGAAAGTGTCCTGTTCAACATTTAATGAAATTCACATTTCTGAGACTCATTAGTTTGGATCTCTGGCTTTGCCTGATGGATTAAATCAGAAAATTTTAGGTTAGTTAACTAGTGTTGGCAAAGAGGAGGGAAAGAGATAGGATAATAAACTAAACTAAACAGCAGAATTCAAAGTGATTTTAGAAGTAACGGATCAATAGGAACCCACTGAACCAAACCTGGAGTTGAATCACCTGCAGACCTAAAGATTTCCCACGCTGCACATACAAACAGTGGTCTGGGGTTAACAGGAATCTCCTCAGCTTGAACCTTCACATCACTAACATTCTTTCCACAGTTGTTCTTCATCACTTCTATGTCCCACTATAGATACATTCAGAATGTTGGCCTTTGGGAACCGCAGTGGCAGACAGCGACTTTTTTTCTCCAGCTACCATAGCCCTACTCAGTATGAGATTTAGCCAGATGAGCCAACAATACAGTAGTCACATGTGTCTGGGATTTTTTTTTTAACTATATGTACTGCTGTTAATAGCATAATTACAGCTGTTCAGTAAGCGATGCCTGTAGACTGAAGAGGACCGAAATGAGAAACAAGCCAGCTAAGGGGGCTGGGAGTGGCTCGTTCCCCTTGTTATTGCGTGCTAGTCAGGAGAGAACATATGGTCACTTTACAAAGGTGAGTTACCAACAAACAAGCAGGAATCCCAGCCAAATTGTTCCTAGCCTGATTTCTTCTTTTAAATTCACTTATGCTCTCCTCTGTCAATTTTTTCTCCTCTCTTATTTTGTTACCTTTTTTAAAAAAAATTGGACGTGAGAATATATAAAGAGAATTTTTGCAAGCAGAAAAGTAGCTTAGAAAAGAAATTATCAGAGTGACATGCTACCTGCAAATTATGAACAATGAAGAACTAGTTGCTGCAATTAAAGAATGTTATATTGGGCACTAGAACGGGCAGACCTGATCTGTAATTTTGGTTCTAATGCTTGGTAGCTAAGTGGCCTTGTACAGGTCATGGAACCTCATTTTATCCAAGAATCTCTAGCTATAAAAGGAGCAGGGCCTGTTCAAGTTTGCTGTAGGAATTAAGTAAAATGGCAGATGTAGCCAGGTCAACACTGTATACCTACAGCTGGCACACAGTAGGTACTCAACTTGCTATTATTGTTATTAATCTTCTAATGGTATTATTTTTGCTTTCCTGGGAATAACATAGAACCAGGGAGAATTTTGACTGATGCTAAGAGGACTGAAAATGACTGCAAATCATAGTTTTTTCATCTAAAATGGGGTTATCTATGAGGATTACACAAAATAATCTATGCAAAAAACCCCAGTAAAGTTCCTGTTTTAAAGTAGTATTCAGCAAACAGATGCAAATATTACATGAAGATTCTGCAAGGTAACTTTTACTATGTGTGGCTGTGGGAAAAGGAATTTTGAGTAAAATCATGATCTGGAGAAAGCTACTAATAAGAATTTCACTGTATCTTCTTCATTCACTCTAACCATAGTGTAGTCTATATAGGTAAAATAATAAAAAAATAGTATTTATTGCATTATTCAAGATCGCTTCCAAGTACACACATGTACACACATATACAAGGTTGCTTCCAAGTACATATAACACATGCACACACATTACAAGGTAACATAAAAAGTGGTGAAGAAATCAGAGTAAAAAAAATTAGAGTAGAAAAAATATGACATGATCAAAAGTGAAATTAATTTATGGAATGCACTCTGTAAAGTTTTGTAAACTGGCTAGAGATAGGCCATGGGTTTTTTACTAGGCTTGCATTATAATGCAAATGATTCTTGCTTCTCACATGTTTGTTATCCCTGGAGTTTGAGTTTATATTGGAAGCACTAAAGCAAATATCACTATCTTTTCAATACAGGACACAGTCTACAGAATTTCTGTTCATTTGGTTGAAATCGTCATGGTGCTTAGTTAAAACTATTCTGCATCCATTAGAAAAGTGAGGCTGGAATGCATATGCAGATGATGATCATAGCCAAAATGGGAGATATAGGGGGCACCTGAACACGGCCGGTTAGAGACCATACCCCATCTGCCGCTCAGCTCCAACCAGGGGAACCTGGGCTGGTGTGGCCAGTGTTTATTCATCAATCTGTTTATTTCTGGGGAGTACTCAATTTTCCTTTCTCAGATCTACTTGTTTTACTGAGGAATGGATGTAATAAAAGGCAATATGTACATAGATACATAAGATGATGATAAACATTTCAAACAGAAGAACAAACTGGTAGTTCTGCATAAAAGAGAGATGCTAGATAAAAACAGTTTTTAAGGATGCTCCCTTACTTGACAAAATTACTAATGAGACTGCTATAAAGAACATGCATTAGTAGACAGCTTTTAAGTTTTAAGATGCTTTCATTTACAGGGTTTATCAAACTTTCACAGTTAAGAATCACAAACAGCAGACAGAAATAAATGTTTAATGCTGGAGTTCCTAAAGTGTGGGCCAAAGAAGTTCCCCTAATTTTTTAAAAAAATTTACTTTTTATCTTAACAATTCATGCAAAATCCATGATATAACTATTTTTTTTTAATAAAAAAAAACAAATTCAGGACTATTTCCACTATCATACAAAATCTTATAGTAAAACTGATGCTCTAGGAAGATGCAATGTTTGTATCCCATGGTTTCAAGGACCTTGCAACCAGGAGTATGTGCAGTCTATTGGAGAAGCAGGGAGCTACACATATTACCCCAAATCTCATACTAGCCTTTATGTAGAAGATGAATAATCTTATTCTCATTTAGCAGATAAAGAAAATTAAGCTCAAAGAAATAAAGTGCCTAATTCCCACTTCTAGTTAGTGAGGTCCTTGGGACTAAAATCAGGTCCTCTTAACTTCCTTGCTTTTTCCCATTTGGAATCTCCAAATTCAGCTTCTCTGAACCTTTAGTTCAGACTTCATGTAAATGTTTTTAGAACTTTAGGTCATCTTCCAAATTTTAGAGATAAAAATGTATCTAAAGAATCTCAAGATGTGAGATAGTTTTGCTGATGCTGATGACATTTTACATTGTTTTATTTGTTTCTGATTAAGGGTAGCCAATCTTATTGCTTGTCAGGAATTTGATGTGCTAAATTCTGCTTCACCACATATTTGCTCTCTGATGATTATGTTCACACAGATCTAAGCAAAGGAATACCTTCTTTCTCTTTAATGTTGCAGTGACGTGTTATAGATGATTGACAACAGAGGAAGAAAATTGGCTCTACTCTTTTAGATGACTGGTATCGAAGGGAGCAGTCTTTGAGAGGCACCAACTCTTCCTAACTGATGGTGATCTCTTGAAGAGGCTTTTCCAAATTTGTCTTCTGAAAGTGTCGTGACTGGGGACAGTTCATAACCCTTTCCAGTAGAGAAGATGAATTAGTTTAGACAGACTCTGTGTAACAAGCTTGGTTGTGGTCCAGCTGGCAAGGTCATAAAGCAAAGTAATTACTTGAAAGTAAAAGGAAAAGATAAATATTGTATCTAGTATCCTTCCTTGTTATTTAGAATTCTGGCTTTCTTAAAAAAAAAAAAAAACACTCATCATTTTAGGGCCAAGAAAAAAGTTCCATGATATCCCAGTGGAAAATCCCACTTAACATTGATTATGGTGTTAATAGTGGTATACTTTATTTTCTTTGGGATGCCTTTATCTAAATCATATTAATTAACTGAGTTCCAGAGTCCCAGAATCCACAAGGTGATAGTATGTAAGACAAATTAAAACATATAACTACACAAAATGTGAAGCACAGTTCATTTCTTAACACAACTGCTATTTATTTTTATTTTTTTATTGTACTTTAAGTTCTGGGGTATATGTGCAGATCTTGCAGGGTTATTGCATAGGTACACACATGCTATGGTGGTTTGCTCTCCATCCCCCATCACCTACATCAGGCATTTCTCCCAGTGTTATCCCTCCCCAACATCCCTCTTCTAACCCCCTAACCCCCAACAAACCCTAGTGTGTGATGTTCCTCTCCCTGTGCTCATGTGTTTTCATTGTTCAACACCAGCCTATGAGTAAGAACATGTGGTGTTTGGTTTTCTGTTCTTGTGTCAGTTAGCTGAGAATGATGGTTTCCAGATTAATTCATGCCTATGCAAAGGACATGAACTCATCATTTTTTATGGCTGTATAGTATTCCATAGTGTGTATGTGCCACATTTTCTTTGTCCAGTCTATCACTTATGGGAATTTGGGTTAGTTCCAGGTCTTTGCTATTATAAACAGTGCTGCAATGAACATATATGTGCATGTGTCTTTATAATAGAATGATTTATAATCCTTTGGGTATATACCCAGTAATGGGATTGCTGGGTCAAGTGGAATTTCAATTTCTAGATCCTTGAGGAATCACCACACTGTCTTCCACAATGGTTGAACTAATTTACACTCCCACCAACAGTGTAAAAGTATTCCTATTTCTCCACATCCTCTCCAGCATCTGTTGTCTCCAGATTTTTTAATGATCATCAATCTAACTAGCGTGAGATGGTATCTCAATGTGGTTTTGATTTGCATTTCTCTAATGACCAGTGATGATGGGCAATTTTTCACGTTTGTTGGCCTCATATATGTTTTCTTTTGAAAAGCTGTCTGTTCATATCCTTTGCCCACTTTTGAATGTTTTTTTTTTTCTTGTAAATCTGCTTTAGTTCTTTGTAGATTATGGATATTAGTCCTTTGTCAGATAGGTAGATTGCAAAAATTTTTTCCCATTCTGTTGGTTGCTGGTTCACTCTAATGATTGTTTCTTTTGCTGTACAGAAGCTCTGGAGTTTAATTAGATCTCATTTGTCTATTTTGGCTTTTGTTGCCAATGCTTTTGGTGTTTTAGTCATGAAGTCCTTGCCTATGCCTATGTCCTGAATGGTTTTGCCTATGTTTTCTTCTAGGGTTTTTATGGTGTTAGGTCTTACGTTTAAGTCTTTAATCCATCTGGAGTTAATTTTAGTGTAAGGTGTCAGGAAGGGGTCCAGTTTCTGCTTTGTGCACATGGCTAGCCAGTTTTCCCAACACCATTTATTAAACAGGGAATCCTTTCCCCATCACTTGTTTTTGTCAGCTTTGTCAAAGATCAGATGGTTGTAAATGTGTGGTGTTGTTTCCAAGGCCTGTGTTCTGTTCCATTGTTCTGTATCTCTGTTTTGGTATCAGTACCTTGATGTTTTGATTACTGTAGCCTTGTAGTATAGTTTGAAGTCAGGTAGCATGATGCCTCTAGCTTTGTTCTTTTTGCTTAGGATTGTCTTCGCTATGTGGACTCTCTTTTGGTTCCATATGAAGTTTAAAGTGGTTTTTTCCAGTTCTGTGAAGAATGTCAATGGTAGCTTGATGGGGATAATGTTGAATCTATAAATTACTTTAGGCAGTATGGCCATTTGACAATTGCTATTTAAATGCATATGATATATTATCTCTATGTCTTCTATGGTAATGAAAGGCTAGAGAATATGTTATTGGCAAATAAATGTACATTTGTAGAATAAGTATACACAAGATAGAGTTGACATTGTAGTATGCAATGTTACTTTGGTTTTCCAAGGAGCAGAAGGGCAAAAGACCAGCTCAAATCTAAAAACATTTTAGTTACATAATGTAATTCTTTATGTAAATGTTCTGAGATTAGGGACTAATTAAAAATTTATAACTATCAGAATTGAGCCAAAAGGTTTTATGACTTGTTTAAAACACCCATCATAGGTTTATCTAACAAATAACGTTAAAACAGGTTTTGTCATATACAGCTGAGAAGTTTGGAATTTGGTGAAACTCAGAGAAGTTAGAAAAATATAGGGCACTAAAGCTAAAATGTTTTTAACGCATCAATTTTCTCTTTAATGATCTTCTCCCAGTTTTTTAGGATTAAAAATTAAGGATCATCTTCATATCTGAAACAACACATCCAAACTATATAATCCCACCAAAAATGCTTCTTAGAAAAACAGGGCTCTAGGAGAATATACTTCCCCATTTTTATATTTTATTTTTATTTTATTTTTGTTATTGTACTTCAAGTTTTGGGGTACATGTGCAGAATGTACAGGTTTGTTATATAGGTATACACATGCCATAGTGGTTTGCTGCATCCATTGCCCCATCATCTACATTAGGTATTTCTCCTAATGCTCTCCCTCCCCTATCCCCCACCCCCTGCTATCCTTCCCTCCAACAGTCCCTGTTGTGTGATGTTCCCCTCTGTGTCTGTGTGTTCTCATTGTTCAGCTCCCACTTATGAGTGATAACATGCAGTGTTTGGTTTTCTGTTCTTGTGTTAGTTTGCTGAGAATGATGGTTTCCAGCTTCACCATGTCCCTGCAAAGGACGTGAACCCATCCTTTTTATGGCTGCATAGCATTCCATGATGTATATGTGCCACATCTTCTTGATCTAGTCTGTCATTGATGGGAATTTGTCCCCTTTTTTAGGTTGCCCTTAGTAATTCACTGTAATTTAACCTATGAAAACCTTTTCAGTGGTAGGTTCTACTTATCAGACACAAAGGTGGAGAAGAACACCACCTCACCCAGAAGCAAACGGATATTGCTGGGACCAAGCTACTCAAAGTATGGTTTTAGAGACCATAAGCCTGTATGTATTTGACAGTTTAACAACATGGCAGTTAGCCTTGTACTTGGGCATATACCTTAGAATCTGGGATAGAAACATGTTTTCTATACATGTCTACACTTTTGCTACTCAGTTTTAAAAGCTTGTGATCCTCCAGAAATCAAGTAAGGATGGTCCCTGACTTAGGATGGTACAACTTATGATGTTTCACCTTTATGATGAGGCAGAATAATGTGCATTCAGTAGAAATCTACTTTGACTATCCATACAACCATTTTGTTTTTCACTTTCAGTACAGTATTCAATAAATTCATGAGATATTCAATATGTTATTATAAAATGGGGTTTGTGTTAGATAATTTTGCCCCACTATAGGCTAATGAAAGTCTTCTGAACACATTTAACATAGTCTATGCTAAGCTATAATGTTCAGCAGGTTAGGAGTATTAAGCACATTTTGATGTACGGTATTTTCAACTTAGGATGTGTTTATCAGGATGTAACCCCATCATAAGTCAAGGAGCATCTGTATATGTTCCACAGTTAACATACCTTCTAGTACAATACTTCTGTAGGAAGAACATGCTAGGGATAAGATGGAAACTATTTGGCAACCAACACAGCATAGGCAGTGACCATTAATGAAAAATGCCTGTTGTGGTTCAAGTCCAGACAACCTTTTGCTGGTCCAGGCTTGAATCCTCTAGTTTATGGATTCTCTCCTGGAAGACATAAGGGAAAAGGTTGTGAGGGTTTAGGGTAAGTCAGTGGCTAATTATCAAATATAAAAAATATTTCAATATTTTAACTTCTAGTACAGTTGTATTATGTCACACTGAAATATCACTCCTGGTATTATGTAATAATATCATTGAGAGGTTGACTTGGTTTCTGTGGCTGCTGTTGGAATCTAATTTTAAGTTTTCCTGGAAAAAAGCATTCTGAGTTCTTTTTCCTATTTATAACTTTTATTTTACTATCACAAATCAGTTTGAGACACAAACCGATTTTTACTTTGGACACCATCTGTGATATGATCTACTACCACCTGTGATATAGGCAAGAGATACATTTTTCTCTCTAACCTGGGGCAATAGAAAGGAAATGCATTTGGGTTAATAATAACAATCTTTCTCAAGCTCTTCACTTAGCCAAATAATAACTGTCTATATGACTTCTTAAACATGACTTCTACTTCATAAGCTTTAAAAATGAAACATCCATCTAGCTATTTAAGGTTTTCAAATTCCAGAGTCCACCCTAGCTTATGAAATTCTACTTAAATAAATAACGCAAATATGTGCCTATGGTAGGAATGGTCCAACCAAATGCAGAAGACAATCAGCAAAAGGCTTTGCAAGATTGCCCACATTCTCCTACCTTTATTCAGGACCACCTGTCTAATGTTTAACAATTGGCATTGCCTAGACCAGAACTGTCCAAGACAATAGCCACTACCCACATGTAGGGATTTAAATTCAAATGCATACTCGGTAAAATTGAGTTTAAACCTTCACCTCTGTAACATGGATTTTTTTGTTTTGAGACAGTCTCACTCTGTCACTCAGGCTGGAGTGCAGTGGCATGATCTCGGCTTACTGCAGCCTCTGTCTCCTGGGTTCAAGGTATTCTCCTGCCTCAACGTCCTGAGTAGCTGGGACTACAAGCATGAGCCACTACATCAGGCTATCTTTTGTATTTTTTAGTAGAAGCAGGGTTTCACCATGTTGGCCGGGCTGAACTCCTGCCTTCAAGTGATCTGCCTGCCTCCACCTCTGAAACATGGATTTAATATTGAAGATGTCATTATGTGGCTCCAAAATTTCATTTAGATACATTTCTATTAAAAATCATAAGACATTCACTTTTTAATCACTCTCTTCTCTCCCTCCCCACCCCCAAGTTAAGATTTGTCTTTATTCTTCTTAATTCTTTTTATTCTGCATTAAAAACTAATATTCAAATAACTTTTTGTTGCCTAAATGTAGATTCACCTAGAACAAGGGAAAGGCTTTTGAACTAAATTCAAGGTTTCCTCCATGATATTTAGGAAAACTGGCTTGCATGATAGCCACCTGCAACATTCTCCTAGACAATACCTGAATGCTGAATAATTTGTTCTTGCCTCAGTTATCCTTGACCACACCACCCTGATGAAAAGTAGGGAGAAAATTTCACCCACTGTTCAAGCTACATGATACCAAGCTCAGGTGATATCAGCTGCTTCCTTGGATTGACTGATTCTTTTGGCATCATCTATTGATCTGTGAAGGAATGCTATTTATAAACCAGTCATATCTTAATTCTCCTATTGGGATCACCAGACAACCTCAAGTGACAACAGACTCTTCCTTTTGCAGTGATTTCATCAGTGCCCTCTGGTTCTATCAACTGTCATAAAAGGCGGTACCTCTTAAGAAAAATTTCCAGGGTGTAAATTTAATCCATGGGACTTCAGACTCTGGCAGACATACTGCAGATTAGGATATGTCTTTAGAGTCTTGCTCTTGGCTGTGACAGGGGTTGTGCTGGAACTGGGCTTGGGATGTTGTTGAAAGGAGGTTTTCTCCTAGTTGGCTGACATTCAGTGTGCCTGCACTGTATTGATACAGTACTGGCATTGATAATGTTATTTCTGGCAGCCTCATTTTTTAGATGTTGATATTAAGAGTGCAAATTTTGTTTATTTTTGCAGTGTTAGAGGAAAAGAATAGAAATTTCTTGATGATTACAGTATACAGGATTCAGTATGCCAGGGCAGATTCCTTAAGCTAATTTCTTCTTAAAAATATTTGAAAAATTAAGTGCTGTAGATTTTTGTTGTTTGCATTACATTATATTTAAAATAAATATGCAAAGGGAAGAGAGAAATCATATCAATTCTACTGACTCAATTTCTAGAATGTAAGTGATCCAGATAATCCAGGCGTTTTAATTCTATTACGCTTTGTGGCTTTAAATTTTTTTAAAAAAACTGTCATGTTCAAAGCTTTTTTGAATTGCCAGAAAAATCTTTATTTTAGTCCTTCAGTTTTCTTTTTGAGCCAAGGATCATAGCCTCCCAACACTGTTCCTGAAATACATCTATCAACTTGTTTTTAGTATAATTGTGTTTACAGACAATGGTGAAGACAACTATTTAATCAGATTTTCTCATGCTTTAAAAAGCAGATAAATTTAGCTTCTTAGACTGAAAAGGATAAACCACTGCCAACACATATATGTCAACAAATCAAATGCCCAATTCTGATGATCTCTCCTGCAGAAATTCTCACTTATAAATCTGTTTTCTATTCTTGCACTATCTTTTTCCTGGACCACTATGATAACCTCCTAAAAATTCTCTCTATGTTCCTATGTTTATTTGTCTATGAAATTCATCTGCCTAAAATATAATTCTGGTTATATTGCAACAGGGGTCCCTGTCTGAAACTTTAAATGGTTAAGTATTATGCAGATCTCTTAGTCTGGAGGTCAGATTCAAAGCTCCCCATGGTCTGTCCTCAAATAGCTTTTCTTAGCTCTCCCTGTTCCTTGAGCGTAGGCCTACGTTTTATCCAGCCTTATTTCACCAGAGCACATTACATTGCCTGGCACAGAGGTGGTGCTCAAGAAAATGTGTTGAAATATCCTACGCTACCTATAACTATTGATTGAAAAAGATCCCAACAACATCCCTTCCCACTCTCATACTTTTGCTTACATTGCCCCCCTACCTAAAATGACGTCTTTTCCTCCATCTCCTCTTTACACCTTATGGCTCACTCTTTTAAGATACATTTCAAATGCGTTCTTTTCCAGAAATCTTCTGTGATATTAAAACTAAATGTGCC
Organism: Cebus imitator; assembly: GCF_001604975.1. Classification (NCBI taxonomy): domain Eukaryota; kingdom Metazoa; phylum Chordata; class Mammalia; order Primates; family Cebidae; genus Cebus; species Cebus imitator. The sequence continues at coordinate 1,471,390 of NW_016107434.1, read as the reverse complement.
CTCTCCTTCGAATCTCTGAAATCCTTTTTAGAATACATATTGCACATATCACATTTTGCATTACATTATAGCTGCTTGTCAAGGTATCTTAATTACCCTACGAGATTCTAAGTTTTTGAGGGGCTAGGTGTTATAATCATTTTCTGCTTTATCTACAGTGTCTGATGTGATATTATTAATCAGGCAGTAAGCAAACTCTGTCCCATTTTGAGCACAAATTGTGTAAGTTGCTTATTATGTAATAGATAACCATAAAAACATCAAAAGGAACCCTGTCTTGCACACACAGTCTCTTTCAAACTTTTTTGCTCACATTGTGACATTTCTGGTCTAATAATACCTTAAATCAAGCCATTTATAAAGATATTAAATACAAACAAATTAGCTTAGATGAGGCAAAATGACAAATTGTTTTACATATAAAAATTGATTAAATTCAATACAAGAAAATATTGTAGACTCAATTAATTCCTGATAATATAGGCAGAAATTTCATTTTTCATTTATGGTTCCTTGCTGGGAACTGATGTTTTTCCTCAAGTTACTCACAGTCAGGCTCTCTCCATCGTTGGGTCCTTTCTGGGGGTTACATTTTTGACCTCCCTTACCAGTAGTGGGTCTTTCCCATGCCCTCTGGGTTTACTTATCAGCCAACTAATGTTCTGCATGGACTTTTTGTTCTTAACTTCAACATGTAAATTTGCAGCTTCTCTTTGTCACAGTTTTTGGCTATTTCTCTTCACAGTGAACAACTCATGGATTACGAAACTTACTCTTGAGAAGAGTTAATTTCCAGACATAATATTTGGAGGGAAGGCAATTCCAAAGAATAAACTCTCCTTCCTCTGTGGTATTAACTCATCTTCCACTTAACACCAGATATACAAAGTGATGAGTGATTATGTAACACACTGTGCTTATGGTTGAGAACTTAGGAGTTATAGTCAAGTGGAACTGAATTCAAATCCTCATTCTGCCACATACAGCCTGTATGACTTTGGTCACATTACTTAACTTCTCAGAGCTTTACAGGTGGGAATAAGAGTACCTGAGGTCATATATGTAAAACACTTAACTCCATACCTGGCAGGGAGTAGCCATTTAATAAATGGTAATTATTTGTCATTACATATGTACAAAGTTGGGTTTGCAGCAAGGAGTAAAGAACATTCCAGATCAGGAACCAAAAGCTACAGAGATTAAAGTGACCAGAAGGCAAATAAGGATGAACAGGGTCTAGTCAACCTGTACTTTGCCTTCCAGGGGACTATTGGCAATGTCTAGAGACATTTTTTGTTTGTCACAAGAAGGGAGAGTGCCACTGGCCTCTGGTGGGTAGAAGCCAGGGATTCTGCTAAACATTCTGCAATGCACAAGATAGCCCCCCACAACAAAGAATGCTCAAAGTGTCAACAGTACCAACACCGAGAAACTCTGAATTAGATGGACTTTCAAAGAATATACAGTTGGTTATGTCTTAACACTTCTTTGTTACTCAAAGGTTTATACAAAGTAAATATTCATTAATTGTTGATTTATTGATAAGGAAAAATTTTCCCTCAAGATTTTTTCAGGGCATGTATGCACTGGCAGCATTTACTCTGCTTCTGGCTCTGCAAATTGGCAATTTTGAAAGAAGACCAAGTCAGTAGCCTTTTTTCTCCCTTAAGTGCAAAACTAAATTGTTACTCTAATTTATTCAACAGATTTACATTAAAAAAATAAAAATCTTAATAATTTTAGGAACCTTACAAAGATTGCCATGATCTGAATTCCACTGATGAAAATTAAAAAAAAAAAAAGAAATAGATTCAGAATGTCAGTTTGCCCTTAAGTGATGTATTAGCTACAAGAAATCTCATTACAATTTGATGCCTGAATCCCTTGAAGGAAAGATCTTATATTGTGAAGGTAGCATATGTGTCATGTGGTGTAAGTACTTACTTTTATTGAATAGGTAAGTATATAATAGCTAAAAGCCCCATAAATCAGCTAAATGTTCTCTCAATTTATAGAGAATATTTGATCGGAGAACATTACTGTCTGGTGAATGACGGGGAGGAAAAGGAGACACGAAATGCAATAGAGATGGATATGATGACTAATTCCTTTCGATTCAGAGTATCAGATTTCAAGTCACAAACGGACGACCTGCACTGTGCTGTCCATAGACTGCCTGGGCAATTTTAAAAATTTAAGACTTGCATATTAGACGTGGTGAATGGGGAGTTACATGCATATAACCAAATCACTCCAGAGGGACATCCAAAAATAACAGGAGAGGAGAGATGCTGTGTAGATATATTCAAGGAAGTCATTTTTCATTGGACTTTTTATTTAAGCAAATTGAATGGTGATGAAAGGAAAAAGCAACTATATTTGGTCAATATCTGTCAGAGAGCCTTGTTCATCAGCAAGGCAAGGAAATACTGTCTGGCAGCTAGGAATGAAGGATACATTTAAATGGCCCAGAAAGTAACCTGGTATTTGCCTAGAGGTCAGAAGCATGACTGGGATTATTTTCCTTTTTTTTCATAGAGAAAGGAAGGTGGCGGCTTCTTCCCAACCATAGAAATTCTTGAGATCCTTTCTCTGCATCTTTTTAGTTTCTAATATTTACAGGTTCTCATGCATTGAAATATTCATCCTTTGACCTTATTTCCTTTTATAATTAGCACCTTACTTCTTTTCTATTTTCTGCTGCCAAATACTTGAATGAAAGATCTAAAGCTACTGCCTTCATTTCCTCATCAAGCTCGTAACACCTCTACAATCTGGCTTTTATCCCCATGACTGATACCACTTTCTAGGCACAAGAAATCACTTTTGGGGCAGAAGTGTGCATTGTGGATAAAGGCTTTCCACCTGGAATGAGATTTTAGTTTAAATTTTTGCTTTTTTGCCTGCTAGGATGTTACTTAAACATACCATGCCTCAGTTTCCTTACCTGAGTGGGACTAACAATAGGACCAACCTCATAAGCTGGTATCAAGATTAATAGACAAATTGTGTGTAGAGTCCATATCATGCTGTATTAGTCAGGGTTCTCCAGAGAAACAGAACCAATAGGATGTGTGTATGTTTGTGTGTGGGTTTGTATGGGGCAAGGGGAGAGAAAATAAGGAACTGGCTCAAATGATTATGGAGGCTGGCATGTCCCAAAGTGAGAGAGCAAGCTGGAAACCCAGGATGGCTGATGGTGTAGTTACAGTCTGCAGGGAAATAGGCTTGAGACCTAGTAAAAGCTGATGTTTCAGTTTGAGTCCAAAGGCAGGAACTAGGAGAAGGGCAGCCTTTTTCTTCTGTTCAGGTCTTTAACCCATTGGATAAAACCCACCCACTTTAGGGTAAGCAATCTGCTTTGCTCTGTCTACAGATTCAAATGTTAATCTCATCCAAAAAAACAACCTCACAGACACACCCAGAATAATGTTTGACCAAATGTCTGAGCATCTGTGGCCCACACAAGTTGATACATAAAAATCACACTAGGTTTTAGTAAAAGTTCAGTAAATACTATTACCCAGAGGCCTTAAACTGAAGTTTCATTAAGCTAAAACCATCTTCCAGAAGTACTTGCTTAGATAGCAATGTTTTCTTTGCTTATTATTACTTTTAAGATTGTGAATTGAGTGCTTGTAAGTACGAGGCACTCACCAGTGGGTCTTAGGCAAGATCACTCCTGATAGCTCTATATCAGGCTGCTTCTCACTTTCACGTCACATGCTTCTTTGAGCACTTCTGTTTACAACTCCAGCTAACTCTACCCAAAGGCAATTGTCTTTTCTTATTCTTCATCTTATAGACCGCTCTGAAAAACTAAAAAGTACAGAAGAATCTCCTAATTCCCCAAACACTTTCTCTTGCTGTAGTTCTCCTTTGGACTTCCTGGACCCTGCCTATACTTTAGAATTTATCCTTTGTCATCTCCTAACTCATTTAGCCTTTGAGCTGATGTATGTACCCTCAAGCAGTTTATGATCAAATTAGGGAGACAAAATCATTATGTGAAGCAAAAACACAAATCAGCATATAAACTAATGCAAAATCTCCAGCAACTCTCATAGCCTTTCACATAACAAAACCTAGTAAAGGTCTGATGGTTGGGTGGATGTTTCGATGTATGAATAAAATAATAAATGAGTGAATAATTGCAAAGAAGGAGCCAAATTAGGCTAGAAAATTAGAGAATGTCGGAAAGTGCATGAAAGAGTCACATTATTCTTGGTGAGAGCATAGAATAGAGCAGCAAATTGAAGAGGAGAAAACTTTCCAGGCAAAGCAACAGAGTAAGTTTAGATTTTGAAATAAAAATAAAAATGAGTTGTTTTTGGTGCTCTCCCTTCTATAGTTTTCCTATCTGTACAATGAGGTTGATAACAAAAACTACTTTATATGATTGCAAAATTTGAGTAGTTAATATTTTAAAGCGTTTCTTCCAGACAAAGAATAAGCATTCAATAAGTACTCAATTATAGTTATTACATTTATAGAAAATAGTACATAAAATATCTATTTACAAAAAAAATGCCAAGCAGCTATTCACTAATATTAAAGTATATATTATTTTATTATTTACTGTACTGAGGACTATTTGAAAAGTGCTAAACCATTTTCAGAAACAAGAGGATACTTAAAAAGACCATGTTCTTACCTGTTGCTTCTTAGCTTCAATAATTTAGGGTATATATTATTTAAAACTGCTGCTCTTGTAGTAACCCATAGTGTAATAAATTTGGGTATTAGCTGCTTCTGAACTTTTGAACCTGTTGTGGGATTGAATCTACAACCAATACAGAAATGTTTCTTGTCATTTTATAATTCATGAAGTTAAATACCTTCTACTTGCTATGATTATTGAGGGAAAAGGTATTGAACTGGTAGGCCTGAACTCCAAATGGATCTTTCATATACCGAGAAAATGTTGATTTGTGAAAGCTCTGTTGTACATCTCCTTGGGTTTATCACCTAGTAAGATTTATATTGTGGCAAAAATTGCAATGCAGCCCAGGTCTGCCCTCTCATTCTGAGGCTTCAGCTGTTTGCCGGGGCCTAGTTTTCTCCTCTTTTTTTCCCCCCAAATAAGTCTTAATTGATGTAACGCATTCACATCCAAATCTTTAAAAATTTCATTTCCTCAAATCATGTTTTTAAGTTCTAAAGGTTTCTAAAATCTCATTTAGCCTTAATTTATCCACTGGACACATACTCTTTAAAGGCAGGGTGCTAAGTGGTAGAAACATAAACACATCCATAACGAGGCCCCTCATTTCAAGGATACACTTTTTCGTATCGTGGAGACAGAGAGATGAATTATATGACATTGTTAAATGCTAGAGCACAGATGCTGGAATCACTCACACTGGGGGAGGCAGGGAAGATTCTCTGGAGGGCTGGCATTTAAGCAGGGGCTGAAGGGTGGCAGGGATACAATGGCATTTGCATAAAGGACTGGTAGGGAATGGTGATGTCTTTGTTGAGGTCTGCAGGAGAGTGGAAGGAAATAAGGTTGAACCAATGAGTAGAGTCTGGGGGAGGGTTAGGTACATTGTAAAGAACCTACCATGTCTAGCTAAGAAATTGTGAATTTTATAAAAAGTTGATTACACTTTGTTCCCAAACGGATTCAGTTTGGAACATGTAACTTTTATAATTCTATCACTCTACTCAGTGTACTCATTCTTTAGATCATATCAGGTGCTCCATTAAATTGTATACAGCACAAACGTGTATTTTGTTTGTTTGTTGTCTGATGCTTTTATTTATTCCATTTTTATCTTTTAAGAGATTTTAATCAGCAAAATGTGGTTGAAATTGAAAGTTGCTTAATCACTGTTTTGAACAATATTCTATTTTCTTCATGGTCTATTGGAACAATTCTATAATCACCTTGACCGTCACTTAAGCATGGAATGTTATTACAGTCACAAAAAAAAAATCTGTTTATAAGTAAAAGGCAGAGATTCTATCAACTTACCTTCACAAACATTCTAATTGCCATTTGTATTTAAGGTTTATGGCTCTTTTTATCCAGCCAGGCAATATTCTTTTCAATTCGGGTGTTCTTTATTATTCCTGTTTCCCAATTCTGTGTCAGACTTTCTATTCAGCCATTTGAACTGTGTCCACTAGTTTATAAATAGAGTATTTGTTTGATACTTGCTATGATAGTTACAGCTAGGTACTGGAGTACTAAGTTCAATGAGGCATCGTCCTACCTTCAAGTAGCTTATTGTTCACTGGGAGAAGCAGATGTGAAAAAGTAAGCCCAGGAAAGTGTGACACAGGTCTACATACAAGGCAAGGCAGTGCAATGATAAAACTTGTCGTGGTAGTAGGAGACTTCTGAGCTGAGCTTTAACGGATGTGTTGGCTTAAAAATTGCTGGGGGTGCAGGTGATAGATGTACACTGTTCAATAGGCCCTATGAGAAGGACCTGAGTTCTTCTACTTTAGCCTCTAAGTGTTTGATTATACACAGAACAAATACACCTAGAAGAACAAAGATTCGTGTCAGAATTCTAAGCTAACTTTTAAGTTATGTCTTAACTCTTATAGCTTTCTATACAATGAGTAGTATCCTCAGATTCCCAGAGGAATAACAACAACACACAAAAAAAATTAATATTAATGGTCATGTTGCATTATTATCTATCTCTATTGTGTCCATGGCAATTGGTCTACCAGATTCAGATTCAATGAACAAGTAAGGGGGAAGTAGGTTAGAAAAAATAGAATGATGTGCCCTAAAGGAAACTGTTTGTTTTCATCTGCTATCTCACTGCCATGAGATCAGAAGGTGTGTGTGGACTGTGAGGTTCCATGGTGGGATGATTAGCACACTGGATTCTGAACCCAGAAAGTGTGTCAGGGAAGGGGTAGCTTAAATAGCTCAGTCAAAAGGGCTCTTTGGGTTTTGGCTCACTCTCTTCTAGATTTCCCTCTCTCCATCATCTATCTACCTCTCCTAAATTTCTCTTAAATGGGGGAACATCTAGAGAGAAATATTCTACAAAATGACTTTAAAATAATTCAATAATTCTTTAAAAAGACAGTTTCACACAGCAAGAACCAATGTGCCGTGAGCTTATGGCATAAAGAAAACTGGATTTTAATTCTTGTATGTTTTACATAGATTGAAAGGAAACAGAGACATTTTATCATATTTAGTCAAAGAACTATAGTGTTTACATGGCCCAGGAAAGTTTTTGACCCTCTAGTATTCTTGAGCATTTACTATATTCCAGGTCTTAGGCTAAATTCCTTTACATACAAAATCTAATTCAATCTGCACAATAATTTTATGAAGTAGATAGTAATATTCCTAATAAGGAAACTGGGGCTCAATTAGGTCTAGATCTTGGCTAAAAGTACATGACTAGTAAGTGGCAAAGTTGGGATTTCTGCTTGAGAGTATTATTTTAAAACACCTTTTCTTCAACCCTAGCCAACTCCCTTTACTTGTAACACTTGCCATATTCTATATGTATTTCCATTTTTAATTTAGCATTTTGTCCATACCTGTAAACTTCACTTTCTAAAGAATACAATTTACAAAATTAGGACTTGATTATGTTATTATCTTGAGCCATCAACTATTTTTTAGGACTTGCTGTGATTTTATTTATAGATTGAAAATGAATGGCTGTAATAAAATAGAATCTCTTTCTAATGGTGACAATTAAGATTTCTATTTGTTATTTTTTTCTAGAAAAAGCTCTGCTTTATTTATATTTTATTTTAAATTCCGGGATACATGTACAGAATCTGCAGTTCTGTTACAAAGGTATATATGTGCCATGGTAGTTTGCTGCACCTATTGAGCTGTCATCTAGGTTTTAAGGCCCCATGAATCAGGTATTTGTCCTCAAGCTCTCCCTCATCTTGCCCCCCCATCCCAAAAGACCCTGGGGTATGTTGTTGTTCTTCCTGTGACCATGTTTTCTCATTGTTCAACTCCCGCTTATGAGTGAGAAACATGTCATATTTGTTTTTCTGTTCCTGTGTTAGTCTGCTGAGAATGGAGCCATCTACTATTTAAGAGATAAATTTATTTTAGATAACTATGTAAAATGGACTACATATGCATATGATATCATACACGCATATATAGAATAAAAGTAGTAAGGTATTCCTTTAATAACAAAGGAAGCCATCTTCAAATTTCTTGGAGGCTGAAGAAGGAAAAAGTGGTCAAAGACAAGACTACCCCCCACCAAACTCTGTGGGGCATCCAGGTGATGAACCCTGCTTGCTCCTAGGTGAATACCATCACTTTGGCAGAAAGCGGAGCTTTATAAGTGAATTCTGGAGGTTTTGTTGAGAACCCCATATTTTGCATTTCTGAATGTATGTTTCAACTACCTATAGCTGAAAAATACATTTGGATCATACTGAGATCGAGTGTTTGGATAATGCTGTGTTTATTTTCAGTGGCTGAAATAAGTGCTATGTGCAAATAGGAATGTGTGTATTGAAAGGAAAGTGTCTGTTTTAGGATGTAGCCAGAGAACAAAAGGCAGTGACATGGATCTGGGGTTCAGTGCCTTGTGCTAAGAAAAAAATTTGTGTGAATCTAAAATATATATATATATATATATATATATATATATATATATATATATTTTGAGACGGCGTCTTGCTCTGTTGCCAAGCTGGAGTGCAGTGGTGCAACCTCGGCTCACTGCAACCTCTGCCTCCCCAGTTCACGCGATTCCCCTGCCTCAGTCTCCTGAGTAGCTGGAACCACAGGCGCTCGCCACCATGCCCAGCTAATTTTTTGTATTTTTAGTAGAGATGCGGTTTTACCCTGTTGGGCAGGATGGTCTTGATCTCCTGACCTCATGATCAACCCACCTCGACCTCCCAAAGTGCTGGGATTACAGGTGTGAGCCAGCACGCCCAGCCCAAATCTCTATTTCTTATTTGTATGTTTAGTTAGTAATGGACATCAGAGAAAAGGTTTGAAGGCAGGAGGATGAGGGAAGGGATTTGATTCTTTCTGTTTTGCTTATTAGACTTGTCTGAGTTGCCTGAACAATAGCCCTTCATTCTGGCACTTTGTGCTTCAGAACCAGCTCCACCGTACAAGCTCAGAGGCACCAGCTCCACAAGGCAACTTATGCAGAGGTTGAGCTCTGGCTCTATAAGCCCCTCCTATAAGCTCCTCTTGAAACCAGTATATTGGAGTCCCATATTAAATCTCTCTGATGAAATATGTAGAGTTATTTCTATTTTTCTGATTAGATGCTGACTGATACACATCCTTAGTGAGTTTAAAAGAAAATTTTCTCTATCCAAAATTTAAAGCATTAAAACTATTCAGAAATCCCATTCTATGTTAGATATGATAAATCTCAAAGATAAACACAGCCTCACGATAACTGGTGTTAGCCTATATATTGTTTACATAAATAGTACATACAAAGAGAAGGATATATATATATATAATATGTATATCACTAATATATACAACTATATAAACATTGTTATCTAATTATATATATTATATATAAATTAATCTTAAATTCTATATATACTGTATTTAAATTAATCAAGTCATATTAATGTAATGTGCTTTACACAATCTCTTTTTAATATCTGCTATAGTTGAAATATTTCAATAAAACATTTTTATGTTTAGAATCTGTAATGATTATTTTAAAATTTAGAGTAAAAGTTAAACTTCCTAGGAATATTAATTTATTTCTGACAATATGTCTTTTATATTTAAAAATGCCAAATCCAACAAATTTCTGAACATATCTTACAAAATTCTACATGGAAGAGTTAAGTGTAAATGAAGACAACATATATGGAATGTGTTCTCTTTAAATTTCACATTGATTGAGAAGTAAAAGAATAAAATGTGGCCCTGCCAAAATATGTTTTAGGTATTACCAAAATACAATAAAATAGGGGTGATGGGTTGGGTTCACTGAAGTAGTTATGTGAAAATAAATCACAAAGTAGCCTCAATTTCTCTAGTTAATTATTAAGACCTATTCTCACTATCATCCTTCAAAAGAATAAAATAAATAATGAGCAGTTTAGATCATCTATCAGGTATGATTTGTTGGCAAGGATTCCATAACAGAAGTAGAGAACAGATGTTTGCCTGCAATCCATGTCACTAGTAGGGCAAGCTCTCTGTAGGCACACTTTACTCTTGGCTCTGTCCTCAGTATGTCCATGTATTGTGAAGTGAATGAACATAGCCTAGTAGGATTTGGCAAGGTAGCTAAAGAAAACTACATATTGCTTCCTTGTCACTGAATTAGAAAGGATTTTTAATTTAATTTAATTCAATCTTTTATTAAGTAAGAGGTTTCTTTTTTCAAATATGGCTAAATGTTCACTAAATTCCCAAGTGCAACAACGTCAAAAAAGGGTTTATAGTCCAATACTCCAATTTTAGCAAAAGGTTTTGTCAGAAGAGTGATATAAGATTTACTTCTTTCAAAATGAGCAATGTATTTCTTTAGCTTTTTATAAGCCACAATCGTCTGTTGTTGATACCCTTTTCTAAACAAAATCATAAAACATTACTATTAAGATTTAATAGCAGTAATATTGGTGTTTAGATTATAAATACTGAACAAATTTGATAATGGGGATGATCTTGATGAGGCCAGAAAAATTAAAAAATATATAGAAATTGGTTATATACCATTGCAAACATGTTAAAGTAAAATGGCCAATAAAATGAAAAAATGATAAAGCAGCTAATATTCCAAATTGATGTCAACTTTATGTACTACACTCGATTTTTCTACTTGAGCTTCTTAAAACAAATTCAAAATTAAACAACCTAACAGAAAGTATTAGATATTAGTTTTATAAAGGAATTCCTGAACTTTGATTTTAGCTAATATCCCCAAATGGTCCTGGTTACCCTATACCCAACCATATGGGATCCTTTGCTTTCAGAGCAAATCAGTAACTTGTGTGCTTCTGACAGGAAATAATATGACAATAGTAAAAGAAAATATTGTTCTAAAAATAATTTTCTAGAAATTGTATTTTTCTCAAGGCCAAATATGGTCAAGAGGGTAAAGAGGGTGAGATTCCTCAAGTATGTGGCAATAACTACACAGTACTCCAATATGCAGTTGACCTTTGAACAACAAAGGTTTGAACTGTGTGAGTCCACACATACATGGATTTCCTTCTGCCTCTGCCACCTCTGAGACAGCAAGATCTACCCCTCTTTTTCATCCATTCATTGATTCATTTTACAAAATGTTAGTGAACATCTTCCATGGAGTGTAAATGGCTCTCCTTCTGTAAACATTGTTTATTGAACAGTTTCTACATGCCAGGTACCTTGCTACAAAATGGTGCATGATGAAAAGGCAAATGTGTCTTGCTTGCAAAGAGGTCACAGTCTGATGAAATTTCCCCCATCACCTGTTAATTTTGCCCTTTAACCCCTCTTTCACAAAGAGGTATCACTACATTAAAGCAGGCCATTGGTCTCATAATTTCATGATCTGAAATGCTCTGAAAAAGGCAACTAGATATAACAGCCATAACTAGACCAGCATAGCTGGACTTGTATCCTCCCCAACTGGGATCAAACACTGAGAACCTAATAGGTACTCAGTAAATACTTATAGATTGCTTAAGAGTTCTACTGTTTGATTGCACAGTAGAGCGACTATTGTATTATTCAAAGTCGCTTGAAGAAAGATTAAGAATTTCCCAATACAAAGCAATTATCAGTTGCAGAGATAATGGGCATCCTAATTGCCCTGATTTTATTACTACCTATTGCATGCATGTAACAAAATATCATACATATCCAGACATATGTGCAATCATTATATATCAATTAAAAATGAACATGAAAGAAGTACAGCATTTATGAAGACATACTACTTAGCCTGGAAGGAAGATACTATAAAGAGGTAAAGAGGCACAAAATGGAAAAATACTTTAAAAAGAAAGATGAAAAAAAAAAAAAGAAAACAGTGAAAAAGTATAACTGAAAGGCTAATATAGAGAAATTTTATATACTCGAGATGGGAATGATATTAAAGCCCTTGGCAAAAGAATTGAAAGACCATTCTACCTTAGCCCATCGTAGCTCAAGTTCTACTTACACACAGGCATAAAAAAAACAGGTATTACTTTCTTTCCATCATGAAAAACCTAAGATAGCTGCTGTATTATACGATTCTCATCAGTCACTGCCATAGCCCTCCAGTAAATAATGATCTACTCTTCAGTGTGATGCTACCACCAGTAATGAGCATATAATAGTGATATATTAACATGTTAAATAATGACATGCAAAGTTACAGTATATGTGTTGATGCCATGTCACTGCTAACTTGCTACTTGCACTAAATTTGTCATTCTCAACCTCATTTGTTGTTCCAGATGGAAATTTTAATTTTGTCTCCCTTCCTTTACTCACTTCCAGCTCTGGATAATCACAGGCTTCTTTGGTTTCTCCCCTTTCTCCCTACCTTTGCCACCTCCTTTAATCACACTATCACCAAGGAAACCAGATGCTAGCTGGCAAAGGACACACAGATGGACAAAGAAAAAGCTTCTCCTGGAGGCCTCACACTTACTTTGAAGTCTGCTCACCTGGGAGAAATCCAGGTCCAGAACCATATTGATATTTGTTATGCAGGCAAGGCAGCAAAAGAATTTAGAGTGTAGGGATGAGAAACATATGGGAAGGCTGGCCCTTCTGGGTCCCCAGTGGGGTGGCAAGGCATCTCTGATGGAAAGAGCTTTCAAAGTCATCAGGAACTACAACACAAGCAGTGTACTACATGACACCATCTGGAAAAAGACCATCAAAGTTCAAAAGAGAAAAACAACTTAACATTCAATTCACAACTAAAGTTTAGATAATCATGGAGAGTAACATACTTAAGATGAACTATTGTGTGATCAAAACTGCTATGTGGAGCTTTTCAAAGAAAGAAAGAGCTCTAGGGCTAAAAGCCTGTGAGTCCAGGACATTCCACTTAAGGAGATGATTGGGGTCTTTTGATTATCATTTGAAAACAGTATTATTATTTTTCAGCCTGCTATTTTATTTCATCCTTGCAGTATTACCTGATTTGAGCTGAACCTTTCCTATTCAGTTAGAGATGAGAAAAATGAAGTTAAGTCACGTGCCCAATGTCACACTGTTATTGAAAGTTGATGCAAATGTCCTGTTTCTTGAATCAGTTTTGTTTCTGCAAAAGTTGATCTCTCTACTTTAGAAATGAAAGAAAGCATAGGCAATTGTAAATAAAACTAGAGTACTTGTGCAATAGTGTTTATTAAAACTAGATTTTATGTAAATCCTCACACAGTGTCCAAGGTCCTTCCCTCTCTGGGCAAACAAGCTGCACTAAACAGTCAATAAAATGAATTATGGCAATTCTTTTTCTTATGATCTCAAGTCACACAGAAACAGTTTTCAATAACACAACTGGAATGAGTCACTAAAAAAAAATAATGTTTTTCTGGATATTATGGACTCAGAGCTAGTCATATATCCAGAATCAAGTGTTGGTGTTTCCCAAACTTTGAGAGGCATACAAGAGCTGTAAAATAGGTAGTAACTGTCATTATTTTAGCAGTCATGCAGACTTGGTATTAAATAGTGTTGGTTATTGTAGTAATACATTATTTCCTATTTCTTTTTCAGTCCTTCACCTCATATCAGACCCAAAGTTTCAGTTTACTAATATTTTCACATCTCTCTACATGTTCAAGATTCCCTTTATAATGAAAAGAGATGTCAATGGACAAAGTCAATTGGCTAGAATTTATAGTGTCTTTATTTTTATATGTAACTCTTTTTTTAAGTAATACTGATATCAAATTACAATAATAATATAAAGTTTCTTTATAAAATATATTCATTTAATTTTAAAATAAATTGATTTAAAAGATTAAGTAATTATATAATATGGCATGGAATGAGGTTTGGGGAATCGTGATGTTGGTAAAATTTTGACTGGAATTTTCCTTAAAAAAAACTTTGAGAATTATAAGTTGAGAAAGAAAAGCAAACCTTGACAGCCAGGACCTGGCCAGCACCTATCAGTTAGGTCCTAGTAATGTTAAGGTGCTAGCCTCGCACTCTTTGGTGCCAGAAAACACCAGGACAGTCCATGGCATTTTCCTGCTGAACACACCAAACTGAATTTCACAAAACACCAGTATCACACAAGGCCACTCTGTGACCATGATGGATCAAGACAAAAAGAAGACTTCTTGCAAAAGACTCAACCACAAAAATGGCCACATATCTTTCTATCTTGGCTGCTATGAGTGACTGCTGCTTTAGGCTTGCTGTATTCCTTTCACCTTCTATAATCAGATTTACTAAGATACACAATCATAGCAGTATTCCTCCTTCCTGGCAGCATCCAATCCAGTGCAAAGCCCTGCTTTCTTGAACCTACCCACCGTCAGTCACCTAACACAAGCTCAAGTCCCAGAAGTCCTTTCTAACACCATCATTCTCAGAGGCCTCAAGGGTCTCCATGGCATGTTCTCCTTCATTGCAATGAACTCATAAACTCAACTTTGTTGAAGTAGAGGTATCTTCCCACTGTTCTTCAGCTGGAGGACACTGACACATTGTAGCAATCGTGTTTCATCACCAGGATTGAAATATTAGTCTTTCTCAAAAATGAATCACAATTTGAAATTATCTCTAAGCAGAAAAATAATATCTAACTTAACTATTTGTAGAAGCATTTTTTAAGTCCACCACTTCATTGTTCACCCTCACTCATGAAAAGCCTCTATTAATCCCTTCTCCCGCTCAAAACATTTCCACTGAAAATAAGAATGATGTCACAGTAGCTAAAGAAATAATAAGGTAACAATAAGGCTAATTACACTGACCACTATTTTATTCCTTCTAATATATCAAACTGTGATACATTTTTTCATATCTTATCTCACCTAATCCATACTACAACTCTCTGAAATAGGTATTATCATTTCATTGAGCAGACAAGGAACTCAGATGATGAAGATTATGTGACTTGCCCCAAAGCAGTCACCTAATAAGGTGGTAGAGAAGGATTTGATCCAAGATCTGAATGTTCTCAAGGTTTACACAGATCCATTCCCTTTGCTTTCTCATAGTAAGGAAAGTCAGGCTCAAACTCCAAAGTTTACTAAGGGTAGAAAACACTATCACATTTTGACCTAAATTCTTAGGATTGTTTATACTGTATTTTAAAAAATTGTTTAATTAAAGGAGATGGAAATTGTTTAAAAGCCAGGGAATTAGACACCTGTACATAAAATAGTATGTGAACTGGTTTTCAGAGGAAATATGTTGCTCATATTTCAGCAGAAACATTAATGAAAAAATTACCCAAGCCAAAACATAGTAATTGATAGCAGAGGATCAGATCCATTGACTAGTGAAAGACTTTTCCTCTTTCACCCTCTCACACACTTGTTTTGTGATCCTTCCCAGTGAGTCTTAATAATTTTAGGAAGCTATCAAGTAACCTGAATTACGTGTCAACTATTGTCTACATATGATATTGCTCTTCCCATGAATCATTTTATCTTAACATAGAAATCAGCAACTATAAAATACTCCTTTATGACTCAAAAAAATCTGTCTTAAAATATAAAACATTACTTTGTTTCCATAAACATGTGTAGGGTAATTCTTATGCTCCAGGTCTATCCTGGTTCACATGTATGATTTATGTTATCTTCCCCAAATACCTGTGATAGAAGTAATATGATACCCATTACAGAGCTTCAGAACCTTAAGTAATCTACTCAAGTTTATACAGCCAGCAGATGATAAAGCCAGGATTTGAAGTTAAAATTTCAGATATCATGAGAGAAGCCATTGCACAGAGAAGTGGAGAAGGTTTCCACAGGCAATCCTCTACTTGCCTGTTTTTTTAAGGGTGGTTCTGACCAAATGATGTGCAGAGAACACATGAGAAGAAATCAAAACCTGTTCTTATTAGATTTTATTTACCTTATTTCGTCCACTGTACTTGAAGTGGTGTGGTTGATGTGGGCAGAGTAAACCAGAGGGTCTACATGAAAATGTATAGTACAAAGCTCAATGAATGGAAATGCTCAGGAAGATCTAGTTTTCTTAACCCTGGCATATGGGAACTATATGTCTTAGTGCTGACTCGCCAGTCTGTCTCAATGCCAGGAAACCTGAATGTACATCCCAGAATGTGTTTGGATGCATTGCAAACAAATGTCAGAGCAGGCATTATACTCCCTCGCTAATGTACATTTGCAGGTCAAGAGGGTGATGCTGGAACAGATTAATCCCTTGCTGAGTAGTATCCATCAGAATGCTTTTAAATGTTGGCATATAAGCAGCTAATAGATTATATACCATAAACACAGCTGTGGGAAGAAAAGCTGCATTCCACAAGTCATACAATTAACATCTCTAATCTCCAAAAGTACTAAAATAAGAAGGGGGAGGAACAAGGAAGGATGAAGATAGAGATTCCTTTCCTGGAAAGGGCAATCTGTCTCCTCGATGGTACACTTCTTTGATTCCTGTGAGTACGAGGCATTCTTATTGAACTGAGGGTAAACAAACCCAGAAAAAAAACTGCCTCTGTAGGAGTGATATGTGGTGAACAGTAGATGGATTGGGAAGAAAAGGAAAAAGAAAATTTTATCTCAAACTTATTTTTTCCATAAAATATGTCCATTGTGCTTATTTAAATATACACATGTGTCAGCACCAGTAACAACAACAAAAAAAGCTTTCCATTCTGTATATTTGTTATTGTTATAAGTAATAATTATGAAGAATTTTGAAGAAACATCAGTAATGTAATTCTGTGCTTGAGAAATAAACACATCTAATATTTTTGTATATGTCTTTCAATGGTTTTTTTTTCTGTTTTTGTACATATATATGTTTTCCCACAAAATTTTAATCTTATATAATGAACTATATAAAACTATACTTTATTGCTGCATAGTATTTGTTTGAATACAGAAAAATTTTTGTTATAAATTTTGTTTGTTATATATTTCTGGCATCTTAATTTTCAAAATCAAAAACAAATATTATCCTTGCATATAAATTCATTGGTACATCTCTAATTATTTAAGATATGTTCATAGAAAATAATTTCTAGGAAAAAAAGAATAAATGTTTAAAACATATGTTTATTTAAACCTTTATTAATGGAAATAGCCTCAGAATTATTATTAATGGACACTCGTGTTGGAATATTAAGACAAAAAGTATAGAAACTAAATCAGAAGTCATCTTAAATTCTACCACTATTATATTTGTGTTCAATATTGTAGTTTTGTTCATTATTTTTCTAGACTTCAGATAGTGAAAATTTCTATGTGCAGAAGGTATAGAAGATCATACTATACATTCCTTCTTAACCTTCTTTTTCACTCTACAATTTGTTGTGAAGATCTTTCCATATTGTTGACTAGCGATGTGTCATATGTTTAATGGATTAACACAATTCTATTTTATTAATGAAGAATAATTTATTTAACCACTCTCAACTGATGAACTTTAGTTTGTTTCTAGTTTTTCTCTATTACACATACTGCTGCATGGATACATATGCGTGCGTGTGTCTCTGTGTGTGTGTGTGTGTGTGTGTGTGTGTGTGTGTGTAATGTATAATGCTGGGTATTTGACCAATTATGTCACTGAAATAAATTCTTTATAATTTACTGAGCTAAAGAATGTGTGTATATATATATATATATATATATAGAGAGAGAGAGAGAGAGAGAGAGAGACACATATATATAGACACATATGTGTATATATGTATATATATGTATGTGTTTGTGTCTGTGCGTGCAATTATTGAGTTAAGGAAAATATATATACTACATAATATATACTATTTATTTTTTAATATATATAATTTATATTTTGTTAGATGGAAAATATCTCCTGTGTATTAAAGCATCACTTGCAAAAAGTTTGACCAATGCTTTATATTTTCAATATTTAAAACTCACACTAGTTTACAAGCTTTCAAAAGGTGATATCTTTTAGTCTTTTACAGTTATTGGAGTTCGTATAATTCTAGAAACTACTTTCACACTAAGATTTTAAAATATATTCACCAATATTTTCTTCCAATACTTTTTTTTTAACATTAAACACTGATAAACCTGTAATTAAATTTAGTATGAGGAGAAAGGTAAATACCCGATTTGTTTCTCCAAATGAGTAGCTAGTTCTTTCAACAGCATTTATTGATATTCTATTTTCCCTAATTGTATTAGCGCTTTCAGAACAAAGTATCACAGACTGCCTGGCCTAAATTACAGAAATGTATTGCCTTTCAGTTCTGGTTGCTAGAAGTCCAAGATCAAGGTAGGGCTGGTTTCTTCTGAGGGATATAAGGAGGAACCTATGCCATTCCTTTCGCCTAGCTTCTGGTGGTTTGCTGTAGTTTTCTGTGTTTCTTGGCTGTAAAAACATCACTTCCATTGTCTTAGGTTATTTTGTACTGCTATATAACACAGGACCAGGACATGAGACTTAGTAAATTATAAAAAACAGATTTATTTCTCACCATTCTAGAGACTGGGAAGTCCAAAATCAAGGTGCTGGCAGGTTTAGTATCAGGTGAGGGCTGGTCTCTGCTTCGAATATGACGTTTTAAACACTACATGCTCTGGAGGGTGAGAGCATTGTGTCCTTACATGAGAAGACAGAAAGGCAAAAACAGAACTCCCTTTATTAAACCCTTTTATAAGTGTACTTAATCCCATTCATAGAGAAGAAGCCCTTATAACTCAATCACTTGTCGCCACACTTCCCAATACTGTTGTACTGAAGACTAAGTTTCAGCATGATTTTGGGAGGAGACAACAACATTCAAACCATAGAACTGATCTCTGGCTTCATATTCACATGACATTCTCTCTGTGCCTATCTGTGTCCAAATTTCCCTTTCTTATAGGGACACCAGTCATATTGCATGAGGGGCCGACACTACTCTAGCACTTAACTTAGCTAATTACATGTGCAATGATTCCATTTCCAAGTAAGGTCAAATTCTAAGGGGCTGGGGGTTAAAACTTCAACAAATAAATTTCAGGAAGACAAAATTCAATCCATAATACCAACCAATATGTAATACCACAAGTCTTGTTCCTTTGACCAGTATGTCTGTCTCTCTATCAAGTTCATATTCTTTCAATGAATATTATTTTGTAATATATCTTAATATTTGATAGGGTAATTTTTCAATTACTCATACTTCTAAATACTTTTTCTGTATTTACTTTTCATATGAATATCAGAATTATTAAGCCAAATTCTAAAACATTATGTTGTTGAAATCTTTAAAAATATTGTTGAATTTTTTGGTTAATTTAGGATCAGTTGCATGTTGATAAAGCTGATTCATATACCAACAAAAAGATATTTCTCTACATTTATTCAAGTTTTTGTCCAACTGAGTTACAGCTTTTCTTATATAAACTCTGTATGTGTCTTGTTTATTTCTATGTGTTTTGTTGTTGTTATGATTGTGAAAAGGGTGCTTCATTTTATCTTCCAGATGGTTATTGCTGGTATATTAAAAACATTTTTTTAATATTGACATTCTTATTGGTTTTATAATAAAATCTCTTATGGAGTTTCTTTGATATTCCAAATATATTATACATTTGCATTAGTGCATATTTCATATTAATTTATTTTTGCCTTACAGTCTTTGGTAACGTAAATTTCTATCTTGACCTTTGTGTGCTTTGTTTTTGTTAACGTATTAGCTTTTTATGTAGCGGACCTTCCTGAGTAATCTTTCAAGAAACAGTTTGTGAATATTAAAATGTTTAAGCCCTTAGACATCAAAAAGCATGTTCATTCTTCATACACATTTGAACATTACTTTGCCTAGTGTAGAATTCTAAGTTTACCATTGTCTTGCATTGCTGATGGAATATCTGATGTTAATCTGATTCCACTTTTTTGAGGTATAAAAACTCTCCAGGAACTTTTAGAATTTTATTTTTGCCTTTAATGTGATGAACTGTGGTCAAAATACATGTGGATGTGTGGGTCAATTTAATTCATTCTGTTTTATATTCAGTGGATCGTTTCAACCTAAAGAATGAATTTTTCATCCACAGAATTTTGTACTATTGATTCATTAAGCACATTATCAAAAAATTTGAGATCACTTTAATCTTAGTCGTCTTCACCATATAATGTCTAAGTAAACACTAAATGTAAACATTATATCTAGGGTCTTTGGCAAATTAAACTTTTTTTAATTTCCAAATTTTATTTTAAGTTCAGGGGAACATGTGCAGGTTTGTTACATAGGGAAATGTGTGCCATGGTGGTTTGCTGCACAAATCATCCCATCACCCAGGTATTAAGCCCAACATCCGTTAGCTATTCATCCTGATCCTCTCCTTCCTCCCACCTCCAGCCCTCTGACAAGCCCCAGTATGTGTTGTTCCCCTCCATGTGTGCATGTATTCTTATTTAGGTCTCACTTAAAAGTGAGAAAATATGGCATTTGGTATTCTGTTCTTGCCTGGTCTGCTAAAGATAATGGCCTCTAGCTCCATTCATCTACTTCCTGGCAAAGGACATAATCTCATTTTTTTCTTTTTTTTCTTTTTTTTTTTTTTTTTGAGATGAAGTCTCGCTCTGTTGCTCAGGCTGGAATGCAGGGATGCAATCTCGGCTCACTGCAACCTCCACCTCCCCGTTTCTTGCAATTCTCCTCCCTCAGCCCCCCAAGTAGCTGGGACTACAGGTGTATGCCACCATGCCTGGCTAATTTTTTTGTATTTTAGTAGAGATAGGGTTTCACCATGTTGCCCAGGCTGGTTTTGAACTCCTGAGCTCAGGCAATCTGCCTGCATCAGCCTGCCAAAGTGGTGGGATTACAGGCATGAGCCAGCCTGCCTAGCCGATCGCATTCCTTTTTATGGCTGCGTAGTATTCCACGGTGTGTATGTACCATATTTTCTGTATCCACTGTATAATTGAGGTGCATGTAGGTTGATACCACGTCTTTGCTATTGTGAATAGTGCTGCAGTAAACATACACATGCATATGTCTTTATAATAAAACAATTTATATTCCTTTGAGTATACACCCAGTAATGGAAATGCTCAGTTGAATGGTATTTCTGCCTCTTGATCTTTAAGGAATTGCCACACTGTCTTCCACAATAGTTGAACTAACATACACTCCCACCAACAGTGTAAAAGTGTTTCTTTTTCTCCCCAATCTCACCAACATTTGATGTTGTTTGACTTTTTAATAATAGCTATCCTGACTGGTGTGAGATGGGATCTCAGTGTGGCTTCGATTTGCATTTCTCTAATGATGAGTGATGCTGAGCATTTTTTCATATGTTTATTAGCTACAGATAAGTCTTCTTTTGAGAAGTGTCTGTTCATGTCTTTTGTCCACTTTTTAGTGTTTTTTTTCTTGAAAATTTAAGTTCCTTATAGATGCTGAATATTAGACCTTTTTCAAATGCATAGATTGCAAAAATTTTCTCCCATTCTGTAGGTTGTCTGTTTACTCTGGTAATAGTTTCTTATGCTGTGCAGAAGTTCTTTAGTTTAAGTAGATCCTGTTTGTCAGTTTTTGCTTTTATTTGCAATTGCTTTTGGCGTCTTCATCATGAAATATTTGCCTATGCCTATGTTCTGAATAGTATTGCCTAGGTTTTGTTCCAGGGTTTTTTGTTTTGTTGTTTTTTTATATAATTTTGGGTCTTACATTTAAGTCTTTAATCCATCTTGAGTAGATTTTAGTATACGGTGTAAAGAAGGAGTCCAGTTTCAATTTTCCGCATATGGCTAGCCAGTTCTCTCAGTACCATTTATTATATAGGAAATCCTTTCCTCATTGCTTTTTTTTAAATCAGGTTTGTTGAAGATCAAATGGTTGTAGATGTGTGGTCTTATGTCTGGGTTCTCTATTCTGTTCCATTCATATGTATGTCTGTACTTGTATCAGTACCATGCTGTGTTGGTTACTGTAGCATTGTAGTATAGTTGGAAGTCAGGTAGCGTGATGCCTCTAGTTTTTTTCTTTCTGCTTAAGATTGCCTTGGCTGTTCAGGCTTTTTTTGTTTCCATATGAATTTTAAAATAGTTTTTTCTAATTCTGTGAAGAATGCCAAAGATAGTTTAATGGAAATAGCATTACATTTATAAACTGCTTGGACAATATGGTCATTTTCACAATACTGATTCTTCCTATCCATGAACATGGAATGTTTTTGCATCTGTTTGTGTCACTCCTGATATCTTTAGCAGTGGTTTGTAGTTTTCTTTGAAGAGGTTCTTCACTTTCCTTGTTAGCTGTATTCCTAGGTATTTTATTCTTTTTGTGGCAATTGTGAATGAGAGTTCATTGATGATTTGGCTCTCAGTTTGCCTGTTGTTGGTGTATAGGAATGCTAGCAATTTTTGCACAATTGATTTTTTATCCTGAGACTTCGCTTAAGTTGCTTGTCAACTTAACAATCTTTTGGGCTGAGATTATGGGGTTTTCTAGATATAAGACCATGTCATCTGCAAACAAAGATAGTTTGACTTCCTCTCTTCCTATTTGGATACACTTTATTTCTTTCTCTTGCCTGATTGCCCTGGCCAGAACATTATAGGACAGAATACTATGTTCTTGGTAGTATGTGGGGAGAGAAGGCAACCTTGTCTTTTTCCAGTTTTCAAGGGAAATGCTTCCACTTTTTGCCTATTCAGCATGACATTGGCTGTGGGTTTGTCATAGATGGCTCTTATTATTTTGAGGTGTGTTCCTTTAATACCTAATTTATTGAGAGTTCTTTTAAAATGAAGGGATGTTGAATTTTATCAAAGGTCTTTTCTGCATCTATTGAGATAATCATGTGGTTTTTGCATTGACCATATATTATATTCACATTATATATGTGTATATGTATTTGTACATGTTGAATATGTATATTTTTTGTTATATTGAAGTTTAACTCAAATACAGATACATAGATATTAACTGTAAGCATGATAAGCTTTGAAAAATGTGTGCTAGCAAGATATACAAAATTTCTATCACCTAGAAGTTTCCTCGTGTTTCCTTCCCCCACAAACAAACTCTATCTCCACAATGTACAGCCAGCCATACTATGATTTCTTTCTCCATAAATTAATTTTTCTTATTATAAACTTTTTACAGATAAAACCACAGATCATGTATTTTTGTAATTGATTTAATTTGCTCAGTATGTTGTTTTAGGATTTATTCATATTGTTTCATGTGTCAGTGGTTTATTCCTTTTTATTATTGAGTAATATACCATTCTATATAACTATTGTTTCCATTTGGGAATTTTTATGAATAAAGATGCTAAGAGTATTCTCATACAAGGATTTTTATGGAAATATGTCATTAATTCTTATGGGTAAACTGATAAAATTATAGAACTACTGGGTCATAGAGAAGTTTTGTTTTTTCAATAAGAAAGTTAAAAACCATTTTCCAAAGCAGCTATACCATTTGATATTACCAGCAGACATGTATATGAGAGTGCCAGTAGACCTATATCCTTATGCACATTTGGTGATGTCTTTTTAATTTTAGCTCTATTGTGGGTGTGTGGTAGCAACTCACTGTGGTTTTATTTTGAATTTTCCTGAGATAAAATAAATTTGAATACTTCTTAATGTACTTATAGAACCTTTATATATTTACCTTTGTGATGTATCTCTTCAAGTCTATTGTCCATTGAGTACTGGTTGTGTCTTTGAGTTATTGAGTTGTATTTTTTTTAATATAATGTAAACATAGGTCTCTGTCTTATTTTTTTAGTGTAAAAATTTCCTTCCAGTCTATGGTATGTTTATACATTTTCATAATGGTGTTTATAAATGAGCATATTTTTTTATTTTGATGAAACTCAAAGTTTTATGATTAGTGCTTTCTTTGTCATATCTCACACATCTTTCCTACTCCAAGATGATGACAATATTCTTCTATATTTTCTTTTATAAGCTTCATAATTTCAGCTTTTATATTTAAGTTTATGATCCATCTAAAATTAATTTTGAGTACAATATGTAAGATGCTCAGAGGTGGATTTTTAAGAAAACATAGGAGTATCTAATCCAAAATCATTTGTTGAAAAAAAATTTCTTTCCCATTGAAATTCTTTGGTATATTTGTTGATAAACAATTGACCACATAAATATGGGAATATTTCTGAATTCTCTACTCTGCTCTATTGACTTATCCGTCTTTCTTTATGCCAATATATTATGCCAACAGTGTTTCATCATAAACTTTGAAAGCAGACACTGTGAGTCCTTCAAAATAGTTCTTTATATCAAGAGTGATGTATATCTGTGTATACACACACACACACACACGAAAGAGGAGGTGGATGAGGATGTGGAGAAGGTGGTAAAGAAGAAGAAAAAGAAGGAGGAGGAGAAATGGGAGGGGGATGAAGCAAAGAAGAAGAAGGATGAGAGGGAAAGGGAGCTGAGGAGGGGAAGGAGAAGGAGAGGAAGGAGGAGGATGGAGAAGGAAAAGGAAGATTATTACAGGCAAAAATTTTTCATGAAAATAGATGCAAAATTTATTCACAAAATCGAAACAAATCTAACCTAGCATATATAAATTATACATTCTAAATGAAAGGCACAGTCAAAATGTACTTATTTTGAATCCATGTTTTAGATATTACTATAACACTAAATGTAGGAGTATCGTGAGCTCTTATCATACGTAAGACACTGTCAATTCAAAGATAAAATTGCCAGTCCATCCTTGAATAACTCATGGCACTTGTTTTTACTTTTGAAAGGATAATACATAGTTTAATAAATAAATGATGCAGAATAGAGAGCCCAGAGATTGGCCCACACAAATATAGTCAACTGATCTTTATCAAAGGATTAAAAGCAATACAGTGGAACATAAATAATCTTTTCAACAAATAGTGCTGGAACAACATGGCATCCAGATTAAAAAATGAAACAAAACCAAAAAATGAATCTAGACACAGACCTTACATTCTTCACAAAAGTTTACTCAAAATAGATTATAGTTTCAAATATTAAATACAAAATTATAAAACTCATGGAAGATAACCAGAAAAAATCTAGATGACCTTGAGTTTGGCAATGGCTTTTTAGATACAACATCAAAGACATGATCTATGAAAAAATAATTGATCAGTGAGACTTTATTAAAATTAAGAACTCCTGCTCTGCAAAATATACTTTCAAGCAAATAAGAAGACAAGCTACAGACCAGGAGAAAATATTTTCAAAAGACATATATGGTAAAGAACTCTTATCCAAAACATGCAAAGAACTTTAAAAACACAACAATAAAATGAACAACCCAATTAAAAAATGGAATGGGCAAAAGATCTGAACAGACACCTCACCAAAGAAGATACACAGATGGTAAATAAGCATATGAAAAGATGCTTAACATACTTGTGAATTAAAACTACAATGTGATACCACTATAACCCTATTAGAATTGCCAAAATTCAATATGCTGACAATACCAAATGTTCTTGAGGATGTGTAGCAACAGGAAGTCTTCTTACTCATTACTGGTGGGAATGCAAAATTGTATAGCTTCTTTGGAAGAAATTTTGACAGTTTCTTTCAAAACTAAACATATCTTTACCATATGATCCACCAATTGTGCACAAAAGAGTTGAAAACATGTCCACACAGAGACCTGCATATGAGTGTTGATAGCAGTTTTATTCATAATTGTCAAAACTTGGAAGCAACCAAGATGTCCTTTAGTAGGTGAATGGGTAAATAAACTGTGGTACATCCAGACAATGGAATATTATCCAGCACTAAAAAGAAATGAGTCATAAAGCTGTGGGAAAATATGGAGGAAACTTAAATAAATAAATGCATATTACTACATGAAAAAAATCCAATCTGAAAACTTGCTGTGTGATTCCAACTATATGACATTGCAGAAAAGATAAAACTATAAAGACAGTAAAACAATCAGTGGTTGCCAGGAATTAGGGGTGACGGAGGGATGAATTAGAGTATGGAGGCTTTTTAGGGCAATAAACTATTCTGTACTTTACTATATTGGTGATAGATATCATTACATATTTTTCTAAACCACAGAATGTACAAAACTGAGTGATCCTTAGTGTATACTATGAATGTGGGTGATTCTGTATCAATGTAGGTTCATCAATTATAACAAATATATTGCTCTAATGTGGGATGTTGATCATGAGGAAGGTTGTGTTTGTATGGGGCAGGTGGTATTTGTGAATTATCTGTACTTTCTACTCAATTTTGCTATGATCCTAAAATTGCTTTAAAAAAAAGTCTGTAAAAATAAAAAATAAAAAATAAAGACAAAGCATATTCACTGGCCATTGAGAGAAAAGCACAACCAAGGCATTCCCTATTTAAGATGGCATGGAATTTCAATTGAGTAACACAGAGGATGTGTTAATCAATTTTGTTTAAACAAGTTTCTTAATACATATGAAGCAATTAAATGATGATACAAACAATATACACTTGTAATAAAATATGTAAATTATTGCTAAATGCTTTATGTTTATAAAAATATGAAATAAATGGGCAGAAAGACTTGTAGAAGCTAAACACTTAGAGAATATTTGGATAGATAAAGAAAAAGGAGTATCTCAAGAATTTAGGAGAGAATTATAGTCTGATCTCCAGGTTTTTGACTTATGAATTTAAATAAGTATTGACACCTATTAGAAAAAAGTGACCCTCTATTCTCTTACTTGGCTGTGGTACATTCTGAACCATTTTGTAGACTTCTCTCAATAGAATATTTATTTATTATTTCAATTTTTAAAAAGAATTTTTCTATAAATTAACTTTAAAATATCTCTAGAAAAATCTTCTAAGATCTGTGCTGAAGTTTGCATAACAAGTCAATCAGTTCTAATTCACAAGAATTAATGTTTTGAGTAAATACATGACATACTTAATTATGATATAATGTTTTATTTCATTATGTAGATTCCTAAAATTAAAAAATAAAAGGAAAATTCAATATATTCTCCCAATATGCAACTTGGGGATTCTCAGCTGCCAAAACAAAGACTGATTCAATCCCTCAGATCAACCACCATGAAACGTATTTAATAGGAATTGCTACAGTCCCATGATTTGTGGATTTTGAACACCTTCTTATTTAACCCATTTGTTCCTTCGGCTGGAAGGAACAAATTTTCCTTACAGCAAAATGCCTCATGTTTTATATTTTTTAGGCTTTCCTTTGGCTCTTGTGTCCTTTATTCCCTCTTTCTTACTCACTTAGGAAACTGGAAAGGGACAAGAAAAAAAATATATCATCATGCTTTCTTTATTCTTAAAGTTATACTTCCTTGGCTAGTCTGAAGTGTCAAAAATGAGTTTATACAGAATTGATGTACATCTTCAGTGGCTCACTCACATTCTTTCCTTCTTTAACCATGCTAATATCAGGATTCTTAGATGAACTGTTCTAGACTGTGATACATTTAGAAAAGATTTGTGTCTTGCTCAAGGCTAGAGACTTATGTCAGCATTCAGAGTCCTCCTTCATCTTGCTCCAGATTTTATAGCCTTTTGCTGGTATGTTTCAATTTTTTGGTTTGGGGGTGTGGCATTTCTCTTATTTGAATAAAGATGAATTTTTATTTCCTTCTATTTCTTATTCTTTCTGTTGTTTTCAGGGGATTTCAAAAAGATGTACAGTGTAAAAATGCCATTACTTCATGTTTAATGGCATCTCCAGTCTTTTGCTTTATTTTAATTTAACTTTTTTTTCAGACAGAGTCTTGCTTTGCCATCCAGGCTGGAGTGCAGTGGCATGATCTTGGCTCACTGCAACCTCCGCCTCCTGGGTTCAAGCAATTCTCCTGCTTCAGCCTCCTGAGTAGCTGGGGTTACAGGTTCATGCCACCATGCCCACGTTATTTTTTGTATTTTTAATAGAATTGGAGTTTTGCTGTGTTGGCCAGGTCTTGAATCCCTGACCTCAGGTGATCCACCTACCTCAGCCTCCCAAAGTGCTGTAATTATAGGCATTAGCCACTGTGCCTGGCCATTTTAGTCTGTTTTTTAAGCAGTAAAATCATCTATGCCAACAGGGACTGCAGCAAGCATTTGCACATTACTTTATTCAGATATTATGCATATTCTATTCTTGTATGAATGCTGCATGTGTCCTCATATGCCATTGTGATTTTGTAAGTTCTTCTGTTTTCTTACCCTTGAACTTCTCCCACTAGGTTTTCCTTATGTTATTCCAATATAAATTAATACATGTCTCCAAATTTGGAAGGGCTCTTGAAAAACCAATAAAGACCAGTACTTAGCAATGAAAAAGCGACATTATAGGATTCTGGGAATATAGTGGAGAAGGAAGAACCAGGAATCTATCTTTCCACTGAGACAACATTTCTCTAACAGAATATATCTACTATAACTATTTTGGAACTCTTGGGTCTATTAAAGGCTTGAAGCTTCCAGGGGAATGCTTGGACAGTAAATTATAGTTAATTTCTATCAAGGCCAGCTCTTAACACTATGATAGTTACTCATCCCCTACCTCCATCCCTATGGCAGGCAGCTGTGCACACGTTCCTAAAGCAACCTGCACACATCTTGTAAGAGCCATGGTCCAGGAGGTGATGGTAAAGCAAAAGGACTCTGCCCTCCAAATATCAGGGATATATGCTGTGATTACTGATTGTTGCTTCTGATCACAGACTTGTAGACAAAGGGAAAGGTAATCATTGTTCTTTCATCTCCTACCATGGTTGAAAGCACCTTCTGTTGCTGAACTAGATTCCATAGGACTTAAGGGTTCAGTGTCCTTTCCCTTCTTCTTTTTATTTTTCTTTTTCCCCTTTTGAGTGCCAGACATTAAAGACTAGGGCAGTCAAAAGTAGTTGCATCTACTGGAAAATAAAAATAAAAATGACCAAGTATACCTAGGGAAAGATTCAGGCTCAGAGAAGTCCTGAGAAGAAATTATATTTACGCTTCAGGCTTATCCTTGGCACAGAGACAGGCTGTAGTAATCAAAACAAAGAAAAACAAATACAAAAGCAAAAACCTCACAGCCAACCCTGGAAAAAGGGGAGAATTTCCAGAATTATCACGTCATTAAATTAAATGTTTAGTTTTCAACAACAACAAAAAAAATCACAAGTCATACAAAGCAACTGGAAATTATGGTTTATTAAAAAGAAAGCAAGAAATCAACAGAAACATCCCCTGAAAGAAGACCTGATGGCAAATCTACTAGATAAAAGTCTTTAAAGCTATTATCTTAAAGGTTCTCAAAGAACTAAGGAAAAATATGAAGTCAAGAAAACAATGAATAGGGAAAAATAAAATACTGATAAAGAGGTATAAAATCTAAAATGAAACCAATAAGAAATTCCAGAGCTCAAAAATATAATAACTGAAATAGAAAATTTACTAGAAGGATTCAAAGGTAGATTTTAACAGGCAGAAGAAAGAATCAGTGAACTTGTACATAAGACAAGGAAAATTATCACATCTGAAGAATAGAAAGAGAAAAATAAAGAAAAGTAACAAAGCCTAAGGGAATTCTGGGATACCATCAAGCTGACAAAAAATATACTTTGTAGAAGTCCAAGATGGAGAAGAGCAAGAGAAAAGGTCAAAGAGAGTTTTTGAAGAAATAATGGCTGAAAATTCCCCCAATTTAATGAAAGACATGAATATAAACATACAAGAATCTCAATGAATTCCAAGTTAGATAAAATCATAGAGATCCACATCAAGATACAGTATCATCAAACTTATTAAAGCCAAAGTGAAAGAGAATGTTAAAAGAAGCAAGAGAAAAGTAACTCATAGCATGCAAGAATCTTTTTTAAGATTATCAGCAGATTTCTCAGCAGAAACATTGGCAGTCAGAAAACAGTGAACTAATATATTCAAAGTACAAAAAGAAAAAAACCCTGTCAACCAAGAACACTAGATCTGGCAAAACTCTCTTTCAAAGGTGAGGGAGAAATTAAGACATTCCCAGGTAAATGAAAGTTGAAGGAGTGCATTACCACAAGATCTGCCCTGAAAGAAGTGCTCAAGGGAATCCTGCAGGATGAAATGAAAAGACACTAGATAGTAACTCAAAGCTGTATGAAAAATTAAAGTTCTCAATAAAGATAAATACATGGACAAGTATAAAAGCTACCACTAATATAACAATGGTTTATAGTTCTTTTTGTTTTCCTACATGATTTAGGAGACTAATACATTTTTTAAAAATTTTTAAGAGTTAGTATTATTGTAACTTTGGCTTGTAATTTCACAATTTGTTTTCTATGTAATTTAAGAGACTAATGTATTATGAATTATTATTTGTTTTGTGACATCAACCAAAAGGAGTGGGGATAGAGCTGTTAAAGAAGCAGAGATTTTGTATTTTATTGATGTTAATCTTGTATAAATTCAAATTAGAGTGTTATAACTTTAGGATGTTAAATGTGATCTCCATGGTAACCACACAGAAAAGAACTATAGAATATACAAAGAAAGGAAATGAGAAAGGAATTTAAATGTTTACTACAAAAAATCAACTAAACATAAAAGAAGTCAGTAATACAGAAAATGAGAGACAAAATGCTATAAAATAAATTGCAAAATGACAGGAGTAACTTCCTCCATATCAGTAATTTGTTTTAATGTAAATAAATTCTCTAATGAAAAATAGACATTGACAGAAGGGGATAAGAAAACATGTTCTAACTATATGTTGTCTATAAGAGACTTACAACCAAAGATGCAAATACACTGAAACTGAAAGAATGGAAAGAGATACTCTGTGCAAACAGTAACCAAAAAAAGAGCTATCAGACAAAGTAGTTCTTATTTTTTGAGATAAGGTCTCACTTTGTTGCTCAGGCTGGAGGGCAGTGGCATAATTATAGCTCCTAGGCTTAAATAATCCTCTTGCCTCAGCTTCCTTAGTAACTATGATTACAGGTTCATGCTATCTTGCCTAGCTATTTTTTAAATTTTTTTGTAGAGATGGGGTCTTGCTATATTGCTGAGGTTGTTCTCAAACAATCCTCTCATCTCGGCTTCCCAAGGTGTGAACATTACAGGCATAAGCCACCATGCCTGGCCTTAAAATAGGTTTTAAATAAAAAAGGATTAAAAGAGATAAAGACATGATATATTAATAAAAGGTTTAATACAGCAAGGAGATAAAGCAGTTATTTACTTTTACACACCAAATAACAGAACATTAAAACACATGAAGAAAAATGGATTTGAAGAGATAAGTAGACAGCTCTCCAGATAGTTGGAAAAATCAGTACCCTACTCTCAATAACAGATAAAACAATCAGACAAAAGATAAGTAAGAAAATATAGGACTTACACAACACAATAAGCTAATTAAATCTAATGAACATGTACACAGTGATCTACCCAACAACAACAGCATACACATTCTTCTCAAATTCACAAGGGACATTTTCCAGCATAGACCGTACGTTAGACTAAATATTAAGTCTGAATATTAAGTCTGAAAAAGATATATAACATCCAAAATATCTTCTCTGACAATGTGGGATGAAGTTGCATATTAATAACAGAAATAAAAATGGACAATTTGCAAATTTGTGGAAATTAATCAACGCATCCTTAAACAACCAATGGATCAAAGAAGACATCACAAGGGAAATGAGAAAATACTTAGTGATAAATGAAAACAAAACACAACACACCAACACTTATGGGACAGAGTAAAAGCAATAGTTAAGAGAAAATATATAGCCATAAATACTTATATTAAAAAACAAAAATATCTCATCAACATTATAACTTTATAACATTATAACTTTTGGAACTAGTAAAAGGAGAACAAACTAAACCTAAAGCTAGCAGATGGAAAGAAATTATAATAATTACAGCATAGACAAACAAAATAGAGAATAGGAAATCAATAGAGAAAGTTAATGAAACTAAAAGTTGGGCCTTTGAAAAGATCAGCATAAACAACATGTAGTTAGACTGACTAATAAAAATAGAAGACTCAAATTATTAAAATGAGAGATGAAGGTGGAGGTAATATTACCAATTTTACAGAAGTAAGATTATAAGGGAGTACTGTGACCAATTATACACCAAAAAATTCAATAACGTAAATGAAATAGACAAATTCCTAGACATACAAGTAAGTTAGCAAGAGATGGAAAATCTCAATAGATCTATAACTAGTGAGGAGATAAATCTGTAATAACAAATCTCCCAACCCAGAAAAGCCCTGAACCCAATGGCTTCACTGATGAAGTCTACTAAACATTTAAATAAGAACTAACACCAATATTTCTCCAATTTTTCAAAAACTTAAAGAGGAGGGAATACTTCCTAACTTAAGGTCAGCATGATCCTAATACCAAAGCCAGGTAAGAAGACTACAAGGAAAGCAAACTACAGACCAAAATTTTAAATTAACATTGATGTAAAAATTCTTAACAAAATACTAGCAAGCCAAATTTAGCAGCATAATGAAAGAATTATACCATATAATTAAGTGGAATTATTCCTAGAATGCGTGATGCTTGATCATACAAAAATAGATCAATTTAATACACTATATTAACATAGTAAAGGAGGAAAACATGACCATCTCAGTTGATGAAGAAAACACATTTGATAAAGTTCAGCACAGTTTAATGACAAAAAACACTTAAAAAACTAAGAATAGAAGGAAGCTACCTCAACATAATAAAAGTCATAGTGAAAAACCCACAGGAAACATCATACTCAGTGATGAAAAAGATTTTCCTCTAATATTAGGAGCAAGACAAGGATGCCCAATTTTGCCACTTCTACACAATATAGTACTGGAAATTCAGCCAAAGGAATTGGGCTAAATAATAATAATAATAGAATGCATAAAAATTGGAAAGGATGAAATAAAATTGGCTCTGTAGATGATATGATTTTACATATAGAAAATCCTAAAAATTCCACAAAAACTCTGTCAAAATTGATAAATGAATTCAGCAAAGTAGCAAGATACAAAGTCAATACATAAAAATCAATTAGAGTTCTGCACACTTAACAATAAACAATCTGAAAAGGAAATTACAAAAGCAATTTTATTTACAATAGCATCAAAAAGAATAAAATACTTAGAATTCAAATTAACCAAGGAAGTAAAATACTTATACACTGAAAACTATGAAACATCACTAAAAGAAATTTAAAAAGACAAATAAATGAAAACGCATCCCAAGTTAGTGGATTGGAAGACTTAATATTGTTGAGATAAAAATACTACTCAAATCAATCCATCAATTCAATACAATCCCCATCAAAATTCCATGAAATAAAATAATCTTAAAACTCATATGAATTCTTGAGAAACCAAAATTGCCAAAAAAAATCTTGAAATAGGACAAAATTGGAGAATTCACAGCTTTTGATTTCAAACTTACTACAAAGCCACAGTTATCAAAACAGTGTGGTAGTGTTATAGAAACAATTACAGGCCCATGAAATAGAATGTAAAGACCAGAAATAAACTTTTGCATGGTCAAATGATTTTTGACAAGAGTGCCAAGTTCATTCAATTGGTAGAGGATAGTCTTTTTAACAATGATGCTGGAAAACTAGATATCCACATGGAAAAGAATGAAGTTGGACCATTACCTAATACCATATAAAAATTCACTCAAAATCGTTCAAAAACCTAAATGTAAGAGCTAAAACTATAAAACTCTTACAAGAAAACAGGTCAAAAACTTCATGGTGTTAAATTTGATAATAATATATTTGATATGATAACAAAGCATAGGCAACAAGAGAGAAAATAGACAAATTGGACTTCATGAAAATTGTAAAAATTCCTGCATTGAGATGGTCTCAATAAAGTATAAAAGCAAACATAAAATGAGAAAAAGTATTTGCAAATCATATATCTGATAAGGAATTAAAATCCAGAGTATAGAGAGAACTCCTAAAACATAACAAATAAACAACCAGATTTAAAAATGGACATAGAACTTGCATAGACATTTTTTCAAAGATGATATACAAATGACCAATAAGCACATAAAAATGTTCAAAAATCACTAATCATAAAAAATGCAAATCATAACTATAATGAGATACTGCTTCACACCCATTACAATGGCTACCTTCAAAAACAATAGAAAATAACAAGTGTTGGTGAGCATGTAAAAAAACTGGAACCTCTGAGCACTGCTGGAGGGAATATAAAATGGCACAGCTGCTCTTGAAAACAGTATGGAATTTCCTCAAAATTTTGTAAATGGAATTACCATATAATCTAGCAATATTATTTCAAAAGAATTGAAAGCAAGATCTTAAAGAGATATTTGTACAACCATGTTCATAGCAGCATTATTCACAGTACATAAAATATGAAAGCAACCCAAGTATCCACTGATGGATGAAAAGATAAGCAAAATCTACATTTTGCATATACAGACAATGGAATATTGACTTTGAAAGGAAGAACATTCTAACATATACTACAACATGAATGAACTTTGAGTATGCTAAGTGACATAAACAAGTCACAAAAATACAAATACTACATGATTCCACTTCTATGATGTACTTAGAACACTCAAAATGGATACAAAAAATAGAATGGTGGTTGTCAGGGTCTGGGGAGAAGAAAGGGGCAGGGAGTAATTGTTGGACAGGTACACAGATTCAGTTTCACAAGACGAAAAGTGTTGTGGGGATGGATGGTGGTGGTGGTTGTACAACATTACAAATGTATGTAGTACATTTGAACTATATACTTAAAATGTTTAGAATGGTAAATTTTATGTTATGTTTCTTTTACCATAATAATTTTAAAAAATGAGCCAGGCACTGTGGCTCACACCTATAATCCCAGCTACTGAAATGGCCTTTGGAAGGAGGATTGCTTGAGACAGGAATTTAAGACCAGCCTAGGCTATGTTGCCATCTCTGCAAAATGCCATCTCTGCAAAAACAAAACAAAACAAAACAAACAAACAAACAAAACTAAAATAAAAAATTGTTTTTTAATTAATCGGGTATAGTGGCATGCATATGCAGTCCCAGCTACTCAGAAGACTGAGGTGAGAGGATTCCTTGAGTCCAGGAGTTGGGGGCTGTAGTGAGCTAGGATCCCACCACTGCACTCAGCCTGTGTGACAGAGCAAGAAGCTATCTCTGGGGAAAAAAAAAAAAAAAAAAAGATCTTTCCTAGCAACTAACTTGCTAGAAAGCTCCTCCAAAGAAATAAAGATCACAGGAAAGATGGGCCTTTTCAATTAAATTAAAATAGCTTGAATAGACTGTTTTCTTCTATTTCTATATCAATATACACAAAACCCAAATTAGACTAAAAAAATATTTTTTAATTATGAATGATTTGGCCACTCAGAACAATACCTCATGACAACTCATGCTTACAAACAACCTGAGGTTTTTCAAAAGTAAAATAAATATTATTTTGGAAGCTTGGAAATAAGCTTTGAAGACTCTTTTTTCTTTTTTCTTTCTTTTCAGTTCAGAGCAGGTACTGTTTATTAGGGTCTTTTTTCATTAATTAGGTAGTAGACGCTCTTGGCAGTAACTTACTCAAAAAGAATATACAGAAAAATATAAATAAATGGGTAAACTGCAAAAGCATAACAAAAAATGAATATAGCAAGTCCAGATGAGTAAAGTCACACACATATATTAGAGACAATTGAGATGAAAGACATGGAAATTTGTATAAAAGTTTAATACACTGGTGACATTTTCCTCCATTTCTGATCATAAAAACATTAATAAAACAAGGGAAAGTATTTGAGAAGAAAAGAGGAGATGAAGAACCCCTTTAAAAACGTGTCAATTTTATTTTGGCTTAAATCTCCAAAGGGCTTTTAAGATCTTCTAATATTCATTGTCAGAATCAATAGCCTAGATGAATTTCTACAGTTTCCAATAGATGAAAAACATATGTGAATGGAAACAGAACATTCATATTTGGTCATATCCCAGAAAGCACTGAATTGGTTTTATGTTTGTTTTCAACAGTCATCTGCAACCAATGCAGTGGAAAACTGAACAAAAACCCAAAAGGGTTTGCTTCATATGCAGAGGAGTGCTCCATGTCTAAACCTTCATACTGAAGCAATAGCTAAGTTTGTTGATGAAGTATATATTCAGTTTATATTTCTTAAAGCTGGGACATCTGGCCAGGTCCTAACTTCAAGTCAGCTATTTCTGTGGTCTGAGCTCAGGATCTACTGGACTTCACACAGGCCACCTCTGCTCATTCAGTCTTGCAAGTTGAAAGGACTTACCCCAGTCAGGCCTTAACCTTTAATGTGCGATAGCTTCTTTTATGGAGTCTCAATAATCAGATGATATGCAGGTGATTGAAAGCACAACTGATTTAGTGACAGAAAGAAAATGTATTTGAGAAAATTAACAAGAAGAAAGGAAAGCTCATTTGTCCTAACTGTAAACTAAGAAGGCTGTTGTTATGACTGGTTTAAGGCACTATTCTGAATTATCTATTATTTTGATCTACATAGTAAATAGTTCAGTATTATGGAGAGCATGGCTTAGGTCCTATGCCCAGCTTCTCATATTTTTCTGCCCTGGGGTACAGGTGCTTTAAAACTCTTCAATACCATTCACCTGTACACCACACCTGAGTTGTCCTCTCAGCCATATTTCACACTCCAAACCTTTCTCAGCAACCTCATTCTTACAGTGTCCTCAACCATTCAACAACCAACAGAAACTTGTTTTGCTAAGCCTGTAACACACAGAACTAAATGCTAAAAATACTCCTATGAGGAAGACATACATGATGTTAAGGAATTAGCCATCTGTTAGAAGAAAAGATGTATATACACGGAGTAATGGTGGTCAAGATTGACCATTAGAATCACCGGGAATGGTTGTTTAAAATATAGTTTTCTAAGTAGTACTCTGAGAGATTCTAAGTACTTTGGGTGAGAGTGAGGGGTATGGAGGAGATGAAAGCTGAAAATCTCTGGATTGGGTGGGGTTCTCGACCCCAGCTATACATAAAATCAACAGAAATTTTTAAATATATCAATTCTTAGGCTCTACCCTAGACCAATAAAATCAGGATGTCTTGAAGCATAACTCAGGCATTGAAATTTATATGCATCTTGTCTTGAATCCTGGCTCCACCATTTAACAATAGTGTCATTAAACAAGTTCTTCAGTAAGTTACAGTTTTGCTTTATTTTGTTTTAAGTTATAGTTTTGCTTTACTTTGTTTTAATTTTGAAATAGACATAATATCTAATTCATTGTGTGGTTGTGAGGTTAAATGAGTTAAGGTATGTAAGGTATAATGCCTGATGGCATAGTAAATATATAATAATGGTAGCTAAAATTTATTGAACATTTACTATTATATGATACTGTGCTAAGTACTTTACATGAACTAAAACAACCATTTTATTTTTTCTTCATTTTTTTCAGTGAAGGCCTGAGACATAAAATAGTAAAGTGATTACCCACAGTACATAATTAGCAAGCAGCAGAGCTAGGCTCCAGTACTTTTGACTATTGTACTACATATAGTAGCTATTCTTCTTAAGAAATAACTGATAGTCTTAATTCAGGCTGCTGTAATAAAATACAACAGATTGGGCAGCTTAACCCACAAACGTGTTTTTTGCTGTTCTGAAAGCTGGGAACCTGAGATCAGGATGTCGGCATGGTCAACTGAGATCACACAATTGCACTCCAGCCTGGGCAACAAGAGCAAAACTCTGTCTCAAAAAACAAACAAACAAAAAATCCTTTGGCTATACGTTTCTTCCTTTCAAGGCTACATTTCTTTATCTCACATGCAATCTGGACTCCTGGGTTTGCGTGATCACAGATAAGATCATTTGCAGAGGAATCTAATGTCAAGATTCATTTCAATCAGAGATTAAATATAGTCATTCATTCATTACACAAATTTAAATCAAAATACTAGCTTCAGTAATTGATATAAAGATGTGGCTTCTGTCCTCAGAATCTCATGCTCTAGAGAAACAAGTACAATATGCACTTTTTGATGGACCCTCCCTGACACTCTTAACAAATCTATGAAGTCCAGTCAACAGATTGCACAACTTTGTGGGATGTTATTTATTTTTGCTTAACAGCAAAATCAAGGCTGAGTTGTCAGATGGAGCTTAGCACCATTTAATGTACAAAGTAGCCCAAAGTTTCTCTCTAGAACAAAATATGTACTTTGCATTTCCTTTAACAATTTTTTCCTAACATCTACTCTAGCCTTACAAACAGAAACACATGCCTCTGCCAGTCTCCACATGTAATCCCAGATGAGAAACCTCTCAAGGAGAATAACAAAATGCAATTGGAATCAAAGTATATGAAGCATCCCAGTCACACCCAACAAGAGCCACCAGGAAGCAACTGGGAAGAGGCTGACAGCCCATCAGCAATGAGACCACAGGAGCTGCTGCTGCTGGGAGGGCGTCTGCTGTCATTCTCCAATTGATAGACTTCTCCCTCCTCTCTGCTTTTTACACACTGTGTCCCTGCTCTAAAGCTTTCCCCAGAGATTACTTCAACAGAACATAGTAGCTCTTCCTTACTGGAAACACAGACCCATTGTACCTGTGGCTTTGGCTCTGGGCCGTCTTTCTACTTAGAGGAGAACAAGGATGTGACTGAGCCACATGATGGAAAGTAAAGGTACAAGCAAATACTGGGAGTTTCCTCTTGTTTGTGACATTAAGTTTTCCTCACTCTCTATGTTCATGCTACCTGCTTCTCTAAGGCTGCTCCCAGGGAACAAGTTAATAATCTCAAATACACTCATTTCTGCCTCTTTCAGAGGTAAGAGTTTAACAGGGGACAAGGGATGAATTTTACATTGTGGCATTTCAAACATCAGTAAAATGATAGAGATGATTTTTCAGCACTCTTGATATTATGTCTCAGTAGCACTTGTGGAAAGTCAATGCCAGCTGTGTTTTCACTGCAATGTGCCTTTACTGTATTCACATGCAGCAAGAGGTTATGGTGACGGAACTTGGCCATGCTTTAGTGATATTGTTTATTCACATGTATTAATAGAAATA
Source organism: Cebus imitator (assembly GCF_001604975.1). Classification (NCBI taxonomy): domain Eukaryota; kingdom Metazoa; phylum Chordata; class Mammalia; order Primates; family Cebidae; genus Cebus; species Cebus imitator. The sequence goes on along the minus strand of NW_016107434.1, from coordinate 1,432,291 downwards.
AAATGCTACTTGCTAAGTAACATTTAAGCCCTCAATAACCTGTTCCTGAACTATTTTTCCATCTCCATTGATCACTACGTAATTCAGCCAACACCTCAATTGTTTGTCTCTTTGTTTGTTGAAGGTTTGTAATCCTTAGTCCTTTGCTCAAAATGAGAGTCAGGCTGGCATAAGGGAAACAGCACTAAACTCAGATGAGCCTAAGTGAGAAACATGACTTAAATAAGTTAGCAACTTATGCAGTATCATTTATGTAACTTTGAGCCTTTAGCTTAATCATCTGTAAAATGAAGCTTCCCACTGTGGGATGTTCTTGAATAGAGTGATACAGGATATGGAAGAACTATGCACAGATGAGGTGCTCTATAAAGTTGTTCCATCATTTCTGAGTATGCATATTTTATTCATCCTTTAAGATGCAGCCAAGATAGCACCTTTTGCATAAAGTGTCTACTGATTGCCTCCCCTGGGATGCAATCTTTCCCTTTTCTCAACTCTTATCTCTCTTTGCCTTTATCTATCATATGGTAAGTGCGTCGTTTTATTTTGTATCACAGGGTCTCAAACTGAGACTCTGAATGTGGCCTGTGCAGAGTGTTTCCTAGGATTCTGTGTATATGGGTTGCTCTGCATGGAGCCTCCTGTTGCAGGCAGAAAAAGGACTAAACTTGGGCCTTTTCCAATTCACTGCACATAATTTTGTATTCATATTATATTATTTTTCTTAAACAGGGGCCTGATTTTATAGGTGTCAGTCCCCCCAAATCCTGATTAGCACTTGGGGAAGAGGGACATGAGGATATGGAAGTACTGCCATGGTGTCTATCCATATCCCCAGAGCTGAAGGAATTATGTGAATAAAAGACAGAACGGTATTGGAAACAAGTGTGCTCTTTGGGGTCTGGATAACAAAGTATGGCAAAAGTTGAGGAGTTGAAGGAGTATCCGCAATCCAAAAGCTGATTAGCAATGACAGAACCAAGTATGTATCCACAATACCCTGCAATTGGCATTCCCTTCATGGATGCTAGCATCAGTAGCAACTTCTCATCAAGTGAAATGCCTCCTCTTCAGAGAGTCTTGCTCTTTTTCTAACCCCTTCCACTAACCTCTGTGTCATCTATCCTTATTTGTCCCTCTTTTTTAAGAGGCAGGATCTTGCTCTTGCTTTGTCGCCCATGCTGGAGTGCAGTGGTGCAATCATAACCTACTGTAGCCTCAACTTTTGAGTAGCTAGGACTACAGGTGCCTAACACCATGCCTGCTCCCTTATTTGTCACTGTCTAGAATCATCTGTTTGCCTTTCCTTAACCTTCCCCACAACCACATACGCACAAAGTACCAAGAGTCAGGGGCATTTCCCAATGTATATGTTACTTATCTCTAGAAGAAAGAGGCTGCCTGTCTTACAGGAAGTACTCACAAAGTATCTGAGGGGTAAATGAATTTGATGACTGCTCAAGGGGCTTTATAAGGAGACAAAAGTAAAGGAAGCCCATATAGGAGAAGAAACACAGAATAAAGACCTCATAGTAACGGGAGCTGACAACCTGGTTTATTAACATATGGAAAGCACTTGTTAGCTCTCCCAGAGATGCTTGATGGGGATGCCTCCTCTCTGTAGTTTCTATTAGAGCAGGTAGGATATTTCAGTCCTCACTGGGTAGGGAGACCTGGGGGCAATTAGGTTATATGCATACTTCAGTTTTTTCATGGATCTTATCTTCTCTATTAAACTCTTAGGAGAAGGTAGGACACATCCTCAAATTGCCCAAAGGACCTAATATAGGGTCTTGCAAAAGTGTGTGTTAATAATGTAAGTGTCCATCAACAATTGACTGGATAAATAAATTGTGACATATATATATATATATATATATATATATAT
>NW_016107434.1:1373761-1430348 GCF_001604975.1 Cebus imitator | reverse complement strand
TATATATATATATATACCATGGAATACTATGCATCCATAAAAAGAACGAAATCATGTCTTTTATAGCAACATAGATGGAGCTGGAAACCATTATCCTAAGGGAACTAATTTGAAAACAGAAATCCAAATACCATATGTTTTCACTTATAAGTGGGAGCTAAGCAATAGGTATACATGGACATAAAAATGAAATAAAAGACACTGGAGACTCCAGAAGAAGAAAGGGTAGGAAGAGGGTAAGGGGTGAAAATTTACCTATTGAGTACAATGTTCACTATTTGAGTAATGAGTACACTAGAAGCCCAATCCCCACCAGTATGCAAAATACCCATGTAACAAAGATGCATGTGTACCCTCTGAATCTAAAACAAAATAATGTTTAAAAGTGTGTTGAAATAAAGAATGAAAGAATGAATGAAAGTAGAAGATAATGTCTTGTTCCATATAAACAGTCTGTGTTAGAAAAAGCAATATAATAAACCACAAGTTTTCAGCTGGTAAAAGGATTGGTATTTTTCAATATACATATGTTATGTAAAAGATTTCTACTAGAAACTCCTCTGAAGGCCTCTGTTGAAGTAGTATCCCTTGTCTGTGAAGTATAAAACTCTCCTTTGCCACAAAATGACATGGTACACAAATGCAAATAAGTATAATTGGTAACTTAGCAACCACAAATATTTACAAATATGGAAGTCAGCCTCCACCAAAATGTCAGAGTAATTATTGGCAAATTGTATATCATGCAAATGTTTTGCAGCCATGCACAATGAACGTTCTCGTAGGGGGTTGCCACAATTGCTCTTCACTGTTGCCTAAAAGCGTCACTTAGTCTCTTGGGCTTTGTTGGGCTGAATTGGGTTGAATTGATGGCACATGAAATTATTTTATAGAACAAGTGGATATGTAGTTTACAACTGCTTTTCCACAGGGGTCTTCTACTTGGGTATCATGGGGATTAGCCTAGTTAAAATGCTGCAAAAATCAGCATTATTTAATGGATAATATTAATCAAAAAACAGTCAATAATTTTTTTTTAAAAAAGGCAGGGAATCTAGAAATTATGTAGTTTAAATATTTTTTCAAAATTTACTCTTTTATGAATTATATTTGTAGAAGGAATTGTGTATTACTTATATTTAACAGTCTTCAGAATTCATTTCAAAGATTCTCTTAAGGTATATATGTGCTTTTGTTTTTAAAAGAAAGAGGGATGGAGGGCAGGAAAGAAGAAGGAAGGATGGGGAAGGGTAGGGAAAGAGACAGAGAGGAGAGAAAAGAAAAGTTGAACATATATGCATGATGAGTAAGAGCTGATGGAAAAATTCATACTAAGCTACATGTCCTTTATTATGTAAATCTGAATGATGCCAAAATGGGTAAGCAAAATAATTTCATGGTGTGCCAATTAATACTTGAACTAGAGACAAAGGGATTAACTTACTTTCCTTCCCAACTGATTGGGGTGTGGGAGGGGGACCTCAAATAACATTATAATTAAATTTGAACACAATTTTGTACTCCCTATCTTATAAAAATTAACTTAGTCTTAAGGAGATATTAAAAATAAGATGTGTTCTAATTCTCCTGCAATCTTACATCTCCTCTACAATAAAGCTTACAGTTGGAGCCAATCTATCTAGCCTTTCACAGTATTTCAAATTCTTGTAGAGAAGAAGCTTTTTCTGCCAAGATTCACACCAAAGCAACTTGATAGTCTTGTCCAAGAAGGATCAAATGTGAAACTAGACGACAGTGAAAATTGTGCAATGTGCCCGTCTCTCTGCAGCCAGTCAAGTGCAAAGAAACTGTGTCATTGCTCTTGGGACGCTTTTCAAATGTTCAGAGAAAACAGTTGAGCACAGGGCTTCTGGCCTGCAGGGTTTCCTCACTATTTGTTTTCTCCTCTAAAACTCTAGGGGGAGAATGAAAAGGCAAACACAGCCATCCCACCCCTCCTTTTTAAATGGGGCAGCCATGCCAGATACTCTGAGTAACTTATTCAGCCCAAGGCTAATAAGTTGAACAACTTGTTTTGGCTAGACATTCCTCATCTCCATATGGAACTGCTTGTGTGAGTTTGGGGACTATTATGTGGTCAAAGGGGGGATGTTAAACCAAGAAAAAAAAAATATCAGCACTTTCCCTTTTGCTCTTATAAATCCTCTTTCAAGGCTGAAGTAAACTGCATGGATTGCCCAAATCCTTAGGCGGAAGACATCACAGAATATCACATAAGCACCATCTTTAATAGGTTTGAAGCCATGCCTCTTAAATTGGGCTAAATTTACTGATAAATCCACCATATCTAACCTTGCTGACTTTGAACCTAGCCTTGGGGTCTTCTTTAGAAAGAAGGCATATTTTCACTGAACCAAAGTAAATCTTAATTATGTATTGGCTTACTATGGAGAGCCATTTTGCTTCTGAATGGGAATCTGTAACTGACAAAAGGTAGAAAGTGGGTTGATGTGGTATATTTTTACAGAATCTATTAGAAGTTGTTTTTGAAAAGGGAAAAAAAGATACTCTCAAAGTTTTAGATAATTTCAAGTTTAGTAGAGTTGGTTATTTAGTGTTCTTTATGCAACATTTCAGGGGAATGATTCAGAATATTCTCTGATGCTTTCTTAAAACACCAGGTAGGACCTTACCTTGACAGACTGATTCAGTAGTTCTTAGATGAGGCTCAGTTTCCTCATGACTTTTAAAAGTCCATAGATTATTTTTAAAATTACTCCAAAGTCCAAAGAGTTGAGGGTTATTATTCCTTAACATTTATTTATAGTTTTTCCATTGAAGAATTATTCCAGGGAAGTCAACTGGTTTTCCAGGCTCTGCAATGAGGCAGTAGGCTTCAGTGAGAGGTACTATTAATTCATTCAATTCCTCATTTATTTAGTTATTCATTCAGAAAACATGCACTGAGCAGTTTTTATCTGCTAATCAATGAGTTATAGTGCTGAGGATATAAATAGGCATGACTACTATAATCATAGCACTGTAAAGTCTATTCCCATTCTGCGGCTGCTTTGACAAGTCAGACTGAGTAACTGCCCATGATGCCAACTTCCTAGACAGTTTCGATAGTCAAAGGCCACTGCTATACATTTTATCTTCCATCTCAAAGGTCGGAAAAAGTACATATGACCACACAATTCTGGGGCAAGTGGCCAAACATTTCTATTTTGTGCTTTGCTTTTCAAGTTATGTTTGTATGAAATATAACCTGCATGGAGAAAAGGCACAACAATATTTGTACTAACTAAATAATTTTCAAGCAAACACCCATTAACTTCACTTAGGTTGAGATAGAACCTTACAAGTTCCATAGAAATACCCGTCACCCAAGTGTCCTTTTAAACCAAAGCCCCTTTTTCCTCAGAAGTGCCCACTCTTCTGACTTCTGTACTTTATTTGAATAGAGTTATACTGTATGATATCTTTGGCATCTTGATAATTGCACTTAATATTTTATTTTTAAAATTAATCTATGTTGCTGCATGTAGTTCCAGTATAGTATTTCATTGTATGAACTTACTGCAATTTACCAATTCTATTGATGGACATTTGGGGTACTTCCAGTTTTGGGCTACTACAAATGTTACTGTTTACAGTCGAATTGTTGGACTATACGGCATGCTTACAGTCAACTTTCATACATACTGCCAAATGACATTTCATACTGGATGATTCAAATTTACACACTGATGAGCAGCTTGAGAATTTCTATTGCTTCACATGTTTGCCAACATTAATATTGTTGAAGTTTAAAACTTATAACCAATCTGAAAAGTGTAAGTTGTTCTCTTATAGATTTTTCTGAGGTTGTTTAGCTTCCTCATTGATATTTAACTATTTATTCTATTGGAAATTTATTTTTTATTATGATGCAAGAGAGAGCCTAATTTTGTTTTCATATAGATGCTTAATTTCCAGTTGCTCCATTTATTGAAAGACTTGTATTTCTCCACTGATATACTGTGTTATATCTGCCATATAGCAAGTGTCAATACACACACACTTTTCTTCATTTGGCCTCTCCTTTTCTATTTCCATGTTAATTCACACTATCTTGGTTAGGATAGCTTTAACTTAAATCTGGTATCTGGGATTCCAAAACTGCTACCTTGTTTTCCTTCTTCAAGAACATCTTAGCTGCTCTTATCCTGTTATATTTCTGTACATATTTCAGAATTAGCTGTCGAATACTTTAAAAATCCTTTTGGGATTTAATTCACATTACATTGAATTTATAAAACAGTTTGAAGAGAATTCACCCAAATTTCCATCCCTCACTTTATTATATTTCTCCATTTTTTTAGGTCTTTTTAATATTGCTCAGTAAAGTTTTATAACTTTCTTCATATATTTTGCACGTCTTTTGTTAGATTTATTACTAGTTTCTTAGTGTCTGGATGCTATTTGTAATGGTGTATATCTATTTTTATTGAGGTATAATTTACATTAAAACATTCTTTTTAAATATATGATTTTAACTAATGAATATAGTCATGGAGCTGATACCACTATCAAGATAAAAAAGTATTTCTGTTGTTTCCTGAAATTGACCTGTGATATTTTGTGATATCATTTCCACACCTAGCCTCTGGTTGATCTAAATTCTGTCCCCAACATTTTGTCTTTTCCAAAATATCATATAAATGTTACATAGAATGTAGTTAATTTGTGTTTGTCTTTTAAAATTAACATAATGCTTTTTAAATTCACCATACTGTTGTATATATTGCAATTCATTTCTTATTATTGCTAAATAATATTCCATTGTATAAAGGTACCACAATTTATTTATTCCCCAGGTGATCCCAGGTGATAGACATCTGGATTTCCATATGTCAGTGATTAAAAATACAGCTGCTAAAAACATTTGCAAATAGTCCTCTCTGTGAACACATGATTTCATTTGTCTTGCATAAATCCAGAGGTTGAGTTATAGGGTCATATATTAAGGTGATGCTTAACCATGTTAGAAACTTCCAAACTATTTTCCAAAGACGCTATAGCTATTTACTTGCTCAACAGCAACATACCAGAGTTCCAGTTGCTCTGCATCTTTGACTTGGCATTGTTGGTTTGCAAAATTTTAGTCATTTTAGTTAAGTATGTAAATCTCATTTATGCTTTTAATTTTCAATTCCCTTATGATTAACAGTGTTGAGCATGTTTTTATGTGCTTATACGTATCTCTTTTTGGTGAAGTGTCTCCTCAAATCTTTTGCTTATTCTTTTGATTGGGTCGTTTATTGTTATATAACTGTGAGAGTGCCTTATGTAATCTAAATACCAGTCTTTATAAATAGGTGTTTTGCCAATATTTTCGCCTTGTTTGTACCTTGTATTTTAATTTTCTTATCAATATATTCTGAAGAGCAGAAGCTTTTTATTTTGATGAAAATTAATTTTTTTATTGTTGTTTGGGTATGTGTGTGCCCTATTTATGAAACCAATATGTAGCGCAAGATCATAAAGATTTTCTTCTATGTTTTCTTCTAGAAATTTTATATTATTAGATTTTACATTTAAGTCTACTTCAAATTAAGTTTTGTATGTGGTGTGGAATATAGACCGAGGTTCATTTTTGCATGTGGATGTGTATTAGTCCATTTTCATGCTGCTAACAAAGACATACCAGAGACTGGGCCATTCACGAAAGAAAGAGGTTTAATGGACTTATAGCTCCATGTGGCTGGGATGGCCTCACAATCATGGCGGAGGTGAAAGGCATGTCTCATGTGGTGGCAGGCAAGAGAAGAGAACTTGTGTAGGGAAACTCCCCTTTATAATGTCATCAGATCTCAAGAGACTTATTCACCCTCATAAGAATAGCATGGGAAAGACCTGCCCTCATGATTCGATTAACTTCTACCTGGCCCCTTCCACAACACGTGGGAATTGTGGGAGCTACAATTCAAGATGAGATTTGGGTGGCCACACAGTCAAACCACATCAGGATGTCCGAGTGTTCCTGCAAGGTTTGTTGACAAACCTATTCATTGTTCATTGAATTACCTTGACACTTTTTCAAAAATCAATTGAGCATCTATATGTGGATTTATTTCTGTATCTTATCCTTTTCTGTTGAACTATATGTTATTCTTCCTCTTGTGCTACACTGTCTAGGCCACAGAAGCCTTAAATCTCTAACTCTGTTAGTATGAGTCCTCTAAACCTTTCTCTTTCTTTCAAAGTTGTTTTATTCTTGTCCATTCTATTCCTTTGCATTTCCATATAAATATGAAAATTACCTTGTCAATTTATATAAGAAGCCTGCTGTGATTTTAATTGGGATTGTATTGAATTGCTAGAATAAAATGAAAATAATAAATATTTTTAAAATATTGACTCTTCCAAATACATGAATATGGTTTATCTACTTATTTATCTTTTCCACGATTTATCCACATTTTTTAGTTTTCAGCATATAGGTGATCTACATATTTTGTTAGATTCATCCCTTAGTATTTTTATGTTTTGAAGCTATTGTAAAAGGTATTATTTTCTTTCATTTCAATTTCAGTTGCTTATGTCTAGAATACAGATATTCAGCTAATGCATGTGTATTGGTCTTGCATGCTGTGACCTTGCTAAAGCTACTCACTTTTTATGAATTTGTAAAAATTTTCTTGGGGATATTATTCTTAGATAATCATGCTACCTGCCAATAAAGATAGTTTCATTTCTTCCTTTCTGGTTTGTATACATTTTATTTATTTTATGGATGCTATTACAAATGGCATATGCTTTAAATTATTGTTTTTATTAGTTGCCACTTGTATAGAGAATTTTTTTAAAAATCTATATTTATCTACTTTGCTAAACTCTCTTATTCTAATAATTTGTAGATATTTGGCTGTTTTACACAGACAATTATGTCTTCCACAAATTATAATGATTTCACTCTTCCCTTTCTAGAACTTGTTTTAATTATTTTTGCCTTACTCGTGGGCTAAGAACTCCAGAATAATGCTAAATATAATAGTAATAAAATGCAAACTTGTTTTCCTTTTTATCTTAAAAGAAAATGTTTAAAACATTTAACACTAAGTAGGATGTTCATTTTAGATTTTTTTGTAGAACTCTTTTAACAATTTAAGAAAATTTCCTTTGGCTCCTAATTATTTGCCAAGAGCTTGGAACAAAGATTTTCCAAGATTTCAAAGAGGATTTTATAAAAAATATTGCCAATAAATTTATTATTTACATAAATTTGACAAATTTGTAGTGATGACCTTAACAAAATTGACACACTAAAATAGAGAATCTGAATAGTTTTGTATCTTCTAATAATTATATATATAAATAAAAACCTTCTTAATTAGAAAACTCCAAACTCTGATATCATCACTGGTGAATTCCACCAAATATGTGAACAAAGAATAATATCAATATAATGCAAATTCTTCTGGAGAACAATGAAAGAGAATATTTTCAACTAGTATCATGAAGCCAACAAAACTTGACATCAAAGACTGACTAAAACATTAGAGGAGAGGAAAAGTATGACCAATCACAAATGTGAAAATAGATGCAAAAGTTTACATCTATTATTAGCAATCCAATTCAGCAATACATAAAATGATAACGCATTTGTTGGGGGACAGTTCTTAGTGAGGCTTTTCCATTTATGCATATCTTGTGAACAGAAGTACTGACTGACATTTTTTCCAGGCTATCTTGGCAAGAATGTTTATATAGAAAAATGCCTGTAGTCCCATCTACTCTGGAGACTGAGGCAAGAGAATTGCTTGAACCTGGGAGGCGGAGGTGTCAGTGATTTCCAAGATTGTGCCACCACACTCCAGCCTGGGCAACAGAGTGAGACTCCATCTCAAAAAAATAAATGAATAAAAAAACTTTGAACACAGAATTGGTATCTCCTCCCGATATCAATTTCGCTGCTGAGCAAAGGCAAGCATGCAGGGCAAGTGTGTTTCTGACCGTTATAAAAGATTTAAATTCCTTATGATCAAGGTTTCTCTCCTGTAATGTAGGGATATAAATGATATTATGATAGGCAATAGAGTCAAGTAGGACCCAAGATTCAAAATGGATTGCTTACACTCTTAGTGCATGTGCATTTCTGCCACAATAGTGACTACCTCCAACACACCTAGACTTCTGGGGAGTTTTCTATGACTAGACCCAGTTCGAAGGATTGCCACCCACAGGTTTGGGAAAGACCTCTCAGAATAGGCTCAAAGTATGAGTATATTTACATTCCGTGAAAATCTCATCAGAAGGCCTGTAGTACAGTGGTTCTTCATAACCAGATAGATAAAAGATGGTATGCCCTAGGAGTACAAATAAAAGGACCAGAAAAGAAAGGAAAGTTTATTCATGGATCCAACAACATGGATTAATTCTTATGCTCTGTACTCCAAAGACTTGGATGATGGAACTGTATAAAGACCCCATCCCTGTGTCCCCACTTCAGGACAAAATTGCAGGGCCATTCCAGCTTTAGAACTCCCTGTAGCAATTGGACAAGGACCTTGCATGATTGTTTCACAACTTCCTTCCAGTTCTCATCCTTTCGCCAATCCATTGGTGATGGCTCTCAGAGCACCCTTCAATGAATATCCTATACACAAATCTATCTCAGAGTCTACTTTTCAAGGAATCTAATCTATGACACAGGTTAGACACAAGCTGGATTTGAGTTTATTTCTCTATCATGCTATATATAACTCCACAATCTGTGGTGTTTCTGAAAACTTCATACTCCATTAGGATCATGGAATCTTATGCAATATTGCCCCTGAACAAGGAGCAAACTTTCAGTAAAATAAGATGTGCAATGGGCTAAATTGCATGGGATTCACTAACTGTATCATTTATCTTATTGCAAAGTAATCCACTTAGATAGAATAACAATGTATGCTTCAAACCAGAAACAACAAATAATGTTTCTTTTATAGCCATATCCCGAGCATCTGGAAACCAAGCAGTGGACATAAACTAAGAATATAAAGTGAACAGGACTATCATGCCAAAATATTTTTATAATGCATACCTTCTCCGCTCAAATATTTCAATGCCATTTTCCAAATTTACTTGCTTCTTCAAGTTATAACACATTAATTGCTTTTTACTCCATTCTTTTAACTTTTGGTTCTATTGGTTTAGAGGTTTTGTACCTGTGAGATTTATGCTTCCACTGTGGAGCAATGACAACTTAATGATAAATGAAGACTGTAATTTGGGCGTCTTTGTGCCAAAAGGTAAATGGCAAAAATTAAGGTTTACAATATTGGCTGGGGGATAATCCTAATTATCCAGAAAAACATTTTGTAACTGTCATACAATGGGAAGTGTTTTGACGGAACCAGCAGATTTCTCAAATGCCTTTTTATGTTACTGCATCCAGTGATAAAAGCTAAAAGTACTACTAAAACTCTAAATGAACAGCACTATCATGACACAATATCTTTGTAACTCATTCTTTTCCTGCTCAAATATTTCAGGGCCACTTTCCAAATTTACTTCTATCCTCACAATAATACATATTTCTAAATGAATTCCAACATACCAGCTTTTCTCTTTATTTTTTTTCATAAATTTACCACCGCTTGACCTTTCTAACTTCCTCTCATACGTTTTTCTCTTTTATTTTTTTCATAAATTTACCACAACTTGACCTTTCTTACTTCCTCTCATACACCTTTATCTGGTAATTAGAGTGTACATTAGTATAACAGAGTGTCTTTAAATGGTAAATATGTCAGCAACCGAGTGTAAGCAACTAAAATCTTCATTTATTTTTCTCTAGTAGCAAAGGTTTGCTCAATATTTGCTGAAATGTGTGGATATCAGATAACTGTCTCAAGTCCAATAATCATCAGCAATAGAGTAGATTATCCCTGTGCTAATCATTCTATTCCCAGCCAAATGGTTTGTTAATTTACCTGATGGCCAGGATTCTGATTGTGATCTCTTAACATATGCTTGAACTCAGTAAAATGCTAATCATTGTTACCCATTAGATAGTTAATTTACTAAGCATGCTGTTATAAAAGTCCCCACTCTAAAATCCTGTTTTCGTGTTGGTAGGACATAGGTTCAAGGTCTGATACTGGTAGTAGATATTCTCAATTTAAACCAAATTGACAAACTAAATGTTAATAAATCTCTAGGATCAAGTGACCTCCACCTAACAACTTTTAGGGGAAGAAAACTCACAGTGAAATTACCAACAGTAAAATTACTAAATCTATAATCTATCATTCTAAAATCTCTGATCCAGAGGTCAGTTAGATTACTAATGCAACTCACACCTTTCAGTGCATTCCAGAATCACTTACTTGTGAGAACTAATAATTAGTTTAATTAATGGGACTGTTTGTGAACTAAATACATAAAAATCAAGTAGTCTTCTATTTATATTATCAATAAACATTTATTTTATTTAATGGGGGAAATTATCAACAATAGCAACCTCCTAAACATAAAACAAAAACCTGATAATCTAGGGGATTAATAGTAAAATTGTGTAGTTACAGTAATAAAATGATAAAAATTTCCTAGAAAATAAATATAATGTTTCAGAAGAGAAAACAATATTCCTAGAAATCAGTTATAAAGTTAATATATAAATATAGTCCAATTTGAAACAAAGTGATAATTTTTATTAACTTGCTATAATAGTTATTTTTAAAATGACAACCTTACTGAATTGTATTTTACATATCATAAAATTCACTCCTTCCAAGTGGAATAAAATAAATGTTGGTAACCTTACTGCATGATCTAGCTGAAATCCTAAATTAGTTTTAGAGCATTTCATCCCTACAAATAAGATACCTTATTTCCATTTACAGTTACTTCCAATTTCCACCCCAGTCTCATGTAACAACTAATCTACTTTCTGCCTCTATAAATTTGCTTTTTCTAGACATTTCATATAGCTGAAATCGTATATTATTAGATCTCGCACGTCTAGCTCTCTCAATTAATATAATGTTTTAGAGACTCATCCATGGTGTAACTTTTGTCAGTAGTTTGTTCTTTTTTATTGCTCAATAGTATTCCATTGTTAGGATATAATTGCCAAAATAACTGTGAGGATAATGATGTAATAAATATGTTTAAAAAGCCAAAATATTTTGAAATTGTAAAAGGCGATAAAATTTTGTCCAAGTGACAATACAAACTATGATAAAATAAACTATGTGATATTGTTGCAGGAAATAGCAGACATACCTATGGAGAAAATTATAATATTTATACCTAGAGTCGTTTATAAGAACTTAATATATGATTTTAAATGGTACCTCAAATCAGTGAGGAAAAGAATGGATTACTCAATTAGTGGTGTTTAGACAACTAACCAAACACAAAAATAATCTTAAATCCATACTACACACCTGATACCCCACAATGAAATTAACCCCAAGTGTTTAAAGATTCAAACATAAAAGGTGAAACTATAACCATACTAGGTGAATATTTATATAGTCCTTAGCCTCACAGGAAAGCCATAAAGAAAATGCTTAATACTTCAAATTTTTGAAACGTATGCATGACTGAAATCATAAAGTAAACTGCAAATGACAAAAAGAGGAAATATTTACAGAATATAAATGTCTAATAAGTGGCTCATATTTCAACATATAACATAAAAGTATGCTTGCCACACACTAAGAGAAATTCAGCCTGAAAACAAAAATATATCAAATAGCCATATAAGTAAATGACCAAGGAATGACAGTCAATAGAAGTAAGTTCAATCTTACTATAAAAGTACGAAGTAGGACCCTAAAGAAATACGTATGAAATAAAATTTGATATTTAAAAGGATTTTTTAATGTTAATCTCTGGTATTAGCCATGGTGAAGGACAATAAGCACTCTCATATTATTCTGTTGATCAGGTACATTAAGGCTAACCTCTATGGAAGACAATCAGGAAAAACATCACAAAAGCATAAAAACATAGTGCATATTCTGACTCAGCAGTTGACTACTAGTATTCTAATGGTAGTCATGGATACTTGTTTATAAAAGTAATATCTAAAAGCACTAACATTTTATTCAACAGTAAAGAATTATTCAATGAATTATAATAAATTCCTACAATTGATTTATCTTTGCCAATAAAATGATGAAACATATTTACATGGAAATGATATGAAAAGAAATATTGCTAAGAAATATTGTTTTAAAATGTAGATTTTATAATAGTTTTGGCTATGTGATACTGTGTTAATTTCAAGAAAAGCAATATACATTTTCAAAATATAGATGAGAGAGAGACTGATTCAGTGGTGGCCATGATCATCATCATTTTTATTGATGGAAAGATAATGAGTATATTTAGAATGAACTTAAAATACAAAATTATTTGGCTCATCTGTATTTTCCAAATTTTTTACAATTAACATGTGTCACTTTTATCAGTAACATTATTTATAATACCAGATTATTTAAAGGAATATTAACTATCTTGGAAAAGTGAGTGAAAACATAATAAGCTTAATGAGAACTAGGTGAAAAGTCTAAGCAAAGTCTTCGACTGGATAACACATAGAATTTCAACATGTACATAAAAATGGGAATGTATTTAAATTTTCAAAAAGATGTACAGAATTGTACATCAGTTATTCTGCTTTCTTTTCTTTCTGGTTATTTCTGTACCTGCCTTCTACTTTTGTTATATTTTTACTATAAGAGCATTCCTCTTTGTCATTTCTTTATCCTATTTACACGTGAGGGACTCAATGTCTTCTGAACAAAACAAGTAGGAAGAAAACCTTCCCTCAACCCTAATTGATCCCAGATTACTTCTCTCTTTCTTTTTCTTTTCATCAGCCTCTTAGAAGAACAAGCCATACATTGTTTACTTCCATAGTTTGTGTTCATTCTCAGTCCACTGCAGTCTGACTTTAGTCCCAAATATTCTGATGCAACTTTTGTCACTAAGTGTACAAATGCTCTTCCAAATGCCAAACACATTAAACAAGCTCTTTCTAGGCCTTTAGGGTAGAGACTTTGTCTTACTCATTTCAGATTCACCTCAAGCCCCAAATACAGTATTTTTCTTCCTGTTAAATCCATCTCTGGTATTTAGAATGGGGCCTGGTTCTAGTACGAGAGACAGAAATCAGTAACAGAATAGGAAACAGAAAGCATTCTTGTTCCCAAGCACTTTGTATCCCACAAACACATTTATTTTGTTGTATTGAAGTTGTTTTTACCTCTCTCTCGGGTGATTGCAAGGATTAAATATTGTATATAAAGCGCTTGGCACACAGATTCTAATTTGCACTCAGAGCTCAACAAATGATAGCTAATATTTAAATTCTGTATGCTCAGTAGATGCTATTTTCTAGGGTGAATTTGCTTCTCAAAAATTGAAAGTATGCATTTGCATTTCAAAAACATGCTTTGCATTGGGAATTGCACTTTGCAGTCACCTTCATGATTGACCCTTTCCTACCTCTGTTTTAGGTCCTATTTATTCAAGGCTTTCCTGTATTTCAGCATAGTGTTAGGTGCTGGAGCTATAAAGATAAATAATATATAGTCCTTGTCCTCAAGAAGCTCACTGTCATGTTGATAATACAAGTAGAGATATAATACAGCATAAGGTGTGATTACAAGGTTATTCGTCTTAAAACATAAGCTGATGCTTTGGCTTTTAAAATCAAATGAACCCACAAGCACATCCACAGAAGCCACTGTATCTGCCAACGTAGATATAGGCATAATGTGAGCTAAAGACCGTTCTTAGCCCAGCATCCTCAAATACTATTTGGAAGAATCCAAAATATAAACAAATGTACTGCTCAAATATTTGGGCATAAATACATTTATCACTTAATTGATCAAAAGAAATTTTTATCCAGAACATTGTGTTGCCAGTACTAACAAGAGACAATTTAATTCAAAATTGCAATTCAGAAGGTATACACAAAATGACTATGAAAATTACAAAATAGCAATGAGGACATCTGTGGGATTTGAGATACTGGTTTCTTCTCCTTTCTCAAGTGGTAGAGAAAAATTGGGAGGGGGATTCTGTGTGCCCTGCCTACATTCAGAGAGGGACGTTATAGCTTATTAACATCTACAAATAAAGTTCATTGTTGAGAACTGAAATAGTTGAAGAAACCTGAGATTTTACGCAACTTACTAGGTTCAATACAGTTTATTCTAAAAGTATAAAAATAATTCTTTCTCTATCCTCATGACTGTTTTGTAGCTGGTCAGAGAAATTTCAATGGCTCTCTGAGCCTCAGGCTGAAAATAAATGTCTCTTCACACTCTGATCACCGGATTCCAAGTAGACAGGCAAGGTTATTATTGGGTACGTGAAATACTTTAACAATCTGCGTATGTGTGTAAGTGTATGTGAATATGTGTGTGTGAGCACAGGCAAATGTGCCCTAAGAAGATCCCAAGGATAGAGGCTCGGTCTTACTTCTCTTTTTATCCTCACAGTCTTTCTTATAGTGGATACTTAGTCTACTAATCAATGTAGACACTTAGTCTTCTAATCAAGGAATCAGCAAACAAACAGATGAAAGTGGAACATACTACTGAAGTGTGTGGTGAATAAGATATAGTGCTCCATTACCCTAATATTAAAAGAATCATAAAGTAACTAAACTACATGTGAGTTTATTAGTAAAATCCATAGGCAAAAAAAAAAAAAGAGTCTGAAATATCTGTGTTGCCTCCAGGAGTTTCTTCTAGTTTAAAAAACTGGTTAAACCAAGCCATTGTCTTTCATACATTAGGTTACAATCTTGGGATCTTGGGATGACTCTCAATCTACCTTAAATATGAATGTCATTGCTTTCCACAAGTACAATTTTTAAAATAACCATTTTTGCTAAATAGATTTTATTTTTTATCATGGTTTCCTTTCCACATTTTTGAAGCTTTCTCTTTGTTCCATATTCCTAACTCTGCCGAGATGGGAAAAACATTTAAAAATAGATTAAAATGAATTTTAAAAAAATGTTTGCAGTCATCAGCATAAATTAAAATATTTTAAAAACATTAATTCATTGAGCACTTAGCTTCAGAATGTCTACTGAAGTTAGTCTCAACTTCATCACTGACTTAGAAGAGAACATTCTAGAAACAACGGCTCAGAGAAAGGAGGAGGAGGAACAAAAAGATTGGAAGACTGTGAACAAGAAAAAAGTAGAAATGCCTGGAGCATTACTCAGCGTGCATCTGCATAATATGGCTAGATTATATGCATGAAAACACGTTTGGCTCACTGGATCATTAAGGAGGAAACATATCTCATTCTTTGTCTGTGCCTTGGCTCTTTAAAATTCCAGCCATAAACAATATGGAAGAGGCTCTGTGTATCTTTCAGTGCTTATTATCACAAATGATGACACTTTTTAAAAACTCAGATATTGCTGAGGATTTGCAAGATTTACTTGAGAAGCATAAGCAGAGGGGTAGGAGGTTTGCGATTACTCCAGATCCAGTGAGTTTAAGTTTATTAAGTTCTGTACACCATATCTACAAAAGTAGCTTGCAGCACTGTTTCTGGCCTCCTGAAGACTACAGCTGTTGCAAAGCTCCCGTGACATGTCATTGTCTTCTGTTATCATTCTTGCTCTACAGCCTGTGTCCCTCTATTAGAAACAAGCACCTCAGCTTGCCAGCTCAGCTTCAAAAGAGGCGGTGTTGCTTTAGTATCACATTTGAACCAAAGCAGGAGAGCAAAGCAAACCCTTATACATGGATGTTCTGGCTTAGATACAGGATACCAGCTCAAATAAAATGTCACTACAGATAGCACAAATTATTGTAAACAAATACTGCCTCCACGCCTGGTGTAAAACATCCACAGATAAGACTAAGACTATCAAATGCTTCTTTGGGGCATGCTTTTGTCTCCTTCATCTTTAAGCTCAGGGCTCAATCCAATTATCCACCAATTTCTGTTCTGTTTGTGATTTATGTGAACCAGGGTTGAAGGATTGTTTTTGTAAAAATATTTTTGGTAAGACAAGTTGAAATTTTTAGTTCACAAGCTAAGATACCTCAAAATAAATGTTAAATAAAATCCACAAGGTATGAATGCAAGAACTCTGGGCATACAAGGAAATTAAAATATAATTTTCCATAAGGAATTGACATTTTTCATAAGATTCTTTACATTTTCTCTCTCACCGTTTATTTTGAGAATGTCCAATTTGTGCATTTTTCATCAGCTTACACTGTTAAGTGTAAAGTATTTCCCCAGAAAAAGGATTCCTGAGAGTCTCAAAATTGCCTTCTGTAGTTTCCTTCCTCACTGTAGCTAACTATAAAATTCTTACACCGTGTAACTAAAATGCTAGATTCTGTCCATAATTCATATTGATTTTTGCATAAAATGCCTATTCTGAGCTCAGAACTACATAATCAAACACAACCATCAGTTTCTGATGCTAAACAAAATTATTCCTTTGGGGGGATTTACTCACACCTTCTCTGGAGATAAAGGAGAAAATAATCATCGAACTTCCTGAAACATTACAGCTTTATATTAGATAAAATAGACACCTCTATCTAGAGTCAATTTCCATGTCAGGTAAATCAAATAGAGCTCCCCAGTAAAGTGCTAAATTTCATCTGTAAGTCAAATCTGTAACAGTTCCTGAGGCTTTTAAGCCTTCAAACACTTGGAAAAGGAGGTGGTCACGAAGGCGCTTATGAAAAGGGATATTTTTCCAGGGAATTTTTATTTAATATCAGCCAGGTGCTTTCCCCTTTGTGTTTGTCTCTCTCCTAAACAAATCAAGAGTGCCCCAGTAATCTTCAGCAGAATTTCTGTTCTTGAAGGTATAATCCTAAAACCCTATCACTTCTTTCCTTTCATGTCTAAAGTTGTTTGGAGAGCAACATCAGCACCAGCTTTCCTCCTCTTTTTGGTACCTACCAAAGAGCTCAAATACTTGCTGCTGTTCCCTTTTCTTGAAAAGTGTTTTCCTCATACGTTTAATGGGGGCTCTGTCACAATATGCAGGTATCAGCTCAAATGTCTCCCTTTCGAAGACGCATCATCTGACCACCCAAACAAACGTGGCTGCACCAGTGACTTCACGCTTCATTCCTTTATTTCACTGACTTTGTAGTATTTATCCTGATCTGAATGAATCTGCCTGTTTATTTCCTTGATTACTATCTGTCCTCCCAATTCCCATGGAATAGAAATTCTATGAGAATCAAGATTTTACCTGCCCTCTGTTGTACTCTAGGGTGCAGTCAGTGCACACTGTATATTTAATGGACCAGAGACAGAGCAGATTCCACTGTGACTGAGGGAAAAATATCATATCCTTAAAGTCAGAAGTCTTTTTCTCCCTAGGCTCTTGGCTTCCTCCCCGATCAGGAATTTTTGTCTATTTTATTAGAGGAATTACCCAAATATCCTGAAAACACCTGACTTTGATTTAGTTTCCATGAAATGAATACTAGGTCCCCACCATGCATTCCATCACTTTCCTACCAAATAGATATTCCCAGATTTTCTAAGGTATTTTCCTTCCTTTCAAGAAGCACACAGTGCCTGCAAGGTTACTAAACATCAATGCAAGCATCATCACTGCTGAGGACTTCCAAATATGGCATCAAAACAGCCACGGAGACTTGTCTAAATAATATCATATCTCCCAGCAGCTGGATTTTAGTTTGTTAACTTTAAAATGCAAGGCAGGCTTAAAGATTAACAATTTGCTTGGATAAAGGAAAGGGGAAAATATAATTAATCATTTGCCTGTCCCCCAACACTAGTTTACAAAACCATGGTGCAACTTTATTGAGCTCAAAATTGAAGGGTGGCAAGGTTAATATGTAGCTTTAGACCTCACAGTTTCATTAACAAACACATTACAGGCTGTAAAGCTGAACTGACATTAATGCTAGGCCCAAACAAAGTAAATAATTACTGGCTTGGCAAATGAGGAAGTACTTGCAGAGTTTGTTTACATTGGGTTTTTGGAAAATTCATGTTGGCAACAAGTCAAATACAGTTTGACTAGTAATTGTGACAATTGCTCACAGATGCTGCTGGAAGAACAACAAAAGAATGGAATTATGGCTTTTCTCTCCCTCTGCATTTTCCCCCTTTGTTACCATTTTTTTTTTCTTTACCATTTTGGATCAATAAAGAACTTGCAGCCACAAAGATAAGTGGGTTACATGGCAGATGGGCCTTGGAATGTTTAAAAAATCTCATGTTGCATTTTGTCTCTTGGCCCTAGATTGGAAAAGACACAGCTGCACTCAAGCTGCAGTCATAAAATCCACACTCCTTGAAAATGCCTATGGGTCCTCTCAACAGAACAGAGTTGAGATGAAACCCGCTTAGAAATTTTCCAACAGAAAAACTGGTTTGCTTTGTGTTAGTACACATTAACAAACCACTGAGTTTGCAAGACTTCAGGAGATAATTCTGGCCGATTAGGATCCATTTCATTTTCCCTAGTTGGATTGGAAAGTATAAACAGGAATCAAGGAAAAAGGCAACTCACCAAACTGGAAAATAGTTCTGTAGGGCAATTGATGTCTGTTACATATAATTTGAAAGAATTTTGGTTTCCATCATCAAAGATCAGTATTTTACCAACTAAAAGCTGATACTTCACACAGACACACACATACACACCATAGTCCTTCTAAACACCCTTGGAAGATAAAATTTCAATGATTTTGAGTATAAATGCAAAACCTGAATCTCTTTAATGCCATTTCTACTAACTTTGAGTGATAAGAGCCAGAATATCCTGAGACTATAGTGCTTCACTGAATTACATAGCATGAGAATCTGAAGCCTTATTATTAAGTGCCTTATCTAGATCCATAATATTTGTAATATCAAAGCCATATCCATTGTCTGTGTCAGAAGATTGTTCTATCATTCTCTAAATCATATTTCTCTTAACACTCCTTTGAATGATCACTGCACAAAACTGAATAAAAGTAGATCATTATCCACAACAGAAAGGAATCTATACCAAAAATAGGCCCTCTTTTAACCACTTGAATACTGTGTTCATGTTATCAGCAAAATACTTGATACACATATCCAGGTTTTCAGCTTTTTCTTATGTGTAACATTAAAACCCCAACTATTCCTTAGGAGAGACATTTACTGTGAAACTTACCAGATTTTAGGTGAAATGCCAATATATATACATATAATAATTTAAACTCTAAAATATCCTAACTTTTGACTTTCTCATTGCCTAGACTTCTGTGACCAGGAAATTTGGAAGCCAAGCATCGGACATCAGGAAAGGATGGATGGAAGCAATATTAATCAGAATTAGCTTTGGAATCTCTGACTCATGTCTGGAATATCATCAGCCATTAGCACCAGACAAAATGTAGCCACTGAAAAATCTTCTGGGATGCTAGTAAGTACACTTGACCTAAAAATTACCAGTAAAACTTTCTGGCATGTGCTTTGATTCTAGATTATCAATGGCAAGAATTCAGGAAAACATGCTACTAAATAAGGTGTCCTATGTAACTGAGATAATTATAAGAGCCTCCTCACTAGCTTATATGCCCCCAAATTTGGACTTTTCAGATCTTTCTTCCACACTGCGGTCAGACACAAATTTGATCATGTCACACCTTTGTTCAGAATTCTTTGGATGCAACTAACTGTCTATAGGATAAAGACCAAACACTCACGCATATCCTTAACTGCTGACACAATCCTACCCCAACTCTGCCTCATGATTCTCCCACTGTACGCTCCCTTCAGATCTAATTGGCTTTTATTCAATAATCCCTGCACTTGACTAAGTGAAGGTTCTGAAGCAGGAGAGAGACTGGTTTTCTAGACTTTTATCTTGAATCTCTTTTATCATTGACTATCTTTTGCTGCCACAAAGAATCATATTCTATTGTGCAAGACGTAGTAGGCCTCATTTAAGATTTTTAACATTATTCCAACAAAAATCCTAAAATTTTAAGTTTGTACTTACCTCATAAAGCCAGATCTTGCATTTTAAACTCACTTTTAGAAATATTGCTTAAAAAAACAAAAATGAGTACTTTTGATGAATTTGGAAATTCTGTGACTTAATCTTATCTGTTATCTGAGTAAGAGTTTAAGCAATAATGAAACTAGAAAATAAAACTTGATGTTTATGTATAAAACAATGATAGTATTATAGAATGTCACCAGTCTTTCAGGGTAACATTTGTTGAGTTACAGAACTGACTCATTGATTGCACTAAAGTTACACTGTTGAATAACTTGCATGGAGGGAAACCAGAATTATAACCACAGGCAAAAATGGATATATCAGAGGTGAATTTTGGAAGACGTAAAAAAGTAGAAGGCAATTATAAGGGGAGCACTTAAATTAGGTGTTAAATTATTAAATTATGAATGGTTTATACTATTGATTAAAGCATTTTAAAAATCAATAAAAGAACTGTTTGCACTAAGTAGCTTTTGGGAACTTTCAGGGAAGACCATTTGATTAAATTCAAAAGTGAGAAGCCTCTGCCCTAATAGGTAAAAAGGGTAGTTCCATCTTCTTTTCAGAAATAAACCAAATAACTACAAATTAGAGTCTAAAATCAAGCATTAATGATCTGCTGCAGTCATTTTTAAAGAACCAAGTTATGTTAAAAAATGGAATACCTAAATTAATGTGAAATTTATAATCTTTATATTTTACTATATGTCTGTTACCTTCTAATAACCACTCATACCTAATTTACATGCTCCTCTTATAACTGTTTTCTTTCTTTCTTTTTTTTTTTTTTTTTTTTTTTTTTTTTTTTTTGCTTCTTCCAAAATTCATCCCCAATGTATCCATTTTTACCTGTGGTTGTAATTTTGATGCCCCTCCATGCAAGCTATTGAACAGTGTAACTTTTATTATCATTTTTAAAATGTTTTTTGGGTACATGTTAGGTGTTTATATTTGTGAAGTACATGATATGTTTTGATACAGCATGCCATGTAAAATAAGCACGTCACAGAGAATGGGGTATCTATCCCTCAACCATTTATCAATGGTACAACTGTAGTGCAATTATACACCTCTTAGGAGAAGGATCTCTTGTTATATAAATTACAAAACTTAACATTATATCCTTGTACAGGGTAGGCTAACAATGCATACTTTGAGTTGTACTACATTCATTCAGAAGCCTTTTAAATCTCAGTCTTTCTGACTCCCTTCTGCATTTCTCCCCTTTCAACTAAAGAATATGTTTTACAGGTGAGCTGTAAAACATGTAAAACCATGTGTGAATGCGTTGTGTGAATGCGTCTGTCAGTCTTATTCCTAGGAATCCATTTGTGATAGCTCTGCCACACCATTTGACAATAAGTGACTCAAGTTTAACAACATTAACTGCTTTCTTTTCCATCTCTCCGAAAGTATATTTAAAACACACTTTCCTGACTGGTACATTTACTTATACAGGTCACCACTAGGCCTAGCCTTGAAAGAAGTAGATACTGATGGGTTCATAAAAAAGGAGCATCATGAGAAGTGGTGACCAAAGCCCTCTGCTCAAAAGCTATCCTAAAAACTAGGGTTGACATCGTTGTGAAGAATATTGAAATGGAACCTTTCCTGTTACAAAATTTTCGCTGAAATTCCAGAGCCAAGAACTCTCAGTACCTTCACATTCTAAAATGAGTTGCAGGATCTTTGCAGACATTCACAGAAGGAGACCCCAAATTGCCTTGTTGACTCCTAAGTATCACCCACCCTAGGAAAAACCTACTCTGCCAGAGTTTGGTACAGCAGGACAATGAGTGGTTCCCTTTGAAAGTGTGACCTCAAAGATGGCTTTGGTTCTCCTGGACTCCACATGAAAGAAACAGCCACAGGATAATGTGAATCCAACAAATAACATCTGTGGAAGTGGACTTCCAGAAATCAGGCATCAAGTCATAAGCAGCTGGTCAAAAGAGGCAGCACCTATGTTGGAAAAAGTCAGTGAGAAGTCTCAGGAAATGTGTAATAATGTGTGCATGTGAATCTCCAAAAACTTTCCTAATGATTCATGGAAGAAGGCAAGAATTCGAATATTCAGTGAAACCCAAAGGTCACTTCTGTCTCATAAATCTCTTCAACCTGTTTCCAACCTTGGAGAAGCCAGTGGCTCAGGATGCTGGGGAAAAAAGTGTGGAAAAGTGAGTGGGGACATTGGCAAAAGTTGAACTGTGTCTTTCCTGAGATAGAGAGGCAGAGATATCAGAAATGTTCATTTGAGTGAAAGTTTGGGTGTGGAATATTAAACGGAACTACCCTTTCTATTAACTAAAATATGTGACTATTTATTCATACCTGAGAGTGACTGGAAAAGCTAGAGGACCTGTAATAGATGACTCATGGGTAGGAAAAAATGAACAAACAGCTCCAAATGATATAGAAAAAATAAATAAACTACTTTGGGAATTTCATCTCTAATAGACCAGTCTGTTCCATAAATTCGTCGTATTTATTTCCTAGGCTTGTCTAATGCTTAGAGGCACTGTTTTTTTTTAAAGTTATATTTGCTGAGTCATAATATCTGAAAAATCAGATCTACTTCAGTTGTAAAACAAAACAAAACAAAACAAAACAACAACAACAACAACAACAAACAACTCAAACTAGATTTAAAAATAAATGAATGTCTTGGTCCACATAACTGAAATGGCTTCATGCACAACTGAATACAGTGGCTAACGTATACTGTTAGGATTTTTTTGCTCTGTTTCCCATCCCTGTTGATTCTCTTTTTGCCTCCTACAGATGCTTTCCTCTTTGTGATTTGGCATCTGTTATTCTTCAGCAACAGATATAAAATATTAGAGAACTTTCCTGGGTCATGTGTCTATCACTAACGCAATCACTAGAAACAAGAGAATGGGGTCTCTGATTGGCCACCTGGTCCTGTGCCCACCTCTATGATGATGGTGGTACCAGTGGTACCATGAGTGATGTTCCCACCAAGCCCACATGGAGTTGTGGATAATTGGATTTCTGGATCCCAAAAGAAAAGTGCATTGCTGTAACCAGAGAGGAAGGTAGGCAAAAGCAGCAGATATTCCCTATAATTACCTAGGCTTATTGTATATTGGAGTGCATAGCTGGACAGCTGGGAATCTGGGTTTAAGCCTGGATTTCTGCCTTCAATGAGTAAAAATATCTGGGTAGAAAACAGAAGATTGCAGCAAAATTTCCCAGATTATGTTCTATGATGTTTTAAGAATAGATTCATAATTTCTTTTACAGTCTTCCCAAAGAGAGGAGCATTACTCTGTCCTCTTGAGTGTGGGCTAAGCCTCCTGACTCACTTTCAATAAACAGAATGTTGTCAGCATGATAACATGTGACTTCTGAGGCTACGTCATTAAAAAAGGATAGCTTCTGCGTGTCTCTCTCTCATATCACTTGCTTGGAGAAAAGCCAGTTATCATGTCATGAGGACTCAAGCATCTTGTGAGCAGATCCACATGTAAATCCTTCTAAAAAAACTTGAAATATTTTGCCAAAAGTCAGCACCAACTTGCCAATTACCTTGGAAGTCACCTTGGAAGCTGCTCCTGCTCCAAAATTTCAGATGACGACAGTCCTGGTGAACATCATGGCTGAACCTTATAAGAGAGTCCATGCTAAAATTACCCAGTAAAACTGCTTCCAAATTCTTGACCTACGGAAACTGTAAGAATAGTAAATACTGATTGTCATTATAAATCACTACATTTTAGGGTCATCTGTTGTGCAATAATAGTTAAATAACACATGGGTATCCCCCAAGATGATAACAGATGCTCTATGAAACAAGTCAAATAATTTGGTTAAGAATGTTTTAGCAGCTTTCTTTATCATGAGACTTCTCAGAACCTGGTAAGCTAATATAACTGTCAGTTTCCAGAGAAAGAGAGAGAGAGAAAGAGAGAGGTAATATGCAACTTCTTAACTTCTTTTATAATAAAATACCTTTATTTTTCTTGGAACACATTAATATCTCTGGAATTTTCGTGTTGCTAGGACATTTGAAAAACTCTAGACTAGATGCATGCATTGAAGAAGATTACAAATAGTTTTTTGATTCTTAAAGAGCAACATCATATATGAGGCAACATCTGAATAACAGATTAACAGGGCCAGGATGAGGGAGACGCAAGTGAGATACACATCTCAGTAGCCATGTTTAAAGAAATGACAAAAAGCTCAGTATCAAAAATATTGTAAAGCAATATTTTTTTAAATCAAAGTTTATGCATGAAAATCCATGGTGAATAAAATATCCAAATTTTAAATAAAGGCAAATTTAAAATCAGTCAAATAATGTTATTGTCTGTCTTATGATCCCGCATTACTATTCAATGAAAACAGTTATTTCCAATCAGTCCCAATTCCTGGTCCACATCATGATCACATTCCCCTCCAGTAAGATTTATGAGAGCAAATTTAACAATAGTGTGCAAAGATTGGCAACACAGTACTTTACATAGATTCTTTTTGGAAATGTAGTTTCTATTAACTTTTGCACTTGGCTCAAATTATGAAAAAATGTTTTGATAAGTGAATACAATCGAGTATTTTTCCTCTTGCTTCAGCTTCCAATAGGGCTCAGAAGGGCATTGTAGGCCAGTAACCTTTCCAGTCAAGGTACATTATATGATATAGGTATCTTATATTCTGTGGGAGTAGAAGTAGGAGTTTTCAGGTTTTCTTATAAAGTTGGTGCCACAGATGGGCTTTTATTTTTGAAGTTTCTTAAGCAGGATCCATGACATCATCCTGAAGCTTCAAGTGAATGTAACACAGGACAGAGAGTTCTGATGAAAAAGAAATATCTAGAACCAATAAGGAGATCAAGCCTGATCAGCAGCACCATAGACACAAAAAAGCATCTTGGACACCACCATGGATTAAATTTTATGGTCTTCCATGCAAATTTATTGCACAGAAAAAATAGTTTCTCATTTGTCTGTTTGTTAATTCACAAATGAAAAATTGCTACACAGACATTTTTAATATTATTTCAGATTTTTTTCTTTTTCTTTCTTTCTTCTATTTCCTTTGGGGGTGGCAACACGTTTCACACACATTAAAAATAAAGATTTGCTTGGTTTCTCTTTCATTTTCCAGATTAAAAGCAAAAACAAAAACAAACCTCTTATAATATAAAAGGATCTTTTTAAACCACCACCAAGATATGAATTACATCTGCATGATCAGCCTCCTGCTGCTGTGTATTTAGCAACAGGATAAAACAGAAACTAATTTCACTACAAATGGTGGTATCTCCTCAGATGTTATTTTACTGCCCCGAAAGCAATGTGGTATATATGAATATTATTTTAATTTCTCATAGATCTGTTTAGTCAGCTCTTTAAAATCTCCTCTTTGGTGAATACTACATAGTGAAACTTAGGATTCTTTGGCTTGCCTTCTTTTCAAATTTAAGGTGGAGAGGAGGGGTCTGAGCATTGTGAAAAAAGGGCTTTACTGTAATCCAGTAAATAACAGTACATACACTACTACTGCAAAATAGCTTACCCTTCTGCAGCAACTCAGCACTGTGGCATCTAGCTTCTCAGCCTTACCATATGGAACTAAATCTTTTCTTGAGCAAATGTCAAATCTATAATAATTAGGTCAGTGCTGTTCATTTCTCCTCCCAACCAGTACTCATCTCTCTCTGAGAAGATTGAGAAGTAGCCCTGCTCTAATTATAGGTGTTCATGAAAGTTTGTCTCACCTTATTTCCTTCAACTCTCTCTGACTTGTTTCTTATCCTCAAAATGCATAGTAGAAGTAGTCCTGTCACTCAGGGATTAAAAGACTTTTCCTAAAAAGAGACAGTAGAAATTTTAGGCTTTGTGCATCATATGAACTCAGTAGCAACTACTTAGCTTTGCCATCATACCACTAAAGTAAACAGATAACACAAAATGAATGGGTGTGGCTATGTTCCAATAAAACCTTATTTGTAAAAACAGGTGAGCAAGATAGATTTGGCCCCTGGTCTGTCCTGTGCTGAACTTGCCTTATGTTATGGCTCTATCTTGGCTAAAATGGAGCAGTCCATGGAAGAATGGACTCTTTAACTACCAACCAGTATTATTCCCTACAGTGGACTGAATTTAACAAGGAGATGACCATCCAGGAGGTACTAGACAATGAAGCAAGAGTTTTTGTTTTGTTTTTATCTTTTCTTTTAATGAAAGCTCTATAATTTGCCTGAAGTGAGTTGTCTACAAGTGAATTTTTGCCTGCCATTTCTTCATATGCTACTTTCTGGTTTTCTGAGTGAGAACAGTAAGCCACAGGCAGAAAAAAATGTTTGAAACATTAAACTGAAAATTCAGGAAAGACAAAGTGGCTAATAGTAAGACGTACTAACAAAGACATAAGATCTAGAGATTTGGAGATGAGTTATTCTCTACTAGATACTGTATTCATTCTTGAGTTCCAAGAATTTGAGTATCACTGACAACCTAAAACAAGTTTAGAGGACAGGAAGGAAGTTGAGTAACTTGCAATAATATTGTCTGGAAGTCAAAGAAAACAGGGTTGTTTGGTCATGGAGGAAATAATACTTCTCTTTATGTATTTGTTGGGCCACATTTAGAATAAGAATTATGCTTTCTTGGTATGATTTCAGAAATAAAAATTGGAAAGGGAAAATTTTTAAGAAAATCTCAGTAAATTTTTTTTAGAAAAGAGTTTTCTTTAAAAAATTGCCCGATGAAAAGGACTATACTAAAAAGCGGTAGAATTTCTTAATCATAATATGCTGGGCATGTTGTGGAGAGAATTTCAGTAACAGAAGGGTCATTAGATTAGGTCAATTGTTCCCAGACATAAATTTCATAGTCCAGGAATCTTTTTAAATCAGAAACTGGAAAAAATGCTTACTAAGTTTTTATAATGCCCAGTAAAGATTTTCAAACCAATACCAGTGTCCAGTATCATTTCATAATATTTTAAAGAAAAATGTAGGAAGATGTAATTTTAAAATTAAGGGCAGTCTTACAAAAAAATATAAACAGTTTCTAACTTTGCCTAGTAAAAATCTAGCTAACTAAATCAAGAGATAACATACATTTTATTTTTCTCACTTTGGTATAGAACAGCAAAATCCCTGTTATGGATTAATATGAGTTGCTTGATCATCATTTGAGAATTATTGAACCTTCAAAGTCCCTTTCAATTCTAGGACCCTGAAGCTCTGAGTGAACATGACAGTGACAAAGTGTGATTGTGTCCATCTTCCAGGTACATAATAATGATTGGCTAATGGTAAAAATTCTCTTCAAAATGCTCTGTCAGATAAATTCTTTATTATTAATAACCTCATTTACATCCAAGTAGCAGTCTAAACTAAAACGCAAAATACTATAACTTCTTAAATACCAGTTATATAGTAACTAGTTAAGGGTTAAATTATACTGCACACCCCGTCCCTCCCGATAAAAGGCCCAGAAAACTAATACAGTTCTTCCTCTGTATCTATGGGGGTTTGGTTCCAGGACCCCTTGAGGAAACCAAAATCCATAGATGGATTAAAATGATATAAAATGGTGTAGTATTTGCAAATAACCCTGTGCACATCCTCTCATATACTTTAAATCATCTCTAGATTACCTATACTATATACAGTGTAAATGCTATGTAAACAGTTACTTTGACATACTGTTTTTAATTTGTATTATTTTTATTGTGTTTTTTTCCCTTTTTTTGAGACAGGTCTCTGTCACCCAGGTTGGAATATGGTAGCAATGATCATAGTTCACTGTGGCCTCAAATTTGTGGGCTCAAGCAATCCTCACACCTCAGCCTCCTGAGTAGCTGAGACTATAGGCAAATGCCCCCATACCTGGCTAATTTATTTGTTTGTTTTTATTTTTTGTAGAGATGAGTTCCTTGCTATACTGCCCAGGTTGGTCTTGAGCTACTAGCTTCAAGCAGCCTCCCGCCTTGACCTCCCAAAGCTCTTGGATTACAGGCATATGCCACCATACCCAGCCGCCAAATATTTTTAATCTGTGGTCAGTTGAATGGGCAGAGTTGGAACACATGGATATGGAGGGCCAACTGTGTATGAATTTTGGTAATTTCAGAGGCAAAAAGAAAAATCCAATGACAATAGCAAAGGAATAGTGAGCTTATTCAAGAAATCTAGTACTGTAACACAGAATTTCAAGATAATTAAGTTATATTATCAACTAAATTTTCAACAAAAGAGAAGTTTTAAAATAATGTTCAGAAGGTTGAGTCCATTGTAAAACTCATAATCAATGATTTTGCCCCCTTCCTCCAATTTTCCTTTGGACATACATTGTAAAACTGTTTGTATAAATTATTTTGAAAAAGATTTTTGTGAATTCAGTGCACAGCTTGGAATAGTGAGGGGGGCAAACACTACACCAGCTCCTACCCACTGCTATGTCAATGCACATAAATTCTAATTTGTAACACCCCTGCAGTTCCATTGTATGGCTCCATTAGTCTATGCATGAATTATTTACACATGATACATCATAATGGCATCAGAACCATTTATGATATCAATTCATACTATTATAGAACAGGTAATCTTCAGCTGTCCAACACAACATGTGTTAATTAGATCTCCAAGAAACTTTGCTAGTCAATCACCTTCACAAAACCCAGCTGCTGCTCCACCTCCTTCAATAAGCCTTCCAATCACTCCATCCTGCATCAATATCTTTCATTTTAGACTACGCATGGAACACCTGATGTAATTTAGTAGTTTCAACTATATTCCTTTGTGTTATTCTCTTCATTGCTTTGCAGATTTAACTCTTGTAACCCTGAGTAGATTATTCGAATCTTGAGGGATGAAACCAAGGCATATGGTTTGTTTGTAACTTCGTCAGTTTTTAGAAATGTCTGACACCTAGTAAGTTTTCAATAAATTCTGAATGCCTTAAATGCCTGGAAAAAGATTCAATTCACAAATTTTTAGATGCTGAGCTACTTTGTTTAGTGACTTTCAACCTTTGGAATAATCATAAAACTTTTGTGCGATGTATTTTATTATTTTGTTATAAAATATTTGTTTTATTTTCTTTAAAATTTTTGTCCTCTTTATTTTCTTTGTCTTTAAAGTTAACTTTCAGATAATTTATCTGAAGAAACAAACTTCTTTTGTGTGATATTATTAAAAGTAGGATTGTTATGAGATTTGGAGAGATTGATATATAAAATCTCACAGTATGGTGACTGATATAATGTCATTGTCATTATTTCTCAACACTTCAATTTTCAGCACATGAAACATTTGGCAGTTACTAGCAGGGTACTTATAGTTAAAAAGCAATTTATAAGGGAGAATTGCATAACTCAGTCTTATATATTCAGTGGGTACATAATAATTTGTAAGCAAACTTTTGAAAAATAACTGACATACAGAGGTATACAGGTACCTCCAGTGCACAGCCCAATGAATGATCACTAAGGAAACACATCTGTGGTCAGCAACCAGATGAGATAACAGAGTATTATCAGCACCTCAAAAGCCCTTCTTCTGCACCCCTATCAAGTATAACCAGTATCCTGACTCCTTATAGCATTGATAAATTTTACCTGTTTTCAAACTTTACATAGATGGAGTCATATCATGTGTACCCTTTCATGACTGGCTCCTTTTATTCAAGTATTTGTGATATTAATGCATACTTTTACATGTAACCATGGGTTTGTTTTTTGTATTTATAGTGCTATAGATTATTCCACTTTATGTATCCATTCTATAGATATTTGGATTGTCATGAAGAGTTGTTTTGAGTATTATTAAACATGTTTTTTAGTGAACACACACACAAATATACACACACATACACACTTCTATTGAATATAAACATAGAAGGGGAAATACTGAATTATTATGTTTATATTTACTACATAATGTAATTTCATATGTTTTTTTATAGGAAATTGCTAATAGGTTTTAAATTCTTTTGCCAATTTATATTCCCACTAGTAATGAACAAGAATTGCAATTTTTCCATGTTGTCATCAATCCCTAATATTACCTGTCTTTTTTATACTTTAGCCATTCACATAGTATGTGTAATAGTATCTCAATGTACTTTCCATGTGCATTTTCATAATGACTAGTGAAATTGAGAGCTTCTTACGTCCTTCAACATTTGTTAACTCTCTTTTATGAAGTGCCTAAACATTCTGCTCATTTGGTTACTGGGTTGTTTTCTCTTTTCTTAGAGATTTATAGATATTCTTTGTGTATAATGTAATCACTGATATATTTAGACTTACTTCTTCCACTCTGTTACTTGTCTTCTATTTGACCTACCAGTCCTATGTCTTTTTCTCTTCTCTTGTCTTTTTTTGGATTCATCAGTTTTTTTCTTATTCATCCCATAATATTAATTTGTTAGCTATGTATTTCTAATTACCATTTTAGTGATGATATTAAATATTGTAATATGTTTTAATATATTGTTGCCCTACTATAAAATATTGCAAAGTATTACTTTTACCTGTTTCTGAGAATGCTAGGGCTTTGGAATATGTTAAATTTATTTATCTCCTTCCTGACTTTTGCACTTTTAAATTTACATTTGAGACAACTTTTTTTGTAGTTGAAGAACTTCCTTTAGTATTTGTTTTAGTAAAGTCTACTGGTAACAATATCTCTGAATTTTTGTTTTCTTGAGAAAAAATTATCATTAATGATAAGAAGAGCTTTTCAACTATAATTTTACGATTTTACTTTCGTAGTTGATGGATTTTGTATTACATTTATTCTATTTTTACTTCCGATGAATAATTTAGCAGTTTTTTTCCTCGGCACTTTCCAATTTCTATCAGCTTTCATAGTTCATGTTGAGAAGTCAACTATAAGCTTGTTATTTATATGTAATATATTTTTCCTCTGGATATTTTAAAGAATATTATTGTTATTTTTTGTCTCAAACAATTTAATTATAACATTCCTGAGTCGGGCTCTCTTTGCATTTGTTTTGCTTGAAGTTTGCTGGGCTTCTTGAATTTGTGGGTCATTATTTTTAGTCAGTTTTGAAATATTTTCCACCATTAGCTCTTCAAATAATGCTTCTACCTCATTCTCTCTCTCCTTACCTTAAGGGACTATCATTACATGTATACTGGAGCTTTGGAAATTGTCCTAATGTCTCTTATGCTCTTTTCCATATTCTCAATTATTTTTCTTTCTATGCTCCAATGTTGATACTTTCTATTAAATTATCTTTCAGTTTCCAAATACTGCCTTCTGCTGTGTTGAATATGCAGCTAAATATTACTGTTGATTTCATTTCAGATATTGTGATGTCATATTTAGAATATCCATTTATTTTATTTCATAGATTCTAGATTCTGTCATAAAATTTTTAATGTATATTTCTTATTTTGTTGATGTCCTGGAAACTATTAATCTTTGCTAACTTGAAAATTCACATCTGCTAACACCAACAGATAGATTACTTTTGGTTATATTTCTTATATTCTGATTATTCTGTGATTTCTAGTCTCATGATTCCATCTTTTAACAGGCCTAATTATCTTAGGTTTAATGCCATACCTTGTTCATAAATTGCAGGGGATGAGCTCATCCTTCAGAGTGGTTTAACCCTCCCCTCAGATAGGCAGTGTAAAGACTTACCAGCTTGGGAGTTAGCTGAATTCAGCCTAATTTTCATTCACTTATTCCTTATATGGCATAGCTCTCCAGGGCTTTCAAACGAGAACCATTTTGCCTGGCAGGACATGAAGTCTTTATCTCTTTACCAGGAGACTGAAGAAAATGCTACTGTTTTTCCATTTCATTCTGATTTTCTCATACCCCCAAATTTCAGAATTCAGCAAATATCTTTAGGGGAAAAATGATCATAAATTTATGGTCTCTCAAGTGTCAAATTTTGTTAATGTGATTCTGCAAGACTTTCAAATGCTTTGCTGACTTCTCCATTTAGCAGCTGCTGATTTCTGCATGGGCAAAGTCCAGTTTGATACAGTTTGGCTGTGTCCCCACCCAAACATCATCTTGAATTGTAGCTCCCATAATCCCCACATGTCATGGGAGGGACCTGATGAGAGGTAATTGAATCATGGTGGTGGGTCTTTCCCATGCTGTTCTCATGATAGAGAATAAATCTCATGATATCTGCTGGTTTTATAAATGGGAGTTTTCCTACACAAGCTGTAGGAAATTTGACTTCTTGCTCATAACCAGAGTTTGCAAATATAGCTAGAGAAAAGAAACTGCAAAATGCCAGTCTACTTCTCTATGACCCTCCTCTCTCCATATTCCTTAGCTCCTTTGTTCTCATCATTTCAACAGCTCTCTGATGCTGTTAACATATGATATTTTAATGAATCTATTTTTTTCTAGTTGTTTTTTGTGGAAGCTTTTATAAGGCAACAACTATTCCATTTTCCTAGAAATTTTAGCCAGACTATGTAGGCTACAAGTTGAATATTTAAGATATAGTAAGTAACTCAAATGTGACAGTTGAATTCCTTGGATTCTCAGCTAGATTCAAAGTTCAATTGTTGATGAACTTTTCCTTAGACTCCATAAACCCAATGAATTCTTTTCACAAAATCAAATTTGATTTTCTATTATTTATAAAACAACCAAAACCAGAGGTCATGAAGTCAATATGAAAAATTAAGTGGTCATATGTGAAAAATATAGTGGTCATATGTAAAAAATAAAGATGAAATAATCAATGGGGAAATAAAACATGTATGAGACCCTGCATTA
The DNA here is from genome assembly GCF_001604975.1 of Cebus imitator. Classification (NCBI taxonomy): domain Eukaryota; kingdom Metazoa; phylum Chordata; class Mammalia; order Primates; family Cebidae; genus Cebus; species Cebus imitator. The sequence continues at coordinate 1,397,616 of NW_016107434.1, read as the reverse complement.
GTCTGTTCCCACATGCTAATAAAGACATACCTGAGACTGGATAATTTATAAAGGAAAGAAGTTTCATAGGCTCAGAGTTCCACATGGCTGGAGTTGGCCTCACAATCATGGCAGAAGGCAAACGAGAAACAAAGGCATGTCCTACATGGCACTGGCAAGACAGCTTGTGTAGGAAAACTCCCCTTTACAAAACCAGCAGATATCATGAGATTTATTCTCTATCATGAGAACAGCATGGAAAAGACCCACCCCAATGATTCAATTACCTCTCATCAGGTCCCTCCCATGACATGTGGGGATTATGGGAGCTACAATTCAAGATGATGTTTGGGTGGGGACACAGCCAAACTGTATCAAAACACAAGAGCCAATCATTAATAAGTGGGACAAAGCTGCTGAGAACTTCCAGAAATAAGAACTTAGACAGTAGATAAATTGTGCTTGTCTGTGATTGAAAGCAGGGCTGTGACCTTTGAGGTATAAATTCAGAGACTGCTGGCTGTTCCATACCTTTCTTCAAGGGACTTTTACCCTCCCTGAACTGAGAATCCCTCTGCCTTGGACAAGAATTTATTCAGAGAATATTTTTCCTAGCTATTAATTCAGGGTTTTTTTTGGTGGCATTTGCTGCATCTGGTAATCTTCCCAACTTTAGCCAGCTTGATTGCTAGCAGAGAATTCTAGATGGGTGGGGAATAGTAAAAGGACTAGACACACTGAGAATCAATATTTTGTTGAAAACATTTTGGCACACTTAAAGACCATCAAATCATTGGTTCTAGTTTTGGTTTTCATTTTCTCTGTCAAAATATTATTTTGTAACTGCTACATATAAGATGCAAAGAAAGACAAAAATATTAGAGACAGAAACACTTTCACTGAGTTATTAAGATTATTTTAATTCACCCTTAAAACACTAAAAAAGTAAGCATTTTAAAAAATAGTTTATTTTAAGGCTCTTAATGAGCTTTTTCTGGAATTGACAATGAAAATTTAGGCTTCAAAGACTCATTTTAAATGATCCTCTAAAAACCATTTTCCCATAAATAAATTTGGTAACCAAAATCTTCAATTTTTTATTACATTAGTATATTTATTAACCCATCATTTTAAAAGCATGTTTGTTGGGAAAAATGGGAGATGCTTATTTTTATTACAGACTCTCCAAGAATGTACACAATAAAAAGAGGAAGGGATATATTAAGGTGTAAAGACCACTATATTCCTTCTACTTTTGACCTGCCAGAAATTAGACCTGTGACCTAGGAAAAGTTATTTATTCCATCCTAGCATCCTCTTCTAATTAACAAAAAAACCCTGTTACAGGAGTTTACGTCTGTAACAAGTTTAGGTTTGAGGTATATGTATCCTCAAACCTAAATTAAAGTTAAAAAAAGTTAAAAAATAAAATTAAGAAAAAAGAATTTGATACCATCTCCAAAGTGTTATTTTAAAGATTGAGATAATAGTTCTATAATGTTAGTACAAGACTACACCTAATATCTGTTCAATTAAATTTGTTCCCTTTTCAAAAACACACTAAGATATCATTCTAGCATGACTATCAACTAGAAAAGCCCTGCAAATATGTGTTTTATTACCCTTTAGATGACAAATATATGTTTTTTAAGTCTTACCATATTATCTAGCAAAACAGCAATATTTGGACTTAAAAAGGTAGGTAGATAAGGTAATAAAAAGGATGAAAAAGACTTGGTAAATAAGAAAAGACAATTTCTAAAAACAATCTAGCCACTGGGAGGCCTATAGGTGCCATATGAATGCCATATGACATTCATATCTATGACTTAAAATTCTGAAAATAAAAGTTGATGCTTATTTTGTACCAAGCACTATGCTATGTGCCTTAGTTATATTAGCTTATCTAATATTTAAATTAATGCTGCAGAGAAGGTATTGTTACCTATCCTCATATTATAAATGAAGAAACTGAGCCTCAGAGATGAAAATTACTTTGCCGAAGATCACATAGCCAGTAAGTGGCAGAGCTTGGGTTCAAATCCAGACAGTCTGACTTCCAAACAAGTCCTCTTCACATTATGCTGCTTCCCATGGACAGGAATCCCTAGTTTCCCCCAGTTCCATGTATTTGTTCCTCTTTGTTAGATGCATGAACCACATAGAAGCCTGTAGATCCTCTCCTAAAACAAGGTCTTAGGAGAAATCAGCAGACAAAAATGAGAAGCTTGGTTGATGAAGAGGACAAAATGTAATAAAAACAAGAGTGAAAGGGCGCAAGATGCAGTCAGTGTCCCACCACATCACGGCAATTTCCAGTGAAAGGAACAGCTTTTATTGGTGTCTTCTTCGATTTCTTTCATTAATGTTTTATTATTTTTAGTATACAGGTTTTTCACCTCCCTGGTTAAATTTATTCCTAATTATTTAATGCTTATAAATGGGGTAGTTTTTATTTTTAATTTTGGGGGAGAGGGTAGTTTGCTGTTAATATACAGAAACACAAGTGATTTTTACATGTTAATTTTTTTTTTGGAAAACAAAACTAGAGGTTTCATACCACCTAATTTCAACATCTACTAAGATGTATATACTATGATGATATGGTAATGAAAACATTGTGATACTGGCATTAAAACATACATATAGACCAATAAAACAGAAAAGAGAGCCTAGAAATACATCCACACATTTGTGATCAACTGATCTTCAACAAAGATGACAAGAACATACAGTGGGGAAAAGACAGTCTCTTCAATAAATATTTTTGAAAAACTGAATATCCCCTTATAGAAGAATGAAATTGAACCCTTCTCTCACATCATAAATAAAAATCAACTCTAAATGATTAAAGACTTAAATGTATGACCTAAAAATGTAAAACTACTAGGAAAAAAATAAGAAAAAACTTATTAGTATTGATCTGCACAATGATTACTTTGGATATGATCCCAAAGGTATGCACGGCAAAAGCAAAAGGAGACAAATTAGGTTGCATCAAACCAAAAACTTATGCACAGCAAAGGATACAATCAAGAGAGTAAAGAGACAACCTACAAAATAGGAAAATAAAAGACTTACAAACCACACATCTTATGAGGGGTTAATATCCAAAATAGATAAGAAACAGCTCAATCACAAGAAAACCAAAACTCAATTTAAAAAAGTGCAAGGGGGCCTAACCAGACTTTCCCAAAAGAAGGCATGCAAATGACCAATAGGTATATGAATAAATGTTCAGCATCACTAATCACTAGGCAAACGCCAATTGAAAACACAGTAAGACACCACTTCATACTTGGTAGAATAGTTATTAGAAAACAGACAAAAGATAACAAGTGTTGGTGAGTATGTAGAGAGAGGCAACCCTGTACACTGTTAATGAGAATATAAATTAGTACAGCCAATATAGAAAACAGTATGGAGGTTCCTCAAAAAATTTAAAACAAACTACCATATGATTGAGCAATCCTACTTCTGGACATATAGCCAAAGGAAACTAAATTGGCATGTGGAAAAGATATCTGCACTCCCATGTTCATTGCAGCATTATTCACAAAGGCCAAGATACTGAATCAACCTAAGTGTCCATCAGTGGATGACTGGATGAAGAAAATGTGATATATATATATATATATACACACACACACAATATGAAATTATTTAGCCTTAAGAAAATCCTGTCATTTCTGACACCTTGGCTGAAACTAGAGGACATTATGCTAAATGAAATAAATGAAGCACAGAAAGACAAATATTGCATGATCCACTTACATATGAAATCTAAAAAAATTGAACTTCTAGAAGTAGAGAATATGATGGTGATTAATAGAAGTTGGGGTTGGAGGAAATAGGGAGATGTTGGACAAAAGGTACAAAGTTGTATGAGATGAATAAATTCTGGACATCTAATGTATAGCACAGTGACTATAGTTAATAGCATTGTATTGTATACTTGAAATTTGCTAAGAGAGTAGATCTTAGATGTCCTTACCCCCAAAAAATACAATTTTGTCATGTGGCAGATATGTTAATTATCTTGATAATGGTCATCATTTCATGATATATTTATATCAAAATATCACATTGCCCACTTTATATAAAATTGCTACTTGTCAATTATACCTCAATAAATCTGGAAAATAAAATTGCTACTTGTCAATTATATCTCAATAAAATCTGGCAATAATATCAAAAGGCCCAGAAACATTAAGAATAACACCGGAAGTCACAATGCTCAATTCAAATAAGAAATGACATCTATCAGTCTGGTATGTTGCATTTGGAAGCCATCATGTAGACAGATCCTTGCAGGACAGAGGAATGTGTGTCTTGAGACTAACAGAATACATGGCTTTCTAAGAATGAACACCATTCCAGTAAATTAATAGATTGTATTTATTGGAATGTCAGGAAAAAAAAGCCTAACAAGTTTTCCAAAACTTTCAGGATAAATAAAAACCAGCCGAAGAAAAGAAGCAGCAGGTTTTAAACACAAGAAGTAAGTTTTAAACACAGTTTGAGAATATTGGTTTGGGACCTGAGTGAAGGAAAGGGTGGTCAGTGGTGCATTTAACAAGGTTCTTAGACTCTCTTTGTGGTGAACTAGAGAACTGATGAGAATTTATGACAGAAACTGATTAACTAAACATAGTAACAAGTACTAGGCCTGCCTGTAGAATAAATAAGAATTTTTAAAAAACATATGGTACAAGTAAACCTGAGGAAATCTGAATAACATCATGAGAATGTATTAATGTCAGTATCCTGACTGTGATATTGTATAATAATTTTGCAAGATATTACCATTGGGAGAAACTGGGAAAAGAGAAAACAGAATTTCTCTTCGTTATTTCCTATAACTGTGTATGGATCCACATTTCAAAATAAAATGTTAATCTTTAAAAATAGGCTCCTTATTGAAGAGTAAGGTGCTTATACCTAGAACAGTGATTCATATTGTGGAATTAATTAATTAATGACATTGTCAGGTCATTATGTGTTAATTTAGGGTGGTATGTTGAATGTTTGTGTCCATCCAAAATTCATATGTTAAATCCTAAGGCCCAATGTGATATCTGCAGGTGGGGCCTTTGGTAGAGAATTAGGTCATAAGAGCCCTTATGAGTTTGATTACTGTCCTTTTGAAAGAAGCACCCAAGAACTCTCTTGCCCCTTCTACCATGTAAGGCTACAGCAAGAAGACAGTTGTCTATGAATCAGGAAGCTTGCCTCACCAGACACTGATTCTTCTGGAGTTTGATCCTGGACTTTCCAGCCTCCAGAGCTGTGATAAATAATTTTCCATTGTTTATAAGCCACCCAGCAGGCTCAATGAACTGAGAAGTAGGTCACCCTATATAGTTTCTTTTTATCTTTCTATTATTGTAGTCCCCTTTATGCATGAGGAATACGATCCAAGACTCTAGCGAATGCCTGAATTCAAGGATAGTACCAAACCCTGTACAGTCTTCTCTCAGTATCCTGGGGAGGGGACTGGTTCTAGGACCCGCCTATAGATACCAAAATTCATAACAGCTCAAGTATCTTATATAAAATGGCATATTATTTACTTATAGCCTAGAGTACATCTTCCCAAATACTTGAAATAATCTCTAGATTTCTTATAATACCTAATACTATGTAAATGCTATGTAAATAGTTGTTATACTGTATGTTTTATTTGTATGATTTTTATTGTTGTATTTAAAAAAAATACTTTTGATTTGCAGTTGGTTTAATCTGCAGTTGTAGGACCCACAGATACAAAGAGTTGACTGTTTAATTTAGGCACAATAAAGGATTAACAACAATAACTAATCATAAAACAGAACAAATATAACAATGTCCTGTACTGAAAGTCATTGCCTCTCCCTCTCTGAAAATACCTTATTCTGCTGTAGTCACTTGTTTTCAGACTGTGGTTGACTAAGGGTAACTGAAACACAGGAAGCGAAACTGTGGATAAGGACTATTGGAGTACCATTTCTGGGCTATTGTAATAGTGTTTAACTTGATCTTATTGTTCGCAATGTCCCCTTTTCACAAGACTCCCAGATTTCTTTCCCTTCCAATTTCAAAAAGCACCAATGATTCCTCATTGTGTACAGAATAAAATAATTTTAATGTAGCATTCAGAGTTTCAATCTTACTAGTCCCCNTACCTCTCATCAGGTCCCTCCCATGACATGTGGGGATTATGGGAGCTACAATTCAAGATGATGTTTGGGTGGGGACACAGCCAAACTGTATCAAAACACAAGAGCCAATCATTAATAAGTGGGACAAAGCTGCTGAGAACTTCCAGAAATAAGAACTTAGACAGTAGATAAATTGTGCTTGTCTGTGATTGAAAGCAGGGCTGTGACCTTTGAGGTATAAATTCAGAGACTGCTGGCTGTTCCATACCTTTCTTCAAGGGACTTTTACCCTCCCTGAACTGAGAATCCCTCTGCCTTGGACAAGAATTTATTCAGAGAATATTTTTCCTAGCTATTAATTCAGGGTTTTTTTTGGTGGCATTTGCTGCATCTGGTAATCTTCCCAACTTTAGCCAGCTTGATTGCTAGCAGAGAATTCTAGATGGGTGGGGAATAGTAAAAGGACTAGACACACTGAGAATCAATATTTTGTTGAAAACATTTTGGCACACTTAAAGACCATCAAATCATTGGTTCTAGTTTTGGTTTTCATTTTCTCTGTCAAAATATTATTTTGTAACTGCTACATATAAGATGCAAAGAAAGACAAAAATATTAGAGACAGAAACACTTTCACTGAGTTATTAAGATTATTTTAATTCACCCTTAAAACACTAAAAAAGTAAGCATTTTAAAAAATAGTTTATTTTAAGGCTCTTAATGAGCTTTTTCTGGAATTGACAATGAAAATTTAGGCTTCAAAGACTCATTTTAAATGATCCTCTAAAAACCATTTTCCCATAAATAAATTTGGTAACCAAAATCTTCAATTTTTTATTACATTAGTATATTTATTAACCCATCATTTTAAAAGCATGTTTGTTGGGAAAAATGGGAGATGCTTATTTTTATTACAGACTCTCCAAGAATGTACACAATAAAAAGAGGAAGGGATATATTAAGGTGTAAAGACCACTATATTCCTTCTACTTTTGACCTGCCAGAAATTAGACCTGTGACCTAGGAAAAGTTATTTATTCCATCCTAGCATCCTCTTCTAATTAACAAAAAAACCCTGTTACAGGAGTTTACGTCTGTAACAAGTTTAGGTTTGAGGTATATGTATCCTCAAACCTAAATTAAAGTTAAAAAAAGTTAAAAAATAAAATTAAGAAAAAAGAATTTGATACCATCTCCAAAGTGTTATTTTAAAGATTGAGATAATAGTTCTATAATGTTAGTACAAGACTACACCTAATATCTGTTCAATTAAATTTGTTCCCTTTTCAAAAACACACTAAGATATCATTCTAGCATGACTATCAACTAGAAAAGCCCTGCAAATATGTGTTTTATTACCCTTTAGATGACAAATATATGTTTTTTAAGTCTTACCATATTATCTAGCAAAACAGCAATATTTGGACTTAAAAAGGTAGGTAGATAAGGTAATAAAAAGGATGAAAAAGACTTGGTAAATAAGAAAAGACAATTTCTAAAAACAATCTAGCCACTGGGAGGCCTATAGGTGCCATATGAATGCCATATGACATTCATATCTATGACTTAAAATTCTGAAAATAAAAGTTGATGCTTATTTTGTACCAAGCACTATGCTATGTGCCTTAGTTATATTAGCTTATCTAATATTTAAATTAATGCTGCAGAGAAGGTATTGTTACCTATCCTCATATTATAAATGAAGAAACTGAGCCTCAGAGATGAAAATTACTTTGCCGAAGATCACATAGCCAGTAAGTGGCAGAGCTTGGGTTCAAATCCAGACAGTCTGACTTCCAAACAAGTCCTCTTCACATTATGCTGCTTCCCATGGACAGGAATCCCTAGTTTCCCCCAGTTCCATGTATTTGTTCCTCTTTGTTAGATGCATGAACCACATAGAAGCCTGTAGATCCTCTCCTAAAACAAGGTCTTAGGAGAAATCAGCAGACAAAAATGAGAAGCTTGGTTGATGAAGAGGACAAAATGTAATAAAAACAAGAGTGAAAGGGCGCAAGATGCAGTCAGTGTCCCACCACATCACGGCAATTTCCAGTGAAAGGAACAGCTTTTATTGGTGTCTTCTTCGATTTCTTTCATTAATGTTTTATTATTTTTAGTATACAGGTTTTTCACCTCCCTGGTTAAATTTATTCCTAATTATTTAATGCTTATAAATGGGGTAGTTTTTATTTTTAATTTTGGGGGAGAGGGTAGTTTGCTGTTAATATACAGAAACACAAGTGATTTTTACATGTTAATTTTTTTTTTGGAAAACAAAACTAGAGGTTTCATACCACCTAATTTCAACATCTACTAAGATGTATATACTATGATGATATGGTAATGAAAACATTGTGATACTGGCATTAAAACATACATATAGACCAATAAAACAGAAAAGAGAGCCTAGAAATACATCCACACATTTGTGATCAACTGATCTTCAACAAAGATGACAAGAACATACAGTGGGGAAAAGACAGTCTCTTCAATAAATATTTTTGAAAAACTGAATATCCCCTTATAGAAGAATGAAATTGAACCCTTCTCTCACATCATAAATAAAAATCAACTCTAAATGATTAAAGACTTAAATGTATGACCTAAAAATGTAAAACTACTAGGAAAAAAATAAGAAAAAACTTATTAGTATTGATCTGCACAATGATTACTTTGGATATGATCCCAAAGGTATGCACGGCAAAAGCAAAAGGAGACAAATTAGGTTGCATCAAACCAAAAACTTATGCACAGCAAAGGATACAATCAAGAGAGTAAAGAGACAACCTACAAAATAGGAAAATAAAAGACTTACAAACCACACATCTTATGAGGGGTTAATATCCAAAATAGATAAGAAACAGCTCAATCACAAGAAAACCAAAACTCAATTTAAAAAAGTGCAAGGGGGCCTAACCAGACTTTCCCAAAAGAAGGCATGCAAATGACCAATAGGTATATGAATAAATGTTCAGCATCACTAATCACTAGGCAAACGCCAATTGAAAACACAGTAAGACACCACTTCATACTTGGTAGAATAGTTATTAGAAAACAGACAAAAGATAACAAGTGTTGGTGAGTATGTAGAGAGAGGCAACCCTGTACACTGTTAATGAGAATATAAATTAGTACAGCCAATATAGAAAACAGTATGGAGGTTCCTCAAAAAATTTAAAACAAACTACCATATGATTGAGCAATCCTACTTCTGGACATATAGCCAAAGGAAACTAAATTGGCATGTGGAAAAGATATCTGCACTCCCATGTTCATTGCAGCATTATTCACAAAGGCCAAGATACTGAATCAACCTAAGTGTCCATCAGTGGATGACTGGATGAAGAAAATGTGATATATATATATATATATACACACACACACAATATGAAATTATTTAGCCTTAAGAAAATCCTGTCATTTCTGACACCTTGGCTGAAACTAGAGGACATTATGCTAAATGAAATAAATGAAGCACAGAAAGACAAATATTGCATGATCCACTTACATATGAAATCTAAAAAAATTGAACTTCTAGAAGTAGAGAATATGATGGTGATTAATAGAAGTTGGGGTTGGAGGAAATAGGGAGATGTTGGACAAAAGGTACAAAGTTGTATGAGATGAATAAATTCTGGACATCTAATGTATAGCACAGTGACTATAGTTAATAGCATTGTATTGTATACTTGAAATTTGCTAAGAGAGTAGATCTTAGATGTCCTTACCCCCAAAAAATACAATTTTGTCATGTGGCAGATATGTTAATTATCTTGATAATGGTCATCATTTCATGATATATTTATATCAAAATATCACATTGCCCACTTTATATAAAATTGCTACTTGTCAATTATACCTCAATAAATCTGGAAAATAAAATTGCTACTTGTCAATTATATCTCAATAAAATCTGGCAATAATATCAAAAGGCCCAGAAACATTAAGAATAACACCGGAAGTCACAATGCTCAATTCAAATAAGAAATGACATCTATCAGTCTGGTATGTTGCATTTGGAAGCCATCATGTAGACAGATCCTTGCAGGACAGAGGAATGTGTGTCTTGAGACTAACAGAATACATGGCTTTCTAAGAATGAACACCATTCCAGTAAATTAATAGATTGTATTTATTGGAATGTCAGGAAAAAAAAGCCTAACAAGTTTTCCAAAACTTTCAGGATAAATAAAAACCAGCCGAAGAAAAGAAGCAGCAGGTTTTAAACACAAGAAGTAAGTTTTAAACACAGTTTGAGAATATTGGTTTGGGACCTGAGTGAAGGAAAGGGTGGTCAGTGGTGCATTTAACAAGGTTCTTAGACTCTCTTTGTGGTGAACTAGAGAACTGATGAGAATTTATGACAGAAACTGATTAACTAAACATAGTAACAAGTACTAGGCCTGCCTGTAGAATAAATAAGAATTTTTAAAAAACATATGGTACAAGTAAACCTGAGGAAATCTGAATAACATCATGAGAATGTATTAATGTCAGTATCCTGACTGTGATATTGTATAATAATTTTGCAAGATATTACCATTGGGAGAAACTGGGAAAAGAGAAAACAGAATTTCTCTTCGTTATTTCCTATAACTGTGTATGGATCCACATTTCAAAATAAAATGTTAATCTTTAAAAATAGGCTCCTTATTGAAGAGTAAGGTGCTTATACCTAGAACAGTGATTCATATTGTGGAATTAATTAATTAATGACATTGTCAGGTCATTATGTGTTAATTTAGGGTGGTATGTTGAATGTTTGTGTCCATCCAAAATTCATATGTTAAATCCTAAGGCCCAATGTGATATCTGCAGGTGGGGCCTTTGGTAGAGAATTAGGTCATAAGAGCCCTTATGAGTTTGATTACTGTCCTTTTGAAAGAAGCACCCAAGAACTCTCTTGCCCCTTCTACCATGTAAGGCTACAGCAAGAAGACAGTTGTCTATGAATCAGGAAGCTTGCCTCACCAGACACTGATTCTTCTGGAGTTTGATCCTGGACTTTCCAGCCTCCAGAGCTGTGATAAATAATTTTCCATTGTTTATAAGCCACCCAGCAGGCTCAATGAACTGAGAAGTAGGTCACCCTATATAGTTTCTTTTTATCTTTCTATTATTGTAGTCCCCTTTATGCATGAGGAATACGATCCAAGACTCTAGCGAATGCCTGAATTCAAGGATAGTACCAAACCCTGTACAGTCTTCTCTCAGTATCCTGGGGAGGGGACTGGTTCTAGGACCCGCCTATAGATACCAAAATTCATAACAGCTCAAGTATCTTATATAAAATGGCATATTATTTACTTATAGCCTAGAGTACATCTTCCCAAATACTTGAAATAATCTCTAGATTTCTTATAATACCTAATACTATGTAAATGCTATGTAAATAGTTGTTATACTGTATGTTTTATTTGTATGATTTTTATTGTTGTATTTAAAAAAAATACTTTTGATTTGCAGTTGGTTTAATCTGCAGTTGTAGGACCCACAGATACAAAGAGTTGACTGTTTAATTTAGGCACAATAAAGGATTAACAACAATAACTAATCATAAAACAGAACAAATATAACAATGTCCTGTACTGAAAGTCATTGCCTCTCCCTCTCTGAAAATACCTTATTCTGCTGTAGTCACTTGTTTTCAGACTGTGGTTGACTAAGGGTAACTGAAACACAGGAAGCGAAACTGTGGATAAGGACTATTGGAGTACCATTTCTGGGCTATTGTAATAGTGTTTAACTTGATCTTATTGTTCGCAATGTCCCCTTTTCACAAGACTCCCAGATTGATGACCCTTCCAATTTCAAAAAGCACCAATGATTCCTCATTGTGTACAGAATAAAATAATTTTAATGTAGCATTCAGAGTTTCAATCTTACTAGTCCCCTGCCTCAATATTACTTATGAATTCTCCCCTCCAGTCAAGTAAATCGACTTCCTGTTGCCAGTGTATGCCTTAAGCTCACTTGCTCCTGCAAGCCGTCTCTTTAGACACACCTGGACGCGTTCCTCATGTTGACTCTTATATGCTAACTAACCTCAGGGAAGTCCCTTGTTCTCCTAGTCTTGGTTTATTCATCGAAAAAGTGAATATAATTATAATGACTTCCACAGCTTTATGAAGACTAGAATAACATGTTCAAAATTTCTTACACAAAATTTCTTACACAAAATTTCTTACACAAAATTTCTTACGTACCTATCCTGGTACGTAATAGGATTTTGGTAAATAGCCATTTTCTTCCTAGCTTTAACCTCACAAACTAATCGATGCCCTTTTCTACCCATTGTGGTCCTTCTTTCACAATGTAGTTTATACCTACCAGCATCCAATAAATTTTCTAAATCACTTTTATCTTTGATAATCACTTATTTAGAAAAAAAATTCCATTAAGAGAAAACAATGATTTTTCTTAAAGCACTCGAGCCTGATCATCATTTGCAGTATGGCTCAACTTCACACCCATGCAGTGTCAACTCATAAAGTAAAAAGTGGTAACCCCTCATTGAAAGGGCATCTGATGGAAAGAGGAAACACATATTTGTGTGTTTATTAAAGCAAGTTATGTTTGCTGAATGAATAACATTGAATAAACACTGAGGGAGATGCTTAGTTTCTAGCATTACCACTCAGACTGCTTTAGGGCTATTTCAAAGATAATAAGGAGATATGACCTGCATAAATCTAAAGAACAGTTCAGACGTAAATGGTGCCTGAGTGAATGAAGGAATTGATGTCTCCTAGTGTAGAAGCTATAAATCTAGATAAGTAAAATAACATTCGATTGTCCTCTTACTAAAACGGGACAAAAAGACAGAGAGCCCTCCTCTCTGTTCCCCTTTCCAGGCCACTAGCTCCCATACCTTCTCTCCTGAGGGAAATGGACAAAGAATGTGACTCTTGCCAATCCTTTCTCAACCTAGGAATCTTACTTTTTCAGGAGGTAAGAGGCAAGAGGAGCGATAAGAGGCATGGAGGAATAAAGGCGCCTTCAGGGAGATTTATTTTTTTTTTAATGCCATTTAAAATGTTTGCAGCCTGGGGGCAGAAACATGAACTGTGCTTCCAGAAGGTGCATTTTGCAGGAATATAATATTTGACCACGGGTTGAGAGACAGATTTTGTTACTGGTTTTTCCATTGAATGATTCCATGGCTCTAGGTGTTTTACTTCTCTCTGGGTCTCAGTTTCTTCACTGTAGAATCAGGGAATTGGACTGGGTCATTTCAAGGCCTTGTTAACAGTGACTTAATCTGCCTTAAATCTTGGCCCCTTGAGTTGAGCTGTGTCATTTAAAGGGTCCATTCTATTTCATGTGGGAAGAAAATAAAGAATTTCTCAAAATTTTAGTTACCAATTTATTAGTTGAAAGCTGAACTGACAATGAAAAGAGTAAGACTAAAAAGAGATACACAGTAAAGGTGGAATAGGTGTGGAGCAGAACAGAAAGGAATAAAATCAGTTAGACATTTATATATGAGGAATATGTGCTCCTGTCTGGAAGCCTCTTTGACTGGAATGTAAGACAGACAGGCACCCTGTTTGCTGGCTTGGAGAAAAAGACTCGCTTTCCTCCTGAAGCATTAGAATGTGACTGGGGTGAGAGATGGCCCTGAGCCTGGGGGTGAATGAAGCAAAGTTCAACAGGGAGCAAAGAGGAACTAGGTAATTACTCCCTCCTGTGTTATCCAGAAAGAAGACTCTCTAGAACGCTTGTGGACCTGGTCACATTTTTCAATGTTTCTTCTCCATGGAGGTATTTGGAAAAAGAAGATAAGTCATGTTTCATTTCTTTATGACAGTTGGGGAAGTGCTTGCTCAAAACTCCCCCTCCTTGCAAAGGATTTAATTTTATTTTCAGGTTTTTCTTCAAAACATCTTGGTGAGAACCGTGGGGAAAAGATTATTCAAAGAAACAGTGGATGGCAGTATTGGTTTGCTGCTCTAAAGCAGAAAGCAATGGAAAGCACAATTTTTTAAAGAAGAAAAGTAACATATACCCGATCTTCTCAAAGAGCCTCTGCAAAGTTCATATTTGCAGTTTCAAAATCTGATAAAGGAACTATGTCAGAAGATTTGGGAATATTGCATTAAAAAATGTGAAGAAAACGACCTAGAACAAACAATGGCTAATTTGGTTTTACATATCATCTTCATATAGGTAAGTGTTGGTTAACATGCAAAATTAGCCAGTCAAAATTGACTACAACCAAAGTAAATGGCATTCTAAAGCATAATAGCAACTGTATGTCTTTTGTAGAGGTAGATTTTAGATTAAAAGGGAGGCGAGGACAGAGAGGGAAGAAGGATGGGATTCATACAGGCAATTATGAATGTCATTTTTAGCTATGTATATACATGTTTCACTGCTTAAATAGCATCTATTGCCTTAAAAATGCAGATCATTTCTGTGTAATATTTCCCTTTTTTGTGTTCCTTACATCTCCCTTGATATACTGCTTTGAAGAGTGATTTATTTGTACATGTAATCCCCCATTCATTCAATAGATATCTTTGAATATACATGAAATGCAAGATACTAGGGATACAGAGGCCCTGGGTGGGGAAATAGACATGTAAGTAGAAAAATACCATACAGTGTGGTTAAACTAGCTAGTTTATTCAGTTGTTTCAGAATGGTAGGGTGAAGATAAAGTTTTTTTCTTTATCATTGCCCCTTGCACTATGTCAAGTTTCGCTATGTGGACCTATGCTAAGTCATATCTTGGGCAGATTTCAAAATCTCCCAAGCACTTCCAGTTATTAAAATTATAATTCTTCATTTTCAGTTTAAACCTTTTATTTCTACCACATTTAAAGATATCCACTGCAGCCCAGCTGTGTGGCTGCAAAGACCTGAACAAGGGAAGGATAAGTCTCCCTTTTGATCTTGTTTCTGGGGCTAGGTGATGTTCATGGTAAGTTCTGAGACACAGCTCCACACACAGACACATCCTCTACCTTTGCTTGTCAAGGCCTAATGCTATATACTTATCTTGGGGTTGCTGGTCTCTGATCCTCTGGCCCTTGTGAATGTCTGCGTGTAGGCACCAAGCAGCTCCAACACAATGTCTTCCCAATCTTTTAGCTCATGCTCCCATCAAAATATCATAGTCCCTTTGTGAGTCATTTGCTCTAGCTTCCAGGCCTCTGTGATACCCCTTGACCCAAAGAGAATTCATGCATTTTCCTGATGGCTGCTCTGCCACTCTTTTGCTCTGTGCTGTCATCTCTGTCTCTTGAATTACTTTTGCTCTGTGCAGGTAGATGCAGGACAAATGAACAAGTTAGCTGCCTAGCCAATGAGCAGCTGAGAAAAGGATGCCAAACTCCCTCCCACAAGCATCTTCAGTCTTTAGGAACACCCCTTATACAGTTTAACTCTATAAAAATTACATCTCTGGAAGTGAGGGAAGGATATGAATTGAAATGACAATGTACAAGCCAAGGCAGTGGCAATGGGGATGGTGAACCACTGGAAGATGAATAGGAAAGGAGAGGCTGAGGGTGCTGCCAAAATTTCTAGCAGTAAAAACTGTTGATAATGACATCATTAGCTAAGAAAAAAAGGAATGTTGGGGTAGTTCAAAAAAGGAAAAAAATGAACTTTTTTTCTTGCTTTTACATCACAAAAATCATCACAAAAAACTTTTGTTTTTATTCTTTCTTTCTTTCTTTCTTTCTTTCTTTTTTAAAAGACTTCTGTATGCAGGGCTTTCTCCCCATATACCAATCAAGCCATCAGTTCTGCAGTGCACACCAGCTAGGTGTCCTCCCAATTCAATTCCAACACTATCTAACTGGAGATAGCATCCAATCTCATGGGTTGAGGACTCAATCCTGCAAGACTGTTCCCCATATCACTTCCTACCAGTTGAATGTCCAGGTCTCCGGAACTTCTGACCAACCCGCTTCAAGTTGAGGTTCCCATGACCCCATCTTGGGGTTCAATTAATTTGCAAGAGCATCTCACAGAACTCGGTGAAACACTTATGTTTACTTGTTTATTACAAAGTATACACATGAAGATATGCATGGGGTGAGGTACGAGAGAAAGGACACAGAGCTTCCAGGCACCTGGGCACACCACACTCCAGGACCTTTTATGGAGACATTGTTGGATAGGCATGATTGACCACTGCATAGAAATGATTGAACAAAAAGTATATGCTCTAATGCTCATAGGCTGAGTAGGGAAAGCCAGCAAGTTCTGTCCAGATTCTTCTTGGCCTTTCTGTGCAGAATTTCTTCTTCCAGGGTATGAGATAGGACCTGTTCTGAAATAAGGGTTTTACTACCCACAATCAGAAAGGCAGGGGAAGACTAACTCCTGCTTTGGGTAGGTAAAGGAGGGCAGAAAAAGTTGAGAGAGATTATGTTTTCTAAGGCCTCCTTCTGGGGCCTAAAGAGCTGCCAACATTACAACAGACTCTAACAAGGACTATGGAAGTTATAAGATGGGAACCATGGACAAAAACCAGTATATTTATATAACAATGTCATGGGCAAGAAGGGAATACATGTAGTTTTAGACATAAGGTAGTGGGCATCTAGACATAAATGGACTAAATGGAATGTTATTTAAATGCAAGAAATAAACAAGAATTAAATATAAGTTGAAAGAGATTCAAAATATGAATAGAGAATTTAGGCCTTGATAAATATTCAATAAAGAAAATGCAAAAAGAATAGGGTGAGCAAAATGCCGATTTCTGAAAGATCTTCTCGGGAGGACCATGAACAAAATGGAACATTATAAGAGCAAGCAAGCAAGATCGAAGTCTAATATAAGGCATTCCAAACATGGAGAGATCAGGAAACAAAAAGTTTTAAAATGTATTTTCAATTTAGCAGTCCAAAAATAATAGGAGAAAAAATGGGGCCAAACAATAAAAGAAGAAAATGTTTTATTCCAAAATCTTTCATATTCAGACTTTTTAACAATTCACTTTAAAAAAGGCAACAAACACAAGAATGGGCAATCAGAAAACCATAAAGACTACATAAAATTAGCTTCAAGTAACCATGAGCTTATTTGAAGGCTTGGGAAATGCTTGGGAAAATACACAAGTCACAGATCACTAGTAGTTAACAAAATTTGATTCTTGAAGGTATTTTACAAATTTAACTCAACCTCTTCAACCTCAAACTCACATCCCAGGCAGTATAAATGAATTGCATAACTAGTGAGGAGCAGAGGCACAGGAGAAGCCACATGTCCCATGCCCAGGACCAGCTCTCCTCTACTAGCCATCAGCGTCACTGTTACTAACCAATTGAAAATGCCACTGAAAGTCACTCTTGGAAAGCCAGTAGGTATATTTGAGAAGAATGGGTGACATGGTCTTCTTTTGAAAAAAAAAAAGTGAAATAATCTAGGTAGTCTTCCCAACCATGCCTGCCCTGGATCCCCCATGACATTAGTATTCCCTCAACATTGTCACCCATTGGCTGACTCAATTTATGAAGAAACACATTAAAGACTACAGTTCTTTGGAAGTCCATACAGACACCTTTTCAAAGGTTGGTTTGTACATTATGACCAGTATCTATTTCTACTGTCTATTAAAAATTCTATTACTGAGAAAAAAAGTTTTAATAATACCTAAATAACCAGTAGACGCAGTCGTGTTTTCCTTGTCTGTATCAGGATCATTTAATAAAGGAGGGAACTTCTGTAGTTCTTGATGAGACTATGACACGGAAAGGAAGGTAGCAACCATGCTCTGGGACCTTAAGTTCACTACATATTCTGTCAAAAATCTACCATCTTTAAATATTAAATAAAAGAATGAAATACTTAAAAATGCTGTAAGTGGCTACCTCCCATTATTTTTTAAATGTCTGTTCAGTAATTCAATTCCACAATGCAAATAGCTGGCAGCAGCAGTGTTGTGTGTTAATATCTCATTACAAAACGCTAGAAAACTAGAGAATTACGACAATTAAGGGTTGGAACACACAAGTGGCCAAAATTGCAGTTTACAAAAGAATGATAATTGCTCAAGAAGAAAGAATTGATGCATATAATTGGATTTGGTCATTTTACTTTTATCATGAGTTTGCATTACCTCAAATGGATGAATGCATTGCTGTATGAATTAACATGCATCGTTTCTATCCCAGCTTTCCTTTCTGCACCATTGCCCCTTAACCCTCAGCCACAACTATACGCAGACTTTTTACTTTCTATTTTTATTTCTCTATCAGTGCTTTCTTTTCTTTGTTCATTCTGGGATAGCATTGGCAATCTAGTTAGACAGCAAGTTTCAAAATGCAATAGAGTTACAAATATTTGAATTAACATATGTAATAGAAAAACGACTGATTGATTGTATTCAATTGCTGGTGAATTGCAAAAACAAATTTCAAAGTGTAGTGTGAGGACCACAGGTTATATTAATGTTTGTTGTATTTGCAGTGCTCATTGTTTTATGAATGTCACCAATAAAATATTGCCTTATTCGTTCTACTCAGAAGCACCATTGTTGTTAACATATGTTCTGGTGAGGAGACTCACCATGATTTTCGAGAAGAAACATAAATAATTTGTTCATGTGGCAAATTTAAGGGGTGTGATAGCATACTGCAGAGGTATAACAAAACAAAAATTGTTGAAGACGGCAAAGAATATCAGGACAAGATAATGGTTGATTTTTCAAAAAAGTCGATCCTCACAATTTTTTCTTGCTTCCATTTTCTACCAAGATGAAAAACTTTCAGTGTTAAGACTGTTAGGGAAACAAAAAAATCCTTACTCAAACATACTTGCCAATTCGCATAACTGCTTTTGTATTAGTCTGTTTTCATGTTGTTGATAAAGTCATACCTGAGATTGGGCAATTTACAAAAGAAAGAAGTTTATTGGATTTACAATTCCACATGGCTGGGAAAGCCTCACAGTCATGGTGGAAGGCAAGGAGGAGCAAGTCACATCTTATGTGGGTGGCAGCAGGCAAAGAGAGGGCTTGTGCAGAGAAACTCCTGTTTTTAAAACCATCATATCTTGTGAGACTCATTCACTATTATGAGAACAGCCCTGGGAAAGACCCACCCCCATGATTCAATTATCTCCTAAGGTGTCTCTCCTGTAACACATGGGAATTATGGGAACTACAAGATGAGATTTGAGTGGGAACACAGAGCCAAACCATATCAGGTTTCATGTACTTAGATCAGTTCTACACATTTCTGAATGCAGAAATTTTTTTCATTTTATATATATACACACACACACACACATATATATATGTGTATATATGTATAAAACTCTGGACGTTTGGAAGACAATGGAACCTTGGTTGGATGAGGTGAGCTGACCCCAACTGACGGTTAAAATTTGTGAATCTACTTGACTGGATGCCCAAAGAACTACTAAAACATGATTTCTTGGTGTGTTCATGAAGTTGTTTCTAGAAGAGATGAGCATTTGAATTGGTAGACTGAATAAAGAAGATTGTCCTTGCCAATACAGCTGTATATTATCCAATCCACTGAGGGCCTGAACAAAATGCAGAGGAAGTGCAAATTTGCTCTCTGAGCTAGTGCATTCATCTTCTCATGCCCTTAGACATCGGCTCTCCAGGTTCTTGGGCCTTTGGGTTTGGTCTAAAACTCTACCATGGACTTTCCTGGGCATCCAACTTGCAGATGGCAGACTGTGGGACTTCTCAGCCTCCAGAATCACATGAGCCACTTCCTAATAATAAATAAATCTCTTTATGTGTATATACACATATGTATGTGTGTGTGTGTGTGTGTGTGTGTGTGTATGTATACAAAAGCACACATATACCCAAAAAGATATACATATGTGTATATACATATGTATACACACACATGTATATCCTACTGGTTCTTTCTCTAGAGAACCCTGACTAATATAAGCCACCCCAGCAACACTGTAATTATCTGCATAATTATCTACATAAATAACATCTTGTTTAAAGATGTTTTCTGTATACTTGAGATTTTGAAGTCTTTTTATCTTCAAAATGTTTTAAACTTTGAAGTTTCCTACAGAGGATAAAACTTTAATCTCTTAAAAGCCAACTCCAAATATAGGTAAAGAGAGGGAGGAAAGAATGCTGAAAGAAATCAAGAGGGTGGGAGATTCTTGGTTTGGGATTTGGGACAGTGTTAAGTGGACCTCTGGGTCTCTTGTCCTTTGCAAACACTGATTTTAATGTTCTAAGACCTCGCTCCTAAGTAAAGGGCATTTTCTCCTCCAAAATGCTGTTAAAGACTTTGTCCTTATTATTTATCCTTACACCCTCACCTGCCTTCCATCACTCCTTTTATTCCAGCAGCACCACTCCTCTACTTACCTTGAAGTAAAAAAAAATCAATTTTGAATACTATCTTTATCATTTCATTCCAAGGTTCTACTAACACAAAATAATGACAATTTAAGTCATTTATTATTTTTTGTAAGACCGGGCACCCCAAAACAGTGCTAGTCCTTCCACTTTCCATTAAGTGTATTATATTTTTGTTGTGATCATTTTTGTAATTGAAATATAATTGAAATAATTACAAAGCTTGTGACAAATAGCAGCTCAAAGGTAAATAATATATAATTCTCATTCTATTTGGCAAACCTGGCATCATCATGAAAAGTTGCACTTTTGGAACAACAAAGGTCATTTGAAATTCAAAGTCTTGGAATATTCAAAAGGTCACCAAAAATTCAAAGTCTTTGAATATTCAAAAGGAAGAGATGTAACAAATTGTTAACATTAAAAAGCTCTCAGTATCTGATTTTTAGGAGTATGTTGTCTTAGGCTACATTGTGAGACATTCAGTGTTTACACTTTCTTCATACATCTTAGGAGAGCATAATCATAACATTATCAGCCACAGCTCTACGCTTCCCCAAAAAAAATCAGTTTGAAATAAGAAAAATAAATACCTTTGATTGTAGGAATTCAATCATAATGAAATCATAAAGGACTAAATGTAGCTTGAATGGGTGTAAATTAAAGGAGAATATGACTAGGCAATTAGTTTTTAAAAGAAATAAATACGGAAGAAATGTAGCAGAGGGTGAATAATTGGGAATAATGGGATGAAATTGAGCAAGAGAAAACGTAAGTTGTATATTAAGAAATATTTCCTAACACTGAGGTTTGTTGGAGTCTAGAAAAATCACGCTTTCAAAGGAAATGGTGGAAACTCTTTTTCTTACCTCGTTTAAACTAGATTAGCTCAAGCTTCCCTCTGTGGGTATAGGCCTGTTTGAACAACTTTAGGTAGATGATTCTAATAAAGTATTTTTACTCTTGATTTTCTATTAACCAAAAATTTTCAGGCATCTTGTCCTTGATTCTGAAAATAAATGATTCCTCTTCTAACCCTCTATCTCCTTTTTTTCTGACCATTTCTTTGACCTACTTTTAAAACAAATATCAGAAAAATGTACTATATCATTATTTTGCCAGAGTAAAATTAACTGAATAAATAAGAGTATTTAAATGTGGTCCATTTTGGGATTGGAATATTCTTGGAATGGAAATTTGTATCTATTAAATAAGAACTAGCTATATGAGCCTTGTTAGGAAAATGTTTACTGTGACAATTGTAACTCTAAAGTAATACAGAATTCAGTTCTAATTACAGAAGTGATCTATTCAACAAACCACTCAGAACACCCTCCATTCAAATGCTCTTGTTATTCCATAAAATGTATGCTAAAACCTCAAATTTTATTTCACATACCTAGCAAAAAAGTATATTTATATATAATTATACTTACAAATAATATAAATACATAAAATATGTTTATATTCTCTATGAGTACTATATATTATTTTATAATAATATATAACAATTTCCACATTTAATAAGCTAAAATTCTATAAGTGTTACAACAAATAGCATTATTTCCCTAGATTTATTAACATTACATAGCTTTTCTATGTAAACAATAAGAAGTTCCCAGAGACACAAATTGGAAAATTTATTTGTTTGTAGTAAATGACAAATTTTGTATGTTGAAATATAAATAGCAGGTAGAATTTCCACATTTTTTTCTTAAACGTAAATGCCTGTGCTATGGTATATAGGAAAAGGAGATTTCTCAAATATGAGTCAGAAAAGGTTACCTTATATTTTTCCTAGGTAAGACTAGTGATTTTGATGGGGTCAAATGACCAAAAATGATTTAGGATGCAAAATGAAGGACCATGTCTTTTAACCAAACAACAATTAACGGAAGTGTATCATCTATTCACATTGCTCTTGGAGAAGTTGTTGGGGAAACCCCTGTCCATATCTTCTTGACCAGTCAGAACCAATAACATTTGATTATTCTAGGCAAAGAGCAGGCTTGTTGCCATAAATGTTTTTATAGAGCCGAGTACAATGGCGCAATTGGCCTCCTTCTTACCATGAAATGTTTGGTAATCTTGGGGGCTTCTAATCTGTTTACCAGCTGGACTGATGAGATGGGTTTATTTAACTGTTGTCACCAAGCTGACCTATGTTATAATGACAGATAATGTTTCAGTGAACAAAAGTATCATCTTTCTCAGGCTCTTCGTTTCTATGAAAAAAGAAATTTATGTTCAAATATCCCACTTTTCCCTACCCTTTAAATGTAAATATGTCAGAGATATATTAAAATGGCATTCAATATAGACTACTATTTTTAAAACAAAGTTGTCATTTGACTCCTGGTGAATTGCTCATAAATTCAGGACTGAATAAAGAGATCAGATTACATTAAATGCATTTTGGTATCTATAACTTTCTGCAATGAATTAAAACTGGCTGATCGTGTCTCCAGTGCATTTCATTTTCCGTTGATTCATGTACTGTAATATAACCTTCAAAATTCCCTTATGCCAACAAACTCACTCAGATATGCTGAGTGCAGGAGGAGATTAAAGTGGCTATAAGATTGAAAACTGTATGAAGGCATCAGATAATGCAGTAGAGGTATAATGAAAGTGTAAACAAAGCCAGCAAATGTAGAAATTACTGTTCATATATTCCACTGTTAAATTCAATGGAGAGTTTAGCTCACTGCCAAATATATATTAATATCTAACAAATTGGCAAGATCAATACACCAAGTCAGCTTCATTCTTATTAAAGTATTTTTTCTCTTTGAGGTTAAGCATAAGTAAGGCATACCATTCTTCCTTGGAAAATGTAATATTTCCGCAATAGGAATTTAGCATTCAGGTATATGCAGACTCCTTGCTCTGAGAAAGTCACGTCAGAGGATTTTCTGCCACTCTTTAAAATTGAAGTTACTTACAGAAATAACCTTTCATATTTTCCTGAGCAGTAGCTTTTTGTTTCTGCATTGTGAAAGCCAATCCATCCTTTAAAGGCTCTTTAAATTGGCAAAAAAAAAAAAAAAAAAAAAAGGATTATTACTGTGCTAGGAGCCTCTATTGTTTCAGTAGTAGCTAGAGCTATGGATGAATGCTTTCAACAGAAGTTAAAAGAGATAATGAGTCTTTAATGATACAAAATCAGAGCCTTGTGTGCCTAGTGAAGCCTGACACAAGCTCCAGCTTGCAGCTAGCAAGGGGAGCTCATCCACTGTTTTATAGGCCAAAAATACTCACAAGTGCCTTCTTGGAAAATTACGTATCCCTTAAGATAGGATCAGTGGGCCGGGCGCGGTGGCTCAAGCCTGTAATCCCAGCACTTTGGGAGGCCGAGGCGGGTGGATCACGAGGTCAAGAGATCGAGACCATCCTGGTCAACATGG
>NW_016107434.1:1307277-1373566 GCF_001604975.1 Cebus imitator | reverse complement strand
AAAAAGATAGGATCAGTGGTATTTGTCTGTTAGGTTAAACTGTTGTAAGATCCAAAACAAAACAGGAAGGTAAGCCTATATCCTTTCCCCTTCTATAATATCTTTGAAAGTATGAGGTGATTTTATCTACCTTCAAAACAGCAGTTTCCATTTTATTCCAGAGTTTTTCAGTATCCATTTCCATTTGTGTATATATGTTTCTTTTTTTCTCCACCAAAATACAAAGAAGAAACTCTAATGTCACCTGCCTGGGCACACATTCTGCTATGCTGGCCAGAGAGTAGATTCCTTGGCTCAGTGGAAAGAGATTTTTGTCCATCAAGTATTAGGAAGCTAGTTTGAATCTCAACTGTGTAAATGTGTTAAGTACCAGCCAAAAACTTCTGGAGATCAGTTGAGGAAAAACTCCTCCGTGAGCACAAGCCAGGCTCCTTGATGTTAAATCAGATTTGCTTCTGAAAGGGTTGGCATGTTTGATATGATTAGGAAGTATCAGTTGTGCTGATTATAAATTAAAAATTTTTTAAAAACAGATTGATCTGGAAAATAAGAAACATAAGGCCATATTGCTGTGCTCTACTCTTTGCAATGATGCTTTAAAAGTGATGGAAATGGGAATTATTTATTGTTGGAATCCCAACTAGGTTATTGTATAAGGATTTGCATGCTATCATCATTGTATTAAGGTGCCAAAATCAGTTACAGGAGTGAAGAGAGAAAAACATCAACATAACTTTACTTGGTATGTATTTAGTATGCATTTTTCTTTTATTTTCAAAAATGGTTCATGAGTGTGAGTGAATTTGGAGGCTGGGAGAAGATCAAATTAGGTAGGCAGATAGCCCACAATTTGTTGAAAGGAATGAAATTATCCCATATCTTTTAAAGAAAATTTATTGTATTTTTGACTCTCTTCTCATTTATCGTCTCTCATTCCCATTCCAGCCATTTACTTTCTCTCTTTTGTACACAGTGGGCCAGTGAGGGCTAATCATTAAAGTTGTTTCTAGAGAAAGTAGATTTGGGAAATGTTTAGAAGATCTAGAAGATAGTGGGGCCGGGTATATTCGTTCATGCCTGTAATTCTAACACTTTGGGAGGCTGATGAGGCTGGATCACTTGAGAGCAGGAGTTCAAGACCAGTGTGGCTAACATGAAAAAACCCCATCTCTACTACAAATACAAAAATTAGCTGGGCCCGGTGGCACACACCTGTAATCCCAGCTATTCAGGAGGCTGAGGCATCACTGTACTGCAGCCTGGGCAACAGAGTGAGACTCTGTCTTAAAAAAAAAAAAAAAAGAAAAAAGAAAAGGAAAGAAAGAAATAGGGGAGCAGGGGGAAACAAACAGAGGTATATTTTTAGCCCCCAAATCACGATTCCCTTTCTCCCACAGACTTCTGTTTCAAACCATGTATTATTAAGATGCAAAGAAGCAATACCTTGATAATGTACACATATTTTAATTAGTGATTAATCTTAACTTTATTATGGCAAGGTTTGTAATCTATTATTTGGCATATATATGGTGCTAAGTAGGTGAAGGCATTCATAGCAAATCTCCTATTGCCAAATAACTGAAGTTTCTTCCTTATTGAAAACGCTCATTTTTAAATAGGAGAATTGTTACAATTATGTCTACCATCTTAGCTCATAATCTTCCTGGAAATACAGAAAATACCAGGTGACTACATAGAAACTCTAGGTCTAAAACCAGCCATGACTTACTTTTTTCCCACCTTCTCCCTCTCAAGAATGTTGAACAATAATTAGATAAACCTTGTGAACTGTTTCCTTTTATCAGTAAGTAGAGTTTATTTTATAACCTCAATTAATATATTTAGATCCACAGACATGCCCCACACCCAAAAGGCAACTCTGTTTTCCTCTGGAAATGCTTCCTGTCTCTATAGAGTATAATTTAAGGTATTTAAATCAAATTGGGAATTTCTGAATCCTGAAAACCATACTTTGCAAAAGCATATAAGCCTAAAGATGAGCAAGACTTCAGTGCTACTATGTAAAGCTATCATACTGCTACCATCTGAATACAACCAAAATTGGGGTGCATCTGCACCTAGAAACACCGTCAAGAAATAAAATCTAAAATCATAACTAGAATTTAATATATTCATTCAATAAATTTTTTACCAAGTGTCTACTGTATTTAACAACCCCCTCCAATTTTTTTTTTATTATGCCATTCACTATTCTACAAGCTGTGGATACAGTAGCAAGTAAAGCAGACAAAAATCCTTACCTTACATTCTAGTTTTTAGAAGAGATGCTAGGAACACAGCAGTGAGTAAGATAAAATGAATCCCATACTGTTATGAAGCTGAAAGTCTAATAGAGATGATGGCTAAAAAGCAAGTAAACACATACATACATAGATACATCCATAAATACATAAAGCAGATAAATAAAGATGAATATATGAAACAAAGACAATATAGTAGAGGCCTAAAAGAAACTGACATGGATAATCTAGATTACATGCAAATGTAAGTCTTTCTGGAAAAGAAAGAATAAGACTTTTGAAATCTGTTTGCCACTTTCTCCCAGGCCTATGATGAACTTTTCAAAAAAAAATACCATGAAATGTAATTCTGTCTCATTATTTTGCCAGAATAAAATGAACCCAGTTCATTAGTATTTGAAAGGGATGAATAAATTTTCTAAGAATATTTTAATGTCCTTTATTTACAATAAAATTAAAACAATATATGTGAATATTAAGATAGCATTTATTCAAATAAGGTAGAAGGTTAAAGTAATTATTTAAATGCTTCAGGAAATAAATAGCGATTGAAGAAGCAAGTATAATTAAAGTCTTGGAATTGAAAGATTCAGATTATTGGTCTATATTAGTCACATACGTCAAATAAATTTTCAATTATGTATTTCATGTTACTGATGTATGTGCAAATAAAATACTTTTGAAACACTATATGAAATACTTTTACAAAATCAGGAGTCTTGATACAGGTGCTCTTTCCAGGGTTCTGATTGTATTTTCATCTATAATGTTATCTCTGAAATAGTAACATTCACCTATATTGTTAAACTAATTAAAATCTATTATAAATTAAATATAGTGAACCATTTAGAAAATACCATAAATTTTAAAATTGAGAAGATGGTTGGTCATTTTCTCATTCTATTTAGTTACTTTCACTGTTATTGAGAGTGGCAGGAGTCAGCCAAATATCTAGGCAGATAGGAGTGAGTACCTGGAGAAATGCTGCCTTTAAGCCAAAAACAGCCTGAATGCTGAAATATCAGACTGCTGGCCTTAGATGAAACCTGTGACCCAGAGTGAGAATTTCTGTTACTGTTTGCCTGCCCTGTCCCAGTTGATTCTTTCTGAATAATGCCTTTTAACCAATCAAATGTTGCCTTTTCCAATACTAACTATGGCCTACCCCTCCCCTATTCTAAGCCTGTAAAAAGCCCTGGACTCAGCCATATTAAGGAGACTCTTCCACCTTCAGATAGGGGGCCACCCTGGAGTCCTCTCTCCATGGAAAGCTGTTTCATCACTCAGTAGAATTCCCCACCTTGCTCATGCTTTGATTGTCAGTGCATCCTCATTCTTCTTGGGCATGGAACAAGAACTCTGAAACCAGTGCACAAGCCAGACTCAGCCCAGGTGGGCTAAGCGGGCAGCTGTCTCCTGCAGCAGGTAGCATGGATGAGTGAGGCCCAGGCAAGGTATTGCCTCCCAAAGATCAGCTTGCAAAGTGACTGAGAAGAAAATCCTACATCGTTGTGATTTTTCTTTATGTTATATTGTTAAAAATGCAAACAATATACAGAATATATTGATTCATATCATTTCCAGTTGTTCGGTAGTAGAGTTATGTTGAAATATTGTAAATCATTCCATATTATACTTAATAACAGCAATAAAATTTTAAAAGTTAATAAAAAATTCAGTAAAATACATAGAAACTTAAAATGCTCTTTGTTCAAGAATTAGACCATAACTTCCAGCAGAATTGCAAATTTGTTTCATTACCTGAATGTCAGTTTGACACACAATAAAATTGTTGTTTTCATTGGATTATAAAGAGAAGTAAAGAAGCTGATAAAAGATAAAACAGAATAATTTTACATCAAAGCAAATAATTTCAAACTATATTTGCATTGCTTTTCTATCATCAAATTTGATAATATCCATCTGTTTTAGTATTTTTGAGCTGTATAGATCCTATACTACTCCTGTTTTCCTTCCTGTTTAATTGACATTTTTAAAAGCTTACGTGCGGACTTTTACTAGAATATTATTCTTTCCATCTTCATAATCAATTGCTAAATAAAGGTATATTTCTCTATCATCCAATGCCTTAATTTTCTAGTATTAATAAATTTTCTAGTAGATAAAATGAATATATATATTTGTGTGTATATAATCATAACTTGATAATTAACATGAAAATGTTAATAAAGTATACATTTAAAATAGAACACAGGCAACATCATCCTCATACACAAACTATGTATATTTTCCTTCTACAGTATATATCAGGTGTTTTTTCTGCTCTAAGAAAAAGATAAGAATTAACACTAAGTTCTTATTTTTAAAGGAAATGCTGTAATATGTTGTTATATTAACGAAGGAAGTGGCAGTAGTAGCAGGCTTTACTAAGGCCTTGGTAGCAGTAGCACTTGATTTTGAGTCTTCATTTTGACACCTACTATCTATACGACTTTTCTTTTGCTCCTAGGTTTATCAATTCTAAAAATTTGACCTTGGGATTCAGGCTTGGTGGACCAGCAAATGAAGTCAGGAGAATTGTTATGAATCGGGGAGAGTTGGGAGAATGGTGGTTCCCATCATGATAAAGAGCAGTTGCAATAAAAGAAACTGGAATAAATGAAAATTAACCAAAAATTAAACATATATTAGATTTTTTACTTTGCTGGCTCAAGAAATCAATATTTGCATGTATCCAAGTATCACATATTTTTAAAAACTTAAACGGAGAGAATATATTAATTTATTCATTAAAGTTTTCCTTAAATGATTCTCCTCTTACATCTTAATTTCCATGCCCTTCATCTCTAACTATAGTTGATTATCAAAGAGCACATGCTTCATACTCTACTGAAGGGACAACACAAGATAGCAGTAGTGTTATTTACCGTTCTTTAACATTTCACTGTTTTGAATTAATGTTCCATTACCTGAGATATCTTAGTACACATTTTAGAGCTGATCTCTATATAATGAAACATTCAATTGTAATGGAAACCTCTTTTTCTGCAGACTTTACAAAAAACTTCTACACCAAAGCTGAACCAAAGATGAAATCATTACATGCTGGCATCCTGAAAACACCTATATTATAAGGTAGGCACTTCCAATGAAAACATTTGTCTTGTCAAAGAGCACCTAATAATACCTAGTAAAGTTTACGTGATAAGTAAGTGTCCTAGTTTTCTATTCACAAAGGAAATTTACATGGAATAGATTTAATATTTTAGTTATGATTAGACATCTTCCTTAATACTTAAAATTGCCACACAATTTCTTTAATCTGTTTTCATTTAAAAAACACATACACTGTCAATTTCACATAGTGAGTGTTCCTGTGAGTTTATTTGTAGTATAATCCAACATAATGTTAAATAATTTTCTGCTTGCTATAATTTTCATTATTTTTGGGTTTATTAAACATCTTTGTTCTGCTCCTTCTAGCATCCTATAATGATACCTGATTATCCCTGATGTAAAATAATATTGTGCTAATAACCATATTATTTTCAGATTCTTTTAGTAGCAAGCAACAGAAACTCAATTAGAACCTGCTAAAGCAAAAAGCAGGAAAGTCAGCAAATCAATGGAAGGGCAGGGATATATCAATAGTCTGGCTCTCTGTTGCCTCTCATGCCCTCTGTGAATCAGCTTTAATCTCTTTTAGTCACTGGTATGATTGCCTGAGCCAAAAATATAGCTGTTTTATATAATAAAGTATTGTTTCACTTTAAATATATGTTGATATATGCCAGGAATGAGCATGCTTTATTTTATTCACAATTTTACGCAGAATGATTAACTATTTTAAAAATATTGCATCAGTAAAACAATTTGTGATATGTGAATCTCAAATATAACAACATACCAGCCTGAATTGGAAACTGTATATTTATAGTGGGAAAAAAAGTAAATAAAAATTATGACTTTAAATAGCAGAAACAAATCTTAATATAATCATAATTATGATGCATTTAAATAGATTAAACTCAACAATTAAAACAATTCTCAGGTTACATTAACAAAACAACCAAGATCTAGCAAAAGATTCCCACAAAGGGGCCATACAAAGTATATGCAGATTAATAACTGTAACTTTGTTACTAATCTGTGATGAAATAACTATAGAAATTGAGTTAAAATATATTAAATGTTACAGAAATTTGACAAAGTAATTCCAAGTCTGTCCAAGCTAATAAAAAAAGTAGGCTTGTATTTTGAATGGCTTTTTCTTTTTTAGAAACCATATTTATTGCATTGTACAAAATGAAGATATAATAGAAATAGAATAAAAAATTTAGAAAACCTGGATTTTCCCACAGTTGGTTGAGAAGCGCTGGTATTTAAGGTACATACTTAAAGAATATCAAACAGTTGACAAGAATGAAAATGTGTCAGACAAATATCAGCCAACAGAAAGTTGGAGCAGTTAAATTTCTCACAAAATAGAATTCAAAGCAAAAAAAAGTGTCATAAAGTACAAAATATGTTACTTACTGGTAAAAGAAACAATGGAGTAAAAGTAACATACTTTCACCTTACAATATTGTTTAAGACTATGTAAAACAGTAATCTTATTTACAACAGTCACACACACACACACACACACACACACACACACACAACTACACAGAAAAAACAAAAAACTAGCAATACATCTAACCAAGATCTCTACAAGGGAAACTACAAAACGAAACACTGTTGAAAGAAATCATAGATGACACAAACAAATGAAAAAAACATTCCATGCTTATGGGTTGGAAGAATCAGTATTATTAAAACAGGCATACTGCCCAAAGTAATCTATAAATTAAATGCTATCCATTTCAAACTAATATCATTTTTCACAGCATTAGGAAAAATGATTTTAAAATTTATATGGAACCTAAAAAGGAACCAGAATAGCCAAGGCATACCTAAGCAAAAACAAAGTCCCAGGTATCACATTACCCAACTTCGAACTATACTATAAGGCTAAAGTAACCAAAACAGCATGGCACTATACAAAAACAGACACATAGACCAATGGAAAAGAATAGAGAACCAAGAAATAAAGCTGCACACCCACAAACATCTGACTGTTGATGAAGTCAACAAAAATAAGCAATAGGGAAAGAACTTCCTGTTCAAAACATGGTGCTGGGATAGCTGGTTAGCCACGTACAGAAGAATAAAACTGAACCACTATCTGTCACAATACACAGAAATTAATATGAATTAAAGATTTAAATGTAAGAACTCAAACTCTATGAATCCTAAAAGAAAATCTAAGAAGCACCATTCTGGATATTGGCTTTAGGAAAGAATTTTTGACTAAGTCCTCAAAAGCAATTGCAACAAAACCAAAAATTGAGAAGTGGGACCAAACAGGTTTCTACAAAGCAAAAGAAACTATCAGCAGAGGAAACAGACAACCTACAGAATGGTAGAAAATATTCATAAACTATGCATCCAACAAAGGTCTAATGTCCAAAATCTGTAAGGAACTTAATTCAACAGCAAATGACAAGGAACTCCTTTAAAAGGAAGGCAAAAGACATGAATGGACACTTCTCAAAAGAAGACACACAAGCTACCAACAAACATGAAAAAGTGCTCAACCTCATTAACCATTAGAGAAATGCAAATCAGAACCATCTCACACAAGTCAGATTAGCTATTACTAAAAATTCAAAGAACAGCAGATCCTGGCAAGGCTGTGGAGAAAAGAAATGCTTATACACTCTTGGTGGGAATGTAAATTAGTTCAGCCACTGTGGAAACCAATTTGGAGATTTCACAAAGAACTTAAAACAGAACTACTACTCAACCCAGGAATCCCATTACTGGGTATATATCCAAAAGAAAATAAGTCTTTTTGCCAGAAACACAGGTGTACTTGTATGTTCATCGCAGCACTGTCTACAATAGCAAAGACATGGAATCAACCAATGTGCTCATCAATGGTGAACTGGATAAAGAAAATGTGAGACATATACACCATGGAATACTACTTAGCCACAAAAAAGAACAAAATCATGTCTTTTGCAGCAGTATGGATACACCTGGGGGCCATTATTGCAAGTGAATTAATGCAGGAACAGAAAACCAAATACCACATATTCTCACTTGTAGGTGGGAGCTACGGATTGGGTGCACGTGGATATAAAGGTAGCAACAGTAAACACTGGGGACTACCAGAGGACAGAGGGAGGGGAAAGGGCAAGGGTTGAAAACCTAACTATTGGGTACTATGCTCACCACCTGGGTAGCAGGATCATTCACACCCCAAACCTCAGCATCATGCAATATACCCAGGAAACAAGCCTGCACATGTTTCTCCTAAATCTAAAATAAAAGTTGAAATTACACACAAAAACTTTTAAAACAAAATAAATTAGCAGACAGACAAAAAGAATATGTAAATAAAAAAAATATTCAGGCAAATTAATAATTGTTATTGTTGATTTTAATGTATCTCTCTCAGAAAAAAATAGATAAATCCAAGAAAATACTAGGTTGGATATAGACAACCTAAATAATTCAATTAATAACATCAAAATATTATTTATTAAAAATTTTTCACTTAAAAATATATAGAATACATTTTCTTTTTGTGCAAATACAAAATATTTACAAAAATTGGTTCTGTACTTGGCCACAAAAGAAAGTTCAATAAATTCCAGAGGAGATGAGGCATGGTGGCTCAGACCTCTAAACCCAATGCTTTGGGAGACCAGGCAGGAGGAATGCTTGAAACTTAGAAGTTCAAAAGCAGCATGAGCAACATAGCAAGACCCCCGATTTCTACAAAAAAAAGCATTTTTTTTTTGTTTTTTTTTTTTTTTTTTAATTAGCCAATGAGTTTTTTTCCTTTGTAGAGACACGGATGAATCTGGAAACCATCATTCTCAGCAAACTGACACAAGAACAGAAAATCAAACACTGCATGTTCTTACTCATAGGTGGGTGTTGAACAATGTGAACATATGGACACAGGGAGGGGTGCATCACACAATGGGGTCTGTTGTGGGGGATTAGGGGAGGGACAGCGGCAGGTTGGGAGGCTAGGGAGGGATAACATGGGGAGAAATGCCAGATATAGGTGACAGGGGGATGGGGGCAGCAAACCACATTGCATGTAGGTACGTATGCAACGATCTTGCATGTTCTGCACATGTACCCCAGAACCTAAAGTGCAATAATATATAAATATATAGCAAAAGTTAGCAACCATTTTCAGAGTAATACATGCACGCAAGGCTTTCCAGCATGCTATTACATGTAATAGTCTGAGATGAGAGAGATATATAAGAAAATAAATCAAAAATATATTGTGAATTTCTCTTTTAAATACATGATTTTACTAGACAATTAAAACCGAGTATGGAAGGTTGAAATGTTATGTCTAAAGTTTTCTAATGTCCATCAGTTCATTAAAAATAAATGTATATAAAGAAAAAAAAATTATCCGGGTGTGGTGGTATGTGCCTGTAAACCTAGCTACTCAGAAGGCTAAAGTGGATCACTGGAGTTTAGGAGTTCAAGGCTACTTGATCATGCTAAACCTCAGTTTTGTTATTTGTAAAAGATGGGGAAAACGATGCCTACTCCATGATGTTCTTAACGAAAATTAAATGAGGCAAGCTATGATCTTGCCACTGCACCCCAGCCTGGACACAGAATGAGACCCCGTCTCTTAACAAAAATATACATATATATATTCCAGAGGATGAAATCATAGATAGTTTATGTTCTCTGAAGACAGTACTGTAGATCAATATAAAAAATTTAAGTAAAAGTTCTATATATATGACATATAAGTAATATATTTCTTTGCCTTTAAAAGTAAATACTAAAGAAAAAATAAAATATTTAGAATTAAATAGGAAAATCCCTACAACCCAAAATGTGTGGTACATATATAAAGTAGAAAAATTGGAAAGACAAAATAAAATGAAGCTAAGATTTCAACTCAAAAAGATTAAATGATAGTCACAGAGAAAAACAAAAAACCAGAAAAGAAAGAAATAATAAAGATAAAAGAAAAATTAATAAATACAGAATTTAAAAAGTAATAGAGAATATTCATAAATCAGAAAGCTGAGACTTAAAGTTACCAACATGAACCTCTGGCAAGACAGAGTCAACAAAAAATAAAGAAGATGCAAATAAAAGAAATTCCAGTTACATAAAGAAAAATATTCCAGACCCGAAAGGTAGTTCTAAAATAATAAAAAGAGTATTATCAAAAGCCCATAGGCTAACAAGTCTGAAAACTGAGAGAAATAATATTCTTACAAAAATAATCCAAGAAGAAAATAATATTTGGATTAGTATTTATTAGCATAGATCAATAACCTCAAAACCTATATTCAATTGTTTTGTAAGTAAATTCAATAAATCATTCAAGGAACAGATAATATGTAATTCCTATTTCATGCAAGGA
The DNA here is from genome assembly GCF_001604975.1 of Cebus imitator. Lineage (NCBI taxonomy): Eukaryota > Metazoa > Chordata > Mammalia > Primates > Cebidae > Cebus > Cebus imitator. The sequence continues at coordinate 1,362,877 of NW_016107434.1, read as the reverse complement.
TGAAAAATACCTATTAATGTAATTTATGATACTAATATATATTAAGAAGAAGATAAATTATGACTACTTCGATATATACACAACAGAAAAAAACTTAGCAAACTAATAAAAGGTAAATTTCTCAGTGTGGAAACAGTCACATACCAACAAGATCATGAAGTACAGTATTCATTGCTCTAAGAATAAACTTTCCATTTATTTCAGTAATGGTTTGCCCCGTGTCATCTGCATTCTCACTTGGTTTTTGTTACAACAAAAACAAACTATGAGTGCGCGGATGTAAATGTGTGTGTGCCTGTATCTATGTAATAAGTATGTATAATACATATACACATCATCTATATAAGTAACAACTCATAACACATTTATTAAGATTGTCTTGTGTTCTAGTTTGACAAAATTGCTTTCTTCGCATACTATGCAAGTTGCAAAGTTGGCTGGATGCCCTGAGATGCAATTCAAAGTGTCACGTAAGTTATCATGCTCCGTTCTGTTATTTACCAAAAAATCCCTCCAAACAAAATTGACAAAATGGGCTCTGCTATTTCTTTTGAAGCTGTCTTCTTGTCAATAAAGTTTACACATTTAAATGAATACTACTCTGTATAATTTTTAGATTATATTACACTTTTGCAGCTGGAGCAGACACTAAAAACTGCCATAAAGTATGTTCACTTTCTATGCATAACAGCTGCTTGTAGAGCCATAATATCCTGCACACTTCCATTTTTTTCTTGTTAAATGCACATTATCAAGAACTTCAGTTTTGAGAATCTAGGATTCTTTCTTTGGATGGGGTTTGGGACAATAGTTATACAACTGGAAACAAAAAGACAGTATTAATCTGTGTCACACTGCTCAATGAATGCACAGGTTGAATATCATCAACGTTTAAGGTAACTAAGGCAGTAATTATATATGAAAGGAAGTACCAAATAATAAAATAATTCCAAAAATGCCATAGATACTGATAATGACTATAAAGCTGTTCACAAAATGAGGCTTATAATCTCAAGGGTCTCAGAAAGCTAAGGTTCATATATTCTTCATGACACTAATTTAACTATATGATCATAACTAAGCTACTTGATCATCCTAAACCTCAGTTTTGTTAGTTGATAATCATCATTTTTACTGATGCTGTAATCTGAGTGACCATGAGTTCTCCACCATTCTGAGTTCATCCTCTCCTTTGGTATCCAAAGAAATTAAGTCATATCCACTCCGGGAAAACTGTAAGAAATCTAGTCTCTTTGAAGTATTTCTGATCGTCCCTAGTGAAGAAATTTTATATTACTATTTATGTTAGATAGTTTCTCCTAGTTTTCTCCTTGGCAACCTTTGGTCATTTCATTATTGCCTCTATATGTTTCTGTGTCTCCTAATTCTAAATCAAGGATTTAGTTTTACATAAATGTAATTAAAGATTGAATTTTTTTATTCATAATTTTTCCATTGAAAAATATTGTCCAGGAACTCTGCTAGTACAAGGGATACAACAGTGAACAAGACAGGCAGTCCCTAACCTCCTGGAGTTTATAGTCCATTGAAAAGACAGATATTATACAAAGAATTACATGATTATGTTAATAATTAATGACAGTTGTGATACTTGCCAAAAAATATATAGTGTTTTGTCAAAGCTTGCAATGAAAGAGACTTAGTGTTGATCTAAAGACCCAAGAAGGTTTCACTGAAAAACTAGTAAGCTGCAAATTTATGTATGAGCAAAAGCTACCCAGGGAAAGGAGGAATATAGTCATAGGCAATTTCACATGTGAAGGTTATGAAGTGGAAAAAGATGCTTAAGGACTTAAGGAGGCCAATATGGATACAGGTTATTGAATAAAAGGAACAGTGGAATAAAACAGGACCGGAGCAGGAATCAGGAGCAGATCATGGAGTAACTCATTTGCCTTACTAAGGGTTTTGGTCTGCATCCTAAAAATAAGAGGAGCAATTTATGTTTATTTAGGCTGGAGTGTGATGTTATCTAAAAGATCACTAAGCGATCTTTTAGAACAGCTAGAACTGTGAGTGGATTGATTTAATGGTACATACTCAACTGGAGAAAACATTCTTGAAATTTTGCCGTTGAACATTTAGCAGACAGTCTCCTGTTTGCCTGGCATAACCAAAGCACCTTTGCTCTTTCAGAGGAATCTTTATGTGAGAGGCAGAACTCAGTGTCCTGTTGTTAGAGAAGCCCATTGAAAGGGAGGACTCTATAATGAACAAGTGATGTGACAGTTTACTATACAATCATCAGGAATTATTTCAATGGATCCAAGAATTCAATGAGGAACTTATAGCTTCAGTTCTGACATAGAGCATCACAGTCTTAATTCTGTCCTTAGAACAAAAAAGCTGTTCTATCAAATTTCTCATATCTATCAGGTAACTTAAGTCTCCATATAAAGAACTGCCACAGAATCTGGAGGCATATCCAGGTAGTCACAGCCAAGATCTGCTTACCTGGAACAGAAGCTGCTCATGTCATAAACTGGTAGAAACAGTTAAACGGTAACTTTAACCAAGGAATAGAGGCTTAGTTTGAAGCTACTGTAAGAGTGAGAAACTTTTCGGGGCCACAGTTTTAAGGGTGGTCCCATGTTTTCATTAGCTTTATCTCCAGGAAGTCTAAAAAGTTTTTATGGTAAAGATCTGAGAAAGATGCCCCACTTCGACCTGGCAGAAAAAGAAGAGTAATCACTGTGAAATATGCACACAGCTTTGTCATAACTAAGACCTGTATTCCAAAGGAAAAGACTTCACTGGAGCATTCTCCCAGCTAGAAGAAAAGAATTTGTAGACAGTTTGTAGTTGATCACCCTAAACCTCAGTTTTGGTATTTGTAAAAAACAGAAATAATGATGCCTACTCTATGAAGCTTTTAATGATAAGTAAATGAGATAACATAAGAACACACCTAGTACAATGTCGTAACTTGAGAAACTTGATGGAATTAAATCTCTATCTAATAAACCATTTATGTTATACATTATTAAAAGCAAAGTTGTAAGGTACCTGCTTGCTGCACAAGTGAGTGAAGCGTGACACTCATCAAAAGCAGCTGTTGAAGGCCAACTTCAAACTTGAAATCCTGAGATTACTTCAGAAGATTCGAGATCACCACAAACCTTGCCCAGGGAATCATTCCATCATCAGTAGTTTTCAGGAATTTTCTCATGTTTCATTTCAACCACTGGGAAACTTGAAGAGAGATTAGTTAGTTGACAATAATCGTAATCATTTTTACTGCTACTTTCTCCCTCTTCAAATTTCTATTTCACCTCAGTAGGAAGTAGAAAACTGTACTCAACTATAGTCATGTGTTTGAAGGATATAAGTTGGAAACACTTCCACTAAGGAAGAAGTAGGACGCAGGGGATAAAAGTTACACCATTAAAAATAATTGTGAAGATCACAGCCTTAAGACACAAGCCCACAGAAAGACTGAGTGTTAATTGGAATAGGATGCTCCCTCTCCCCCACAATTCACAACCACAATAGGGCTTCAGTAAAATAACAGTGGTTTACAGCTGAGCAAACTGCCAGACACACAATATCTCTGAAGAGGAATACTTAGGGAAGCCCTGAGTCAAGAGGAAAAAGAAAAACAAGGATACTAGAGGAATTTGAAGCCTCTGGCCCCTACAGCTACAGCAAACATTAACACAACTGAAGTCTGAGTCACATTAACATAACTCCTACAAGGGCTATTTACATTAGTTCTTATTACCTGATTCCACATGCCTGGCTTCCAATAAAAATTTACAAAGTCTGTTAAAAGGCAAGAAAAAACACAGTCTGAAGAGAAAAAGCAAGCATGAGAATGAGACTCAGACATGGTACTGATATTAGGATGATCAAACAAGGAATTTAAATAACAACAAGTACTGTATTAAGAGCTCTAATGGAAACTGTAGACAACATGCAAGAACAGATGAGTAAGGTAAGCAGAAATATGGAAACTTTAAGAAACAATTAAAAGGAAATTCTAGAAACAAAAATCACCATAATAGATATAAAGAAAGCTTTTGATGAGTTTATCAATGAAATTGAGAGCTTAGAAAAGAATCAGTGAACTTGAAGATAAGTAGATATTTCCCAAACTGAAATTCAAAGAGAAAAAAATTAAAAATAGCGTACAGACATCCAAGAATTGTGGAACAATTTCATAAAGTATAATATGCACAATTGGAATATAAGAAACAAAAGAGAATGGAGTAGAAGAAATATTTGAAGTAACAGAAGCTTAGAACTTTTCAAAATCAATCAATGACAGACACAAACCATAGATCCAGGAAGTTCAGACAACATCATACAGGAAATATACCCAACACACAAACACACACTCTCACACACACACGTATGCATGCACACACAGGAGCACACACACTCACACACCTACCTATGTAATATTCTAATTTCAGAAAACCAAAGACAAAGAGAAAATCATGAAAAAATTTGAGGACCAGGGAGAAGAAATGGCTTACCTAGAGGAACAAGAATAACATTTATAGCCAACTTGTAGAACATACAAAAGTCGATTACTGTCCTATCTAACAGCAATAAACATTTAAAATTTTAATTTTTAAAATTACCATTTACAACAGCACCAAAATTAAAGTATTCAGGTATAAATCTAATAAAATATAGCTTTGTATTCAGACTACTACAAAATGCTGAAGAAAGAAATCAAAGAATACCTAAAGAGATATTCCATGTTCAGAGACTGGAATACTCCTAAGTTGTTCAGTCATTGGTTCTTCCCAATTTTGTTCATAGATTTAATGCAATCCTAAACAAAATCCCAGCAAGATTTTTTTTGTGGCTACCAACAAGCCAATTCTAAAGTTTGTATGGAAAGGCAAAAGACTGGAAATAGCCAACACAATATTAAACAAGAGACTAGTCAACACAATACTAACAAAGTTGGAGGATTGACATCCCAAAACTTCAAGATTTACTATAAAGTTACAGTAATCAAGAGAGTGTGGTATTGATGAAAGAACAGACTCAATGAAACAGAATAGGGAACCCGTAAACAGGCTCACACAAACATAGTCAACTGATCATTGACAAAAAGCAAAGGTAGTTCAATGGAGAAAGGATGGTCTTTACAAGAAATGGTGCTAGAAAACTGGAGGTTTATGTGCAAAACTGCAGTGAATTTAGATATAGACTTTACACCTTTTGCAAAAATTAATGTAGAATGCATTATAAACCTAAATGTAAAATATAAAGTATACAAATTCTAAAAGAAAACATAGGGGAAAATCTAGGTGACCTTAGGTTTGGTGATGAATTTTTAGATACAGCTCCAAAAACATGGATTGTGAAAGAAAAAAATGGTCAACTGGACTTTTTAAAAATTAGATACTTCTGCTCTGTGAAAGATACTGTTAAAAGAATCCAAATACAAGCCAAAGACTGAAGAAAAATATGCAAAACACCTATCTGATAAGGATTTGTATCTGAAATATGCAAAGAACTCTTACAACTCAATAATAAGAAAACAAATAATCCTATTTAAAAATGGGTGACAGGTTTAAACAGACACTAATTCAAAGAAGATATCTAGATAGCAAATAAACACGTAAAAAGATGCTCAACCTCATTTGTCATCAGAGAGAATTGTTGGTTAAAACAACAATCTCACATCACTGCACAACTATTAGAATGACTAAAATCCAAAAAATTGAAAATAACAAATGCTACAAGGATTAAACAAGGGAAGCTCTCATTCATTGCTGGTGGGAATGAGATATGGCACAACCATTTTTGAAATCTGTGTGGCAGTTTCTTAGAGAATTAAACATAGCCTTATTATTATATGATGCAGCAAATATACTTTTAGCTATTTACCCAAATGAGTTGAAAATGAATGTCCACACAAAACCCTACAAGTAAAGGTTTACAGCAGCTTTATTCATAATCATCAAAGACTGGAAGTACCAGGATATCCTTCTATAGGTGAGTAGGTGAACAAACTGTGATACATCCATATAATGATATACTATTAATCTATAGAGAGAAATGAACCATGAAGCCACAAAAAGACATGGCAGAATACTAAATATAGGCATACTACTAAGTAAAAGAAACTAGTCTAAAAGGCTACAGAGTGTATAAGTCTAGTTATATGACATTCTGGAGAAGGAAAACCATAGAGACAGTAAAAAGATTAGTGGGCCAACTCCGGGCACACTGCCTATGGGTTAGCCCTGCTCCATGAGGAGCAATTATTAAAAATAAAATTAAATTAAAATTTAAAAAGACTAGTGGTTATCAAGGAGGAAGGGGCAAGATGAATCACTGAAGCTCAAGGCAACTTTATGGTGGTGACACTATTCTGTGTGATACTACACTAATGAATAGATCATATTATGCACTTATCAAAACCCCAAAAGGCCAGGCATGGTGGCTTATGCCTATAATCCCAGCACTTTGGGAGGGCAAGGCAGAAGAATTGCTAGAGCTCAGGATTCAAGATCAGCCTGGGCAACATAATACGACACCACCTTTGCAAAAAATAAAAAATTATCTGGGCATGGTGGTGCATGCCTGTGGTCCCAGCTACTCAGGAAGTTGAGGCAGGAGGACTGCTTGAGCCTGGGAGGTCAAGGCTGCAGTGAGTTGTTAACGTGCCATGCACTCTAGCCTATGTGACAGAGCAAGAATCTGCCAAAAAAAAAAAATCCCAGCACAAAAACACATACAAAAACGAACAACACATAAAACCTTGTAACACCAGAAGTAAACCTTTGTGTACATTTAAAATAAAAAAATCATTTAGGAAATCTGGTATTCCAGGAAGGAATGAAGACAACTGTGACAAGAGATTTCAAATGTATTACAAAGATATCAAAGAACCTCATTGAACAGGGTGGGTGGAAAAGTTGTTGAAGTAAGTAATTTTGGAAATGAGTGAAATCTGTAAAACTGAAAACAAAAGGAACTACATGTAAACACTGTATTTGATAAATGTGCAATGCGAAATGGGTTAATAATTGATATTGTATTACACATATACTAGAACTGAACAACTGCGTTTAAGTGGATGGTAGGAGCCAGTTTTCTCACTGTTGCAGTCAGAATTTACAGAGAAGCAAGGGGATAAGTCTAGAAATATTTAGGCAGTAATTGATTAGAGTTGTTGATATCAGAAAACTCATGTTTACCTTACTATAGTTACAGATGGTTAGACATAGAAATAAAATATATGTAGATAAATGTACATATAGAAAAGTTAGTATACACACATATGTTTCTCTCCTCTGTCAGCTGAGATACCCTAAAATAAATGATATCCCAGTAACCACAAGCATTTGTGATCTAGATCTTTGTTTCTAACACCATTTTCTAATAAAAGTAACCAAGGCTTATTGGAGAAACAGCTGATTCTGGGGCTGGGGCAGGAAATAAATAAGATGACACAGAGCATCCTGTAGTGCCAAAAAGTAAGGAAGTGCTTAAAACACACAAATGTTAACATATGCTTGTGAGATTGTGGAGAAGCAGTGTATAAGAATTCTTATACAACATGGTTGGTGGGAACGTAAATTGGTTCAACCATTGTGGAAAGTAGTCTGGCAATTCCTCAAAGAACTTAAAACAGAATTATCATTTGACCCAGCATTCCCACTATGGGGTATATACCTAAAGGAATATAAATTATTCTATTATAAAGACACATGTATTCATAGGTTCATTGCAGTACTATTCACAACAGCAAAGACATGGAATAAACCTAAATTATCATCAGTGGTAGACTGGATAAAGAAAATGTGGTACATATACACCATGGAATACTATGCAGCCATAAAAAAGAATGAGATTATGTCCTTTGCAGCAACATGGAGCTGGAGGCCATTATCCTAAATATACTAATACAGAAACAGAAAACCAAACACCATATATTCTCACTTATTGGTGAGAGTTTAACATTGTGTACATGTGGTCACAAAGAAGGGAACAGCAGACACTGCAGCTTACTTGCAGATGGAGAGTAGAAAGAGGGTGAGGATCAAGAAACCACCTATCAGGTACTATGCTTATTACCTGGGTGATAAAATAATCTGTATACTAAACTCCTATCACACACAATTTACCCATATAACAAACCTTCACATGTACTGCTGAACCTAAAATAAGTTAATAAATTTTAATTTGCCTAATTTTATAAAGTAAAACATCACACAGCCATCTATGAAGAAAACAAAGAATGCAGAGAAACCCAAAGCAAAAAACTATCTGTTTTAATTACAAAATACTGGTGATCACTACTCAAAAACAAGAAGACCCTCAAAGGAAAGTCTTCTTCCCTGTCCTTACCAACCCTTTCTGGACACTAATAGCTAATTTTGGAAAAGATAAATGATATATATTCATTTAAAAGAATAACCTGGGCAAATAAATTGTAGGCCCCCAAAAAGAGATGGTAGAGCAAAGGATGGCAGTCTCAAGTGGATCAAAAGCTCCTGTACCACATAGATAGGTCTATATTCACTATAATGTCTATTTTTTGCTTTCTGAATCTATTTGAATCTAAATCTATACTTGATCTTAACCAAAAGGCTAAGAAACAATGAGCCTAAATCTAATTGAATCTAAAACCATGGTTGCATAGCAAAATACATCATGAATAGTGGCTTAAAGCAATCAGCACTTCTTTGGATCACAATATTGTGGGGTACAGGATTAGACTGGGCTCAGCTGGTAGTTCTGGTCTAGGCTAGAGGCTCACTGAAATGTCTGATGAGACAGTGTGGGTAAATTGACCATGTGCATCTTGTCATCTAGAAGATTAGTCCAAATCTATGTTCTCTCAGTAAAGGAAGAAGAGTAAGAGAAAGTAGATAAGTATATAAGACCTTCAGAGGTTTAGGCCCAGAACTGGACATTAGATCAATAGAAGTCACAGTTTAACAAGGCCAATTCAGATTCAAAATATCTTCACCTCTTGATGGATGTATTCACAGGGATAGGTGAACACTTGGGTTCATTTTTGTGCTTAGGGTTATTTATAATTAGATTAAAATTTTACAACAAAAGAAGAAATTGGGAAAGGTCTATGCCTATAAAGCAAAATGTTGCAAAAAGTTAGCCTGTATTATCACAGGATTGTAAGATCTGACCCATAAGATATAAAAGGTACAAAAGGTATGAGAACTGGATTAAGTCCACTAAAGATAATGGGTGGAAAAGCTCACATCGTTTTTCATCTGAGTAAAAACAGTCACAGTGAATATGAACAATGTTGTCTAAACTTGTAATGAAAGGTTTTTGTACTTAAACAGTGAAATAGTACGGTGAGCAAAAGTAAAATATTTGCATGCTTAATTAACTGTGAACTCACATTGAATGTAAATATCATATTAAGACTAGAAAGAGAAATCACATTTCTTTCATTGCTCAAGTACACTGTGATAAATAATATCAGAGAAAGATGAGGGGAGAAATATTTATTTGTTTTCACAAGGAGTTTTTTTTTTCAAGCAAACAATATAATTTACAAATTATTATATATTTTAAGAAAAATATTTAGGTATCACAAAAGAATACATTAACATAATGGACCAAAAGATGACAACATGCAAAATTTGAATTTACAACAAGAAAAATATAAAAATTATTTTTCACTATGAAATTTTATATTTTGATATTCCTATGCCACCTTTAAGGCAAAATGAAATTCCTCATCTAGAATCCAAGTTCATAGGTAAAACCTAAAAATGCAGCAGAAGAAAAAAGAAAGAAATTACAAATTGTTGTTTAGCTGTTTTTTCAATTCTCTGCAAAAATATGCCTCCATGATTGGTTGATTGTTAGGAGCCTTTGAGGTCTAGATTTATTTTGTGATCAACTATAATATCAGATTTTCAAAGGAAATATATGACAAAATATGAAGATTCACTTACTGCAAAGATCATGCTAACTACCAAACAAATACATTCTTTATTCATAAGGAGTTGGCATAAGAGCATAATGACCTCAGGGTAGCATGTGAAGTTCAGTTGTTGGATCCAAGCAAGAGGCAAAATGTTACCACTCAGATCTTTGGTCTTCTGTTCTTAACCAGAATATGCTCTGAATTCAGAATCCTGGCCAGGCAAGGTGGCTCACGCCCATAATCCCAGCGCTTTGGGAGGCCAAGGCAGTGGATCACTCGAGGTCAGGAGTTCAAGACCAACCTGGCCAACATGGTGAAACCTCATCTCTACTAAAAATACAAAAATTAGTCAGGCACGGTGAGGCATGCTTATAATCCCAGGTACTTAGGAGGCTGAGGGAGGAGAATCGCTTGAACATGGGAGGTGGAGGTTGCAGTGAGCAGAGATCAGGCCACTGCACTTCAGCCTGGGTGACAAAGCAAGACTCAGTCTTAAAAAAAAAAAGTCAAGTTTTCATCTTATAACTAACAAATAGTGAAGAAGCATATTTCACCAGAGTCTGGAAAATAAGGAATAATAATGTAATATAATGCCTAATATGTCTCAAAGAATATTTATGCTTATGCTTTGTATTTTTAATTTCACTTTCATACTCCAAGGGGCATTGGTATTGATTATTTGAGTGGAAATAAACTTTTTAAAAATAAGGTGTACAACACTGACCAACAGTCTTTAGAAAATAATCTTTCATCTTGGAATGATTCACTGTTAGAAGTGTTGATAATAAAAGCCTGGTTCGTGCTCATGGGTAAAGCATCCACTGGTGTCTATTACCACTTTCAAAATCACCCACTAGGGTTTATGGATGGCAAAGACATAAATGAGAAACTTGCTCTTAGAGGCCTGGTGGGTTTGTCATGAAGCTTTTCTATATAAATAAAAGAGACACCGAGAATGGAAATTACATTATTTTTAGTGTCGTGTTAAAGGAAAGGTCAAGTTAACCCCTTAAGAATTCAACGAGCAACATGATGTACTATGTGTCCGGCAAAGCAATCCCCGAATGGCCCTTATGGACATCTGGTGTAAATCATCCATCTTTTTTGCCCCGTTAAAATCAGTGGCACCTCATTAAAACAGTTCAGCAGCTGAGCGCACACATTATTTGGTCTTCAAGGAGTTAACGGAAATAGCTGTAGGGATCAGGAAGGTTTCTGTCTTCAAGTGTTCATAGTCACCCACACAAAGAAGCTAGTGGAAGCATTTCAAGAAGATCTACTTTCCCTGTCAAGGTGAGAAAGGTATAGCCATTTTTGAAATGGGATTTAAAAAAAAAATCATCTCTCTCTGCTACAGCCCCTTATATTGCTAGCAATTACATCTTTGGGGATCTGATAATTCTCTGGTCGGTAACAGTGCTGTCATATGTACCTTAACCCTGACTGGAAAGAATCAGTGAGTTGCTAAGAGGATATTTTGGCCAAACCAGACAAGTATTTTGAAATGTTACATTCTGGTGACCCCAATCACTCAGCCTTCAAGACAGGGAAGTTTGGTGCCTTGAAAGTCAGGACCTGCACACTTTCTTTGACCAAACAGGGTGACTTAGGGGCACAATTGGGTCAAATCATTCAATGCTACTTTGAATCTGCCTCTCCTTATGTTCCCTATCTTCCTCTGTATTTTCTTCAATTCTTTTGCTAAGAATCCTTGAAAGCATGTCTACTCTGGCCTTTGAAAGAGAAATATGTCAGGTAACAAGATCATCTTTTTTAAAATAACCTTTAAAAATGCTTTTAACTGAATAGTAATAACAATAGTAGAAAATAACTCTAGATGAAACAGAGGATGTTACCTGTTTCATAGAATCACATATTCATAAAAGTTTATACATACCTTATATTTTGGCAAGGTAAACTATATTGAATTCAATTATAAACAATTGGTTGCTACTATATAGAGTATTTTCTTCTTTTCTACTACACTTTCTCAACGGGTTTAGTGTCCTACCTTTAAATAGGTAATATAGATAAAAAATCAGCAAAAATACATAAAACTATTTGTTCAGCTAAAATCACCAACTTATTTAATCCTGCAGTTCCATATAAATGTGACCATAATTCAAAATTCTTTCAGCTTTAAGAGAAAAAATAATTCCTTATGCACAGTACTAGCTGCAAAAGCTCACTCCATGTCTACACATCTACATATGGAATGCAACTTACAGCTAGCCTTTTGTATTTATCATATTAACAGAGTTCTATAATAATAATGATGTTTTTGTGAGTATAAAATGTTTTGTGAGTATAGGAACTCTCAGTTACTATTGGTAGAAGTATAAATTGTTATATGTATTCTGGAAGCCACATAGAAACAGTCAAGCACAACATCATAACTCATGACATTTCAGTCAACAATGGATAACATATATGATGGTAATCCCATATAATTATAATACCATATTTTTGCTACGTCTTGTTTAGGTATTTTAGATACACAAATATCATTATTATCATACAACTGCCTAAGTATTCAGTACAGTAAGTTGATGTACAGATTTGTAGCCCCTAGGAATATAGTAAGGCTACACCATCTAGGTTTGTGTAAGTATTCTCTATGACGTTTGCACAATCATGAAATTGCCCAATGATGCATTTCTCAGAATGTATCCCCAGTGTAAAATGATGCATGATTGTGTATCAATATCTTAAAAACATGCAAACTCGTTGATCATCAAATTCACTTTTCAGAATTTTTCCTTTGAAAACATTTAAGAATATGTGCCAACCTTTATGTACAAATATGTTCATCACAGCATTGCTTTTAATAGTGAAAATACAGTTGCAATTTAATTATTTAATGTTAGATAATTAAATTAAAAATTGTCTAAATACAGTATATCTATACAATCAATTACAAAATCACTAAAAACATTACAGTATAACAATGATACATTTTTAAATGACTATAATTTTAGTAAAAAAATCACAAGAAATACTATATTGAATTATTCCCATTTTAAAAATATTTAATGTATACATGAACATACAGAAATAGATGACTGGATATACATATTCCAAAATATATGGTGGCTTATTGATATAAAGATTATAAACAATGTATTTTTTCTCTTTGCTGATTTCTAAATTTTAATCATCAACAAGTATATCATTAGTATCTTTAGAGTTTCAGAAAACCCAAGCAAAACTAGCTTATACAAAGAAAATATATTTGAGGGCTCACATAACCAAAATGTCAGGTAAGGCTCTCTTCAGGCAAGTTTCCATCTTACTAATGAAGTTTTGCACATAGTGAAATAATATGGCAAGTAAAAATAAAACTTCACTATGTTTGTTAACTGGCCAATGCACACTGAAAGTGATAGACTATCCCACTGTCACTTCTCTATGCTCTCCTTTTGCCCTGTTGATCACTTTATTCAGGCCCTTTCTACTCTGGCAATCTGAAGGCTCTCACTTCTTTAAGTTCAGAGGGGAAAAGAGTCCATGACCCAGCATTCCAAGTATAGGTCTTGAAACATTAAGAAAGCTTACAGGTTTTCAACTGCTTGCTCCAAAATAATTCCCTGTTAAAAGATATAATTACATGTATCAATTGGCTTAGCCATTCAAGGCACACCCCCAAGGAGCAGAGTGTAGCATCAATCTCATGCAAACCACTTGGCTGAGACCAGGAAAGGGACAGACTTTTTCCTAAAGGACATTAGGGTGTGCTCTCAGAAAAGATGGAAAGGTTCCTGACAGAAAAAAAATATCAACATCCACTATAAGCACATAGGATAGCTGTTATATTAGAAAAATAATAAAGTTACTACACTAAAATGTATTTTGTCTCACAATACCATTGGATCTGAAGGATACAAGGCAATTTCCCACTTCCTTAAAGCTAGGCAGGCTCCTGGAGCCTGCCATCATTAAAAGGTGGAGTTGTTACAATTAACCTTTTATTTTCTCTTAATAGATCTCTCCACCTTTCATGGTTTAAGCTTTCCCTAAAGCTTTCTGATAGCATGTGCCCCTCAGCAATGCCCAGCACAGATAATGACTCATGTTTCCAACTTCTCTGTTTATGGCACTCTGATTAACAAGCTCCAGAGATTTTCAATTTATTCCTCTATATTAGTCTATTTTCATGCTGTTATAAAGAACTACCCCAGACTGGGTAATTTATAAAGGAAAGAGGTTTAATTGACTCACAGTTCTGCAGGGCTGGGGAGGCCTCAGGAAACTTACCATCATGTCAGAAGGGGAAGAAAACATGTCTTTCTTCACGTGGCAGCAGGAAGGAGAATAAGTGCCAGCAGGGGAAAGGCCAGATGCTTATAAAACCGTCAGATCCGGTGAGAACTCCCTATCATGAGAACAGCACGGAAGAAACCATCCCCGTGATTCAATTACCTCCCACTGGATTCCTCCCACAACACTTGGCCATTACGGGGCTTAAAATTTAAGATGAGATTTGAGTGGGAACGCAGCCAAACCATACCAGCCTCAAAGGACACGTGTATTCAACTACTCCAACTGATAATGCTGCTACCATTTTTTGCTTATTAAGCACATAATTTGTGTCAGGTGAAAATTATATCCAACTCTAACAATGACCAGGTAGGTATTGTTATCCTCTTTTATAGTTAAAGGGAAAAAAAGAGGCTCAGAGAGTTTAAATTCTCTTCGGTTAATGTTTTAGCAAACGGCACAGTCAGGATTCAATTTGGGATTAGCATGCTATCACTCCAATGATGCATTGCGCCACTGGGCACAGAGTAAGCGGTGTACCCTGACCAAAGGCTGCCGAAGCAATACAGAACTCCTTGTTAAGGTAAGGGATAAGGCGACTTCTTCCTAATTTGTACCATTCTGTCAAACTGAAAAAAATTAAGACATTTAAATATTTTTTAAGAAGTCTTTTCCTTTCAGAATCGCTTAAATCTCTGTCCCTATTACTCTCTTCTAAAGCGTGCCTTTGGGTTTGACTGTCTCTATAATTATAATTTGCTGCAAATTCATAATGAATACCTACACAAACCACATCTGGTTTCTGAGCTTTTAGTGTTCTTGAAGAAAATTTCTCTCTTTTATTTGGGGCGAGAGAAACGGAGCAAATTATGCTTGGTTAAAATATGCAGTCCAGGCTCCAGATATGGAGGCAGGGGTACTGGAATCAGGATTATGATAGCAATACAAGCCAGGTCAATTAGATTTCTAGCAAAAATTTATAATCAGAAAACATGTTTTTATAGAATTACACAACATTAGAGCCTAATCAATATTAGTGATAGACATTAGGACTTAGAAGCTGAGTGCACAATCTATGTTCACAGTTCATGGTAATGCACCTCTATAATGCAGGTCACCCAAAGAAGCAAATGATATTTTTCTATTACACCACAATTCCTGCTGTTAAAACCCTATATTTTCTTAGTCATTTAATATTGTTCCTTTCCTAAGAAATATATTTAAATGCTACCCAAAGATTTTTCATAAAAAAGATTTATCTTTCAGTCTTGTTATTACCTGTAAAATCATTTAACACTAATAAAAACATCACATTGCTCTCAAATCCCGTAATATGTCAATGCCTTATTATTTCTTTTAGCTAGAATATTTTTTTTCCAATTTCAATGTATTTTTGAAAACTCAGGGAAGTTAGTAATTTCTTTAAAAAAAAACTTCAAAATGTAAACATCTTGCTTCACATGTTTATTCACTATCTAATTTAGTTGCTGAGGTCTTAGAATATAATTTTCTCCTGATTTTTCTTTAAGGAAGCAAAAGAGTATTCAAGCCTTTCAAATTGTATCTTCTGTTTCTGGAAGCATAAATAAAGTTCTGGTTCAAGACTGGCCCATTGTGAAATTACCTAATCTGCTTTGCAGATGGAGCACATTCTTGGGTCAGTTATATAGTTGACCACTGATGTGATTTTTCCAGAAAAACAAAACTAAAAAAAAAAAAAAAAACTTTAGAACCACTTTGCTGATTCGTGATCAAAAAAAAATAGGGACTGAGGAAAGGTGCAAGGTCTATGTGTCCAAAATAAAGGCAACATTCAAAACAGAAGTTTGGAGCTTTCTGTTACCTCAATCTGAAAACAAATAAATGTAAATAATAATCCTTGCTGTGCATTTCAGATTAAAGACATATGACACAAAAGTTGGCTTTAAAACCAAAGGGTCAGATTAGAAAGTGTAACTTTTAAGTAATTCATCTCTAGGATTGGTATCAGACTACTGTTACACTAGAAGAGACACATGCAGAAAACCTGTGGTCTCTCCCATAAGGGCTTTGATGTGGATTCTTCTTTTTTTCCTTTTCATAAAAATGTAAAGAAGAGAATAGCTCTACCTCTGAAAAATGATCCTGCCCTATTAAGAAGCAGACAAGGCAATAAGTTTAAAACAAAATTTAGGTGGGAAGGGTAGAAACAGCTGTAGGAGTTAACCTAAAAGTTCAGCAAACCCTGCCAAGACATGTGACAGTGCTTAACTTGCCAAGAATAGGTACTCTCCTTAGAGACCTCTCCAAACATTATCAAAAGCATTCCCTTTGAAAGAGACCAGCGTCTGATAATAATACAAGGGAATCAAACTCAGGCATCTCCCTGTAATGGGATTCAGATTCCTCACAAACTTGGGAGTGTTGAAGGTTTAATTACCCAGTAAAACAAGAAAAATGCATTATACAGTAGAGATAAATGAATGGGAACACCAGGAAAACATGATTCCCCTTAAGTCATTTGGTCACATGATTTCTTCCCCATTTCCTTTCCTTATTATTACAGCTATTTTATTACATTGCCCCTAAAGACAGAGAGCAAAATGCAAAATACTCAGCTTCCTCAAAGTACTTCCCAGATTAATTGTAATAAGAGTGCAAGTTTCTCAAGTGGCTTAAAGTTTTATAAAGCTTTCTTTTTAGTGTCTCGCAGACATTAAAAACAAAAACAAAAACTGGCCACCACCAAGTATGATAAAACCGTGTAGACACCAAGAAATGACAAGAAACAGAGAAACAGTGGATTGAATATGTTCATCACCCCCTCCTCCCCCTCCTCCCCTCTTTTCTCTCTCTCCCCTTACCCCAACTCTCTTATCCTTTACTGGAGAACTTGTGATTTCAGTCTTATTCTTTGAAGTTCTATAAATTATTGAAAAATACCCAAATCAGTTAAATTATACAGCTCAGTAACAATGACTAAAATCTAGATTACTCTTTTTCCAAACCTTACTCAGGAGTTGATAGATTTTTAAAGAATGCCTCCTCCTATTTGTTCACCATAAATCAGTCCTAGTCTCTCTTTCATAGTGTCTGCTCCCCTTACTCCCTACTTTACTGGGGAACTTGAAGACTTACATTTATTGATGGACGTTAAACCTAGCTTCAAAATAAGGAGTCAACATTGTGCAATCTAGATATAATAATAATGAAGAACTGCAACATTTTTCATCCACAGTATTGTGGAGCACTGGAATATGTTGCCAAAGAAAATCATAACACAGATTTGAGTGGCTGTGTAACATGCCACCAATGAGAAGTTTTGGACACAGAGAAGTAAGAGAAAAGCAAAGTAGAGAATAAAATCCTGTTGCACTGTTATTTTTATAATTTCCTCCTAAACTATGAAAGAATAAACTAGAACAACAAATATTACTGGAAATAAAATGGCATTACAACTGCCAGAATTGATAACTATATAGAAACATATTCCTGCAGAGTTGTTTATGATTTCTTTAGTGGGGCAATATATACAATAAATTGAGGAACAAGATATAAAAAAGGGAAAATGCTGCCTATTTTTGTTACCAAGTAGAAAAAGACTGAAATTTTACATGAAGACTGATAAAAATATCTTAGAACAAATATCATTTGTAATTTAGAAAACCCTGAGAATATATTTTAAATAAACATTGTAATTCATTTCTCTAAAGGGGTGGTTCACTCTAAAGAATAAAATTCTTACAGAAAAACTAATTTTCTCTTCTCCATGACTATATGTAATTCTTAGAAGAATCCCCAAGTCAACATCAAATAGAAAAACATGATACACAGTTGAATCTGATACGCCCGTAATTATTTTCACGTGATGAGTCAATAACAGTAAATTGCTCAGCAATGTAGAAGTTCTGAAAACATCTCCAGTAAGATTTGTTTTTTCTTATCTCACCTCTTTTCTGTCTTTCTTTTTTCTTTTTTTTTTTTTTTTTTTTTTTTTTTTTTTTTTTTTTTTTTTTTTTTTTTTTTTTTTTTGAGACGGAGTTTCACTCTTGTTACCCAGGCTGGAGTGCAATGGCGTGATCTCGGCTCACCGCAACCTCCGCCTCCTGGGTTCAGGCAATTCTCCTGCCTCAGCTTCCTGAGTAGCTGGGATTACAGGCACGTGCCACCATGCCCAGCTAATTTTTAGTATTTTTAGTAGAGACGGGGTTTCACCATGTTGACCAGGATGGTCTCAATCTCTTGACCTCGTGATCCACCCGCCTTGGCCTCCCAAAGTGCTGGGATTATAGGCTTGAGCCACCGCGCCCGGCTTCTGTCTTTCTAACATGGCCTTCAGCAACATCCCAACAGTGCAGAACGAAGCCAAATGCCTCAACAAAAGTCTTTTTCTCTGGTAGCTGCCAAATCATAACGATTTGACTATAATTTTAGAAGTAATGACAGGACTAAGTCCTTTAGGCAAGAAAGTCTAAACTGGGATTTTGCTCGTGCATGTGTAGGACTGAGTTCATTCACAGTGAGCACAGTCAGGAACCCTGAACAAGCTGCCTAATGTGCCCACTCCTTTTCTGGTTGACTACAAAGTACAGAGATTAGTACTTGTGCCGTGTCAGCAAGAGTGACAGGAGTTTGACCTTTCTCTGTAACAGGAGGGAGACTGAGCTTCCACAGCCTTTTCCTGCATGAGCTCTTTGCAGGGCATGGTAACATATCATTACTGTGGCATCACTGCCAATGGTTGCCATTTTAGAGAAAACATACTAATGGCCCAATAATGGGTTTCTTCATGCTTTAGTGGAAGCCCTTAAAAGGAGCTTTGTTTGTATCCTTATTGTCTGATATACAGGAACTCGAGTGCCTTTTTGACCTTTGTATTGTTATTCACGTCTTTCCAACACAATACAGCCAGACCAAGATTTGAAGAAAAAATGTTGAAATCAGAGGTAACAGTGTTGCTTCATTTGAGCAGTCTGAGACCAAATGTGCCTCCTCCTGTCCATTTAGATTCATTCCATTTAGACCGTCTTCCTTCATCAAAGTATATCAGTTTAGACTTTAGTACAAGTGGGCTTAATGACAACATCTCAGCCTCAGGGCTGTTTACACAAAGAACTGGTAGACAAGGAGATGATGTTAGCTCATGAATATACTTATACATAAATAATTTAAATGTAAACCATTCCAGACTATAACAGATCTGAGTCCTTTGTCATTTTAAAGGACACGTATTAGAGAAAAGGGAAGGCCAGCCTAGAAGTGTGGTGGGTATCCATTCTCTCTTTTTCTGGCATAGTCTTGATTTAATTTTTTGCCCCGCTGGTCTCCCACTCTCAGTCCAAATGCTTGAGTGAGGCACTACCACTGTCTCAGCATTGAAGTTTGTCAAAGGCCTAAGCCAATCTATGGTTGGCCTTGCCCTTGCTACAAGGACAGGAGGCAAAAATCAAATCCATGCAGGCTCATACAAGTGTTTACAAATCTGGAGCTTCAACCCAGTTCATTGATTTTGGTAGGCTTTTCATATGTTTGACTACTCCAATCAGAAAAAAAGGAACTGGATTTATAATTTTAAGTGTCTAAGTATATCTGCTAAAATTAATAGCTTAATATCAGAAACCATCTAATATTAATATATTTTGCACAACAGAACAAAGACTTATGTATTCCTAACAATATTGAATAACAGTCTAGATTGAGGTTCCTTTATAAAACTCACTTGCTAAATAACAGCTTTATGTAACATAGTCAGTTTTATCATTCTGGAAGAATCCCAAGCAGAATCCCAGAGAGATACTTTAAAGCTGACAGTGAATACAACTTGTAATATCTTCAGTAATATGCCTCTTATTTTTCTCTATAAGCTCCTACTAGCAAATATCCTGATAAAGATGCTGTTTTTGTAACTGAGTATATCACTTCTTTAATGTTAGGGAACAGCCAAGGCAACTTTTACAGTCAAGATCAGAACTGTGAGAAAATGCTATTTATTCATGTTTGTATAAATTAAAAGAATGTATCATTTTATTCCAATGGGGTCGAAGTTGGTTTTTTTCTAATTTTTTCATGTTTTTATTGTGAAATATACTGTACATACAAAAATAGCTGTACAAAGAAAAGTTGTACAACTCAATGATTTTCCATAAACCAAACACCTGTGTGCTGCATCAAGAATTAATACATTGTCTGTGCTCCACATGTGTACCCTCGTTTCCTTTCCCAATCACTACTACTTCCTTTTGCTCAAAGATAATCAGTATCCTGAGTTTTATGGTCACTGCTTTTCTTGTACTTTTATGCCTAGGTGTACATCCCCAAAAACAATAGTTTACTTTTGCTTGTTTTTTTCAAACTTTATATAAATGGAATTATACAGTATATCTTCTTTTGTGCCTGGATTTTTTTTCACTTCACATTGTCTTTGCAATATTAATCTACGTTGCTTCATACTGTTCTAGTTTGTTTATCTTTATTGGCATGCATATATATCCATTGTTACTGAGTGACATTTTGTTTCTAGTTTTTGTCCATTGGTAATTAAGTTGCCATGAACATTCTTACACATCTTTTAGAACAGTGAGACATGTATTTCCTTTGGGTGTGTACCAAGGGGTGGAATTGTTAGGTCTCTAGCAGGTGAAGTGGCAATCTAGGATCTCAGGCCCATGTTCCTCTAAATCTAAAACCAATGCAATGCACTAAATTCTATAATTGACTACATTAAAATAATAGAAATAGAGATTAATAAATTATGCTCTGGTAACTTTGTGTTTTTCCAGTTGGTGTATAAAGATAACTCATTTTAAATAATGTATCATTACTGACATTATGTAACATTATTTACTTTCTTTAATATTATTGAGGGCAAAGATGTAAGCATTGAGCAAAACCAGGAAAGTGATTTTTTTAGGTACTAATGTTAATCATATTACAGAAATTGTTGAGGTTTTCATCTCTCCTATTTTTCATACAGGTAGATGCAGTGAGCCATGCATGTTCAGCATTTTATATTTCAAGAGATCAGTACAACCAAAATCTTAAAGTTCTATGTTTAAAGAAGCTATGTCCCATAGTCCCAAGGTCTTGGCCATCTGCAATGAATTAGGCCATATTGTTATGGTTCCCAGTTTAGCAGTTACATAGTTTGCTTGGCTGATGAGATAACTAGTTGGTAAGGTCTACCACTATACTAAATCCTAATTTTCTAGAACAGTCATCTGCAAGCCTTTGAATCTACTACTTTGACTTAGGGTGTTCTGTATTCTTTTAACAGAATTCACACTGTTACCATTTACTGTATTGCCTGAATGGTCACTTTATCCCCACAAGAAATCCAGGGTTAAGGCTGCCAGATAAAATATAGGACACACAATTAAATTTGAATTTCAGAGAAAAAATTAATAATTTTTTGATGTAAGTATAGTATTTTGTTTTTCTAAGTCTGGCAACCCTACCCAGGCTTCAGCTTGTAAATACTGATCTACCCTTTGATTCACTATATGCTTGTGTCTATCTTATTGCAACCAATAGAAAATACGATTTCATAAGTTCTGTTCTTCTATCATTTGATTTAATGAAAACAATAACAAAACTGGCATTGAATATTGTCTCCTATAATAACTTTAGTATTTGTGTTAAAATATCTTCAGGTATTAGCTGGGGGCTATGGCCCTGGGAAATTAATGAACTTTACTGAACCATCTCTTCCTTCTCCCAAAGAAATGGGAAATACAAGTTCCTTGCCAAGATTTCAGCACATTCCTGAGCACTTGACTTTCATGACTCCTTTTTCCTTGGGCTCCTGTTTCCATGTTTACCAACTCAAATGCTGCTCCACAGAGACCTCAAAATGATACTTAACCTCTCTTCAACTTCTCTGAAAAGCTCCATCCACACAGCTTTCACGAGTAAATTTAACTTTATGTAAGATAGGTTTCTATAATAGCAATGCAAACAACTTAAACAGTTAAATTTTGTTTTAAATAATGATATTCATGTACTCGTGAAACTCCCAAACTCAGGAGGTTTTACTGGCCGTTCAACTAGTCCAGGACTCATCTTACCGGATTGAAAATGAAAATGTATTTTTTTTCTCCTCTGTCTCACACAAATCAGCTATTTCCCCTCCACTAAAACGTTTGCCCAAGATAACCCCTAAGCCCCCAAAGAGCTTACCATTTACCACAAACATGAATTAATTTTCCAAACAAATGCAATTTTATTCTAAAGTAAATTTCTATCCTAGCTGTCAAAATATCAACTTTTTCTCCTTTTCATTATGTAAAATTAATATGCTTACACTCTTATACACTGACTTTGGAAGAATAATTTGCTAAAATATCTGGATAATAATTTGAAGGTAAATATAAAATAAATGAGAAAGCATATTTCCTATGACCGAGAATATCTTCTTGTAGAGATGTATTTTTAAGAAATAATCATGAACAGTTATAAAGATTTATTCCGTGGATTTTTTGGAACATTGTTTCCAAGTGAAAAATCATAAATAATGTAAATGTCCATTAATAGGAGATGACTAAATTTGTAGTTTTCATCCATAAAGTGAAATACCATTAAAATGGTTATAGAGTAACAATAATATAGGAAAATATTTTTGATATACTATTAAATAGAAAAAAGAAGCAGGTTCCAAATACTCACAAAATGTAATACCAATGTTCTCTGGCATTATCTAAAACACTTACATAAGGTATATATCAAACTAACATTCACTTCTGATGATGAAATAAAACTTGATTTACATGTTCTTCTTAGTGTTTTGCAATATTTTCTTAAGTTGCTATCATTTATATGGTTTCATTTAAAAAAAGTAATGCTTACATGATGGCAGAGACACACGTCTTGTTAACAGCATTCAACTCTCAGATGTGTGTCTATTCCGCATTTATTTTTAACTAATAGCATTAATGTTGTGATCCCTTTCTTTTTCAGAAAAATAAGGCTAATTTTTTTCTAATGAAAATGATAGTTTATGGAAAAATCTCAAGTTATTCTTAGCAAAACACGTTATTTTTCATGAAATGAATTATCACTGTTGAAGGTTGAGTGTTAAGCCATCAACAAAACGTGTGTGGACAGGGGCTTCACTTACTGGGAATGCATTCTAAAGTGTATCCTTATTTCCTAAATGATAAGATTTTCTTTAGGAATCCTTCATTTCCATCTGTTCATAATTTCATTCATTCAACAAAATGTTTTGAGCACCTGCTGTGCACCAAGCAAATTTGGATATGTGACAGGTATTATGCAGAGAAATAAAGCAGGAAGCAGGGTGAAGACATCTACTAGGAAGAGATCTTGCTATGTTTTAC
Source organism: Cebus imitator (assembly GCF_001604975.1). Taxonomy (NCBI): domain Eukaryota; kingdom Metazoa; phylum Chordata; class Mammalia; order Primates; family Cebidae; genus Cebus; species Cebus imitator. The sequence continues at coordinate 1,339,411 of NW_016107434.1, read as the reverse complement.
AGTGTGATCAGAAAAGACCTTTGTCATCAGATGACTTTTGAACTGGGACCGTAGGCACAAAGGCAGGAATATGCTTGTAGGTTCAAGGCATAACAAGGAGTCCTGTTGAAGTAGCAGATGTGTGTTCACATTTTTACAATAAACTCACTCTTTACATACTCTGAGTAACTTTAAAAGCTACTATTGTTTAATATCTCATGGTGAGCAATGTCTATTCCCATTCTTTTCCATGACTCCTCTCTTAAAAATTGTGGAAAGTTGTTTTCTCTTTCCATCCCATATGGCTATTATTTGCCATACTCACAGTATCTTCTTTTAGTAGTAAAAGGCATGCTCTCATAACAATATTTACTTTATATATTTGGCTTTGAATTTCCTTAGAGTAAATTTTTCAAATAATAGAGCTGAATAGGTTAAAACATATCAAACAAAAACAGATGCTAGTAAGCCTAATGATTTTTAAAATACGTAGACTAAAAAAAATAAATTAAAGTGGAACCAAACTAATATAGGAGCCAAAAGCTTTTTCCTAAAGCTTCAGTTGCAGAGTTCCTTATGACTGAGAAAAAGATTGGGTATGCTTTTTAGTAGGGATGCCAGGTTCTTCGGAAGAACCTGGTTCTATGCTTTCTGCTCTTGTTAGGCCCTACAAAATAAAAGTAAAGTAAGACATATATTTATTTGTAAACATGTATTTACATTCATATACATTATGTTATTTGTATAAATATTTATGACTCCTTTCAGCTCTATAAGTATAATTTTGTCAACCAAAAATGAAAGATGACCCAATGATTTATCAGCTATTTATGATGACCTTTTGAAGAAGTCCAAGAGGCTGGACCAGACAGTAGCTGGTTATGGTCAGGATAGCTTCCCTGTAATAAATCATTGTCAATGGAGTTTTATTACCACATGCAGTTTGATGTTAGTTATAAGTGGATTGTATTTTTAAGGATGTGCTCATCTGTATTGCCCAATCAGAAAGCAGAATAATGACAAAACTATCATTTGAGTCCACTAGTTCAGTCATCTTTGCCAAATGAGTTAAAGCTGGTTAATTTTGTAAGAATAAAAACAAAAATAATTTAAAAGGACTGAACCTGTATTATGGAATCAACTATATACAAATTACTATTAATCCCAAGAAAAAAAAATCCAGAATGATTGTGAAGAAAAGTACAGATGGGTAACTAAGTGGAATATTTAGGTGACTTCTGCGCTAAGGTTTTGCTGTAAGCCTTTACAGATATAGCAGACAGTATAGCACAGACTTTCTGTGATTGTGTGGCATCTCTTCTTCCCTTTTCCTAATTCTGTTTTAGGTGTTTCTATATGTTGTGTAGCATTGGGACTGCTAAAGTTTTGATAATTTCCTTTGGATATCTCAAAAATGCATTTTGGAAAACTTCTATTACTACTCTCTGCACCTGTAGTGATAGAAGTTTCTCTAGTGTCCATAGAAAAGAACATCTTCTGGACTAAAAGGCTGCATGGTATACTCTTCTCCATTTCCCAACACACATGTGTTCTGTAATTCTTACTGGCCACCTGGTCGTGTGCTTAGAATTAAAAGTAATTCCCTTTAGTCAGATTGAAACAGCTTTGCATTTAGCTGTTTTATTTCTACTAAGTGAAGAGCTACAAAAGCATGAATGAAATGTCTAGAGACGAATCTACACAAAGATTAATGAAGCAAAGATCTGGCAATGGTTCAGAGTTGGGACTATGCACAACATTCTCTTACTGACTCCTCATAAGCCAGAGTGGACTGCTTCATTAGTTCACAATCAAGCCAAGATTCATATACAACCTTCATTATGCTTCATTCATTGATTTAACTAAAACATAAGTGCTTGCTATGCAGTGGTTCCCATGTTAGGTTTTAAAGAAGACAGATATGGTTTCTGGCTTTGTGGAGCTTGCAATCTATCTTGTATGTTCATTGTATTTACTTGCATTGTTTAGAACAAGTGAGGACAGAAAACAAAACTTTGAACTCTGGAAGTAAAATGAGTAGGTAATGAGTAGTAGGTAATCAATGCTGTGAGATTTTCTTAGAGATAATCTAATGTTATTTATAAAATGGTTTGTATGAGATTCATTTCAAGTTTTAGGTGTTTGTTCTTGTTCAAATGGCTGAAAATTTTTATTTATTATTTATCTGGAAATATACTAGTGTTTTTACTTGTATTTACTTGGTGAAGTGAAATTTTTTATATCTCTAAACAAGTCTTGTAAACTATTTTTCAGTTTAAATAGTTCATGATGTCAGCATGTTAGAGGTTTAAATTTGCACAAAGAATCTTTCTAATGAGGCTTGACAGTGCATGAATCCAAGCAGAAGTTTGCCATCTTTTATCTTAAGCCTTACAGTAAGAGTTCACCATATCTTTTTAATGTGAGAGAATGTGAATTGGCAATACTTATTCCATATGTTATTTATTTATGAGACCTGCTTATCCAGAACTGACAGCCCAATTACTCTAGCCAGAGACCTTATTTCTAGATTCATGTTTTCTCTTGGTGTACAGCTGTAAACCACAAGTGAAGTTTCTAATGTTAGACAAGGTGTATCCATTAGTTCCGCTAGAAAGCTCTAACCACCGGAGCTCATTGATTTTTAGTTTCATATATCTTTAATGAGGAGATTAAATACTTGTTTAGGAAGCAGAGCCTAGCTTAAGTGGTGTTTGTTCCTACAGCATGTATAGTTGAAGACCTCCATAATCTCTCCCATAGGTCATGGCATGGAACGAGCTTTTTACACTAAAACACAAAGCTACAAGTATTTCTATAATTATATAAATATACACATCTTATAATTATTTTTTACAAAGAAGCAGAATAACCACAGGAGAGACAAAAATATTTTCACTTGTCTGGTATCTGGGCATATCTTCTGGATCGCTGATTATTAGTTCTCCATAAATGCCCAGCAAAATACGGAGTCCAGGTTCAAAGTGAAGACAAAATGTATCTTAATCATGAATTGATTGATTATGTGGTAAGAGAAATGACTAAGTCAAGGCCAAAAGCAGATGTCACCTCAGTTCCCCTAGGTCATCAAGAAAAATTAAAACCTGGTCAATGCCTAGAATATTTCTTAAATGTTTAAGATAATTATAAAATAACTGCAGTGAGAGATTAGGCCAATTCACTGTTGACAAACTAAACCAAAGTGAGAGCAGAATAAAAAAGAGTATCAAGCAACATTGCCTGGCTGATTATGCATGGTACTACTAAGTATGGGATGCTGCAAGTCCCTTAAAATAGGATCAAGCAGAGTGATAATAGCATTTTCTGCATGCAGAGCCTTTTGCGTGTGGTAAGCAAACCATACTCTAAGAGAGCTGCTGCAAGTCCCTAGGTAATCTAACCAGACAGTGGGAAGAGAAGATCAATTGATTGGTCACCTTACTTTAAAGAAAGAAGGTTTCTCCTTCAGGGAAAAACAGAGAAAGTGGCTATACGGTTGGGGGAGGGGTGTGGCAGAGGCCCATGTATGGAAAATAGAAGCATAAGCATCCAGGGAAGACTAAACTAGCTGAAATGTATCTAGTTCTTTTTAAAAAATCTATTATCATACTTTAGCAATTTAAGGATCCATTCTCCAAAATACGGAGGCAATTGCTTATAAATTCTTAGGACAAAATTGTTTCTTATTTTAATATACAGTTCTAAAAATCGTCATTTAAACAGGTTTGGTTTTTTTGTTTGTTTGTTTTTTAAGATGCTATAGCAGCAAGATAAGAATGTGATAGGAGATGCAACAAAATAGTACTTCTCAGCCTGGGGCAAGATATTTATAATAAATACAGAGAAAGATAATATCCCCAATATATGAGCTGTTTTAAAAAAAAATCTCTAAAAATAACACAACATCCTCAAAAAAAATACTCAAGTGACTGGAGTATGGGCAAGGACTTGAAAAAAATTCTAAAAGCTAATAAGCATATTTTAAAACATGTAATTCTCTAATAATTGTATAGATTATTTCTGAAAAACATTTGAATATATGTGTATATTTAGAATCTTTAAAATATTCAGAACTTTTGGCCAAATTATTACAGTAACTCTTGCTTTTTTTGACTGTTGTTTGAGACAGTGTCTTGCTGGTGCAATCATAGCTCAAACTCCTGGGCTCAAATGATCCTCCTGCCCCAGTCTCCTGAGTAGGTGGGATTACAGGTGCACGCCACCACACCCAGTTACATTTTTTGTTTTTATTTTGTAGATATGGGGTCTCACTTTGTTGCTCAGCTTGACATCTAAGTCCTGGCTTTAAGAAGTCCTCCTGCCTTGGTCTCCCAAAGTGCTGGGATTACATGTGTGAGCTACCACATGTGGCCCAACAACTATTTCAAACAATAAATCATGATATTAAGAAAATTCTAAATATCTACCCAAAAAAGAAATACTGATATAAATTATGGTATATTTATAAGTGAAATATTCTTTATCCATGAAAATTACATTTATTAACAATTTTAATGATGTAGAAAAATGTTCAAGATATAGCCTACACGAGAAACCATTTATTTATAGTATAATTATACTTATTGAAAAACATGTACAGCAAAAAGGAAAATCTCAACATTTTAACTTTGGTTACATAAAGATTGTTGAATTTTATGTATAATTTTTATTTGATTCTTAATAACTTTTTTAAAAGTTTTCTAAAAAGAACGTGTATTTTTGAGAAAAAAAAGGACAACAAAAATGTCTAAGAATACAGGAATCCTCTAATCAAATGTATTTGGAAAGGTTTTGTTTAATATCCCCCAAATTTTTGTAAATGTGAATATTTTACTTTAAAATATGTCATTTGAGCTACTTAGGAGAAAGTATAGATATTGCAAAATAGTAATATATTCTTGGATCATTTTGAAATGATAGAAAATTAAAGGTTTTGTTCCTTTCATGGAAATTTGTCATATGTATAGTATTAAGTATTTCCACATTAATTTCTGGTCCCAAAGATCATTTTCAGTGGACACAGTAGCTCAGGACAATCTTTTTCCTTCTATATCCAAAGATAGAAAGGCTAATCTATTTTCTGGTGTTGAATTAGTGTGCAGAATTTGGCATAGAGCTGTTAGGCATTGAAGGACCACTACAAATCACTACTTAATTTTCAAATACAATTTTTGGATTATGTTTGAAGGAAATACATACTCTCTGCTGTTCCTAAGGGTTAAAGTCTACAAAAGCAATTTGGTATCAGCTTGCTGCACAGCCAGTGCAACAATCAGTATTCAAAATTCTCCATTCTAAAATGGCATGATTAATTCAGAGATTGGGCTGTACAGTGGTTCAATATTTATGTATAATCATTGAATAAATTCTAAAATGGCCTTAATTTTGTCCTAACTTTCTGCTTTCTACTTTTTGAGCTAACACTTTAGAAGACAACTCAGAAAATTATCGTTTGCATGCCCTAAAGGCATAACCATAATGCCCTTTTTACTGAGCCCTGACCCCTAATATTTTTCTAGGCAAGACCTTAAGCGAGGTAGAAAATAGAGAGGGTGAAGGGGAAAATCTTCAAAAGCAGCATGTCTCTAAATTGATACCATGTAAACCTCTCATAGTATTGGGAAACCACTGCTGGGGGTAAATGAAATGAATTCACTGGGGCATCTAATCCTATTCCTGGAACATTTAAACTGTTTAAATGCACTGGCGAGCAAACAAACTTCAAAGCGATCATTACACCCCAGACACTGTTGCTTGCGTGGCTGAAATCTTTATGAGATTAGCCCCCCACAGAGAGAGAAGTTAAACACGGCCAGAACCACTTTGAAACTGTCGGGAGGATACCCATTTACCGGCTAAGGATCAGGGCAAATGTGCCTAATTCCCAATGTGGCTCTGCCCCAGACCCAGAAGTAACCTACTGAGCTTAAAACCCCACTTCACTCTTCAGCCTTCATTTCTCGCCTCTGCAACCTCAACAGCACTGACAACCCTAGTCCTGCACAAATATTCAAAGTTCCTAAGCACACCTTTGGCAAAGTATTCATTTCCCTGACACTATTGTCTTCACCAAAGAATTAAATGATGGATAGCACATATTGAACAAATATTGTAAAACAGTACAACTGATAATTTGTTGTTGTTGTAGTTGTTGTTTTCTTCTGTTTGGTTTCAAATATATGAAAAGTAGCAAAAATTGAAAAATGTATTCTCAAGATTTTTTTCTATCAACTTTTACATTCTTTTCCTTAAATATCTCCCCAATTTTTCTTGCTTCCTCATCTTATATCTTAAATTCATAATGCAATATCAATAACTCATTTGTTAAAAGTTTTATTCTTAAATTTATTAGTTATTCCTAAACTAGCAAAGTGATTTTTATTTATATAGATGGGGCTAAAAAAAGAAGCAACATTAATTTATTCAACCAACATTGACTTGCCTACCATGACATTCATACTACTTGCCTGAAAGACAAATGCAGTGGAATCATTCCATCATCAGGTGCCAGTTTAGTGGGTGAGGCAAGACAGACAAATCAGAGGATTTGAGGAATGCAGAACAGATACATAAAGGAAGAGTGAATGGCAATGGAGGTTTGGATACATTTTCTTCCCCTGATCTTTTTATTTCCATGGTTCTTAATTTCTGAAATTCTGCATTTCTTAGATAAGTTTGTGCTATCAATTTTCAAACTCAAATTTCAGAGATGGAAGCTATTTCTATTTGATTCACTTTGTGGAGTCACACTGAAAAATTTATGAGAACATAAATTAGTTTTTATTTATTCCTTGACATGATGCTGTCAAGTTAATTTGGTTCCTTCTGAACATCATGGCCAAGAAGAGGCTTTTCCATAACTTGGAAGAGACTGAGGGAAAGTTTGGCCATCCTGAGGTCACTCTTGTGGAGTGCAGAGTGGCCTTCTAGGTGTTCTTGTGAGGTGCCTCAGTATTCATGGAAGTATGTTAATTTAATTCCCATCAGGATTAAATGTTGAAGCCCATGGCTTGGCCAGACTAACCAGCTACTTTGTCCAGGTAGCTAAAAATCTCAAGTTTAAATGAAAAAGAAAAAAAATAAAAATAAGAGAGAATGGAAATAGCCTAAAGAGAATATAGAGCTCACCTAGTGCATGGTATACTTTAAAATCTGTCTTTCATTATGCCACTCTGGCGGGAAACAATACCCCTCAAACACATTCTATTAGTTCCCCAAAGATTTATTACTTCATTGCTTTGGGGTATAATTGTATCAGGCTATGTAGCAGAAAATTATATGGAAGCTCATTGTGAAAGTGCTGTTAGAATATTGTTTCCCATGTTTCAGTGTGCGCTGTCTTTCTCTCTCTCTCTCTCTCTCTCTCTCAAAGTCCATGAGATAAGTTTATCTCTGGGCATAGAGTGGGAAAAAAATTAGAATATTTATGAGCAATTATTTGATTTTTTTTTTCGATCTCATGAAACACTGTGAATCATAAAGCTGATCAGGTCTCCTTTAAGTTTGCTGCTCAAAACTTCCAGGTCATATCCATGGCTCATTTCACTCAAGAATGAAAACGCCAACATTTGATGTGCAACGATTACTCTCAAGCCCCACTTGTTACATTGATTTTCTTGTCTCTGACCCCTTTTCTTCATCTACTTTAAATGTTGATTCTGTCTGATTGGATTCTATGTATTTTGTTATGTAATCTTAAATCTTTTGTTGAGAATAACAGTTTACACAAAAATGAAAACAAAAATTACAAATCACCATCCTCAGAGATGCCCCTTTACCTGGAAGACTCTAGCTTTTGTTTCTTATCTGATAATGCTATTAATATTTGCCACTCCAGCAGAAAGTTTTACACAAATGAACTGGTGTAATAGGATGTTAACCTATAATAAGAGTTTGTCACACCACAGTCACACTACAGGAGATCTGCCATTGATTTTTCAGTAAATATGGCAAATGGTGAAAAATATAGCGTGTGTTCCTCAGCACTAAATTTTTCAGTGACCATTTTTCTTTTTTGCTGTTTTCTATTCTGCTGTCTTCAGGTGATATTTAATAAAAATGTTCTCTTTCCTCTGTGTTTCAACTTGTACTGACATGGCTAATGGGGCCTGTACTAAAGTTGTCATCTGTTTCACTATTAATGCATTTGTAAAGTTTGCCTTCATTCTTTGGTAAAGCATGAAAACAAATTAGGTTTGAAAAAAACCTACTGAGTCATGGAATTGGAGAGCAAACATGGACCATGCTTCCCTGGCTAGTTAGGTTACCCAAATCCTTCTAGGCCAAAGGACAATGTCTGAACATCATAAAAAGGAATGCTCAGAATATTATTATTTAAAAAGTATGACAATTGTTAAAAGATTCTTCTTTCCATTTAGCCTAAATTTTTCCTTCGGGAACTCAGTATCTTAGCTTATTATTCTGTTGTTAACATAATAAAAATTATCAATATTTCTAATTTGAATGCTTTGGAAAGTCAGGTGTGTTGAGATAAAGGTGTCACTGGAAAAGGACTACTCATTCTCACAGAAGATGGCATTTACCTTATAAAATTGTTTTAAGGCAGGGTCCGCTTCTCTGACGTGTGCAAACTCACAAACCTGAGCCTCTCAGCAAGGGGAGAATGGGTGTACCTATCATGGGAGGATATAGATCAAGAAAGTTCACCAAGACTAACACATAGAAACAGTTTCTTTTCTTGATAGTATGAGTCATCTTTTAGTAAATCTCTCTACTTCACAGGGCATCAGAAAGTTGGAATATGGGGAACCTATTTCTCAGTTATTCTACAGGTTTTGACTATCAAGTATGTAAAGACATAAGATACACATAAGACACATAAAACCTGTTCCCTGACCCCAAGAAATGTGTAGTCCACTAGGCAGACACAGACATAGACATATAAACACAATCATTGAAAGTCTATGCCATGGACGTTCAAGACATTAAATCAAGTCAGCTTCAAAAAGAGGAATATGCTTGCTTATAGAAGAGGAATATTTTTAAACTACTGCCCAGGATTCTCTCTTCTACAGAAGGTGATTGATTGGAGCTGATCCTTTGTATGATTGTTTTATACTTTATTTATCAGAGAGGAAACTTCTTTCCCTTACTGTCAATTTTTTCCACTTTTATCTATGTGCATGCTCCTGTTTTGTAAAGCAGATAGTTTTAAAGTCACAGCATACATCTCCTCTTGGATAAATGACATAATTAAAAGATAAAAATATTTAATGACTCTCTATATCCTTGAGAATAAAATCTAAATATCAATGTTGGGACACCGCAGAAGGTCCATATTTCCTACCTTACGTTCTTCATGTCTTTTCCCCTTACTTTATGCTCCTTGCTAAGTGCACAATTTATTCTATTGATTCAGTCAGTCCACAAACGTGTATTAAGCACTAGCTATGCCCAAGCACTGGCATATTTCTGGTCACAAAAATAACACCAAATTTCTAAATAAAGACCCAAACCACTTTTTTTAATTGATACATAATTGTACATTTTATAGGGTATATGTGATATTTTGATATACATATACAATGTTTAATTATAAAATCAGGGTAACTGGGATATTCATCACTTCGAACATTTATCATTTCTTTGTGTTGGGAACATTTCAAATCTTCTCTTCTAGCTATTTTGAAATATACACAAATTATTTTTAATTATAGTCACTCTACTGTGCAATTGAACACTACAATATATACCTTCTATCACACTGTATATTTGTACCCATTAGCCACCTATCCTCATCCCTCTCCCAACCTCTATCCTTTCCAGGCCTCTGGCAACCATCATTCTACTCTTTACCTCCATGAGATCAACATTTTTAGTTACCACATATGGATAAGAACATGTGACATTGATCTTTCTCTGACTGGCTTATTTCCTTTTACATAAGACTTTCAGTTCCATCCACCAAAACTCTTCTAATATTAAACGTTGTAATAAATGTGAGCTATACGAACATTTAAGACATATTAATAAATAAAAACAAGTAAGATAATTATTTACTTGCTTATTCCAGTTCAGAATCACGGGTGTCTGCAGCCTATGCTGGCAGCCCAGGGCACAAAGTGGGCACCAATTTTGGACAGGCCACCATCCCGTTGCAGGGCACACTCACATGCACACTAACACTCAGATTGCAAAAGCTGAAACATACCAACTAACCTAATATATACATCTTTGGGATGTGGGAAGAAACTGGAGTACCTGAAGAAAACCCACATAGATGTGGAGAAAACATGCAAACTCTACACAGAGAGTGGCTCCAGCTAGTAATCTTTTTTTTTTTCCTCATCAGTGTTATAGCAAAATCACATTTAGTGAAATGATGCTATTCAAGGACCTGTTGTACCAAATTACCTCCTGGTTATCTCTGCCTTAAATTGTCAACTCGTATGAAAGTCTCATGAAAAAAAAGATTTGTACACGATTTATCTTGGTATTCTCATGGCATTCCAGAGATTTTGGCATATTGTATCTCTGTTTTCATTTATTTCATAGAATTTATTTTATTTCTGCCTTAATTTTTTATTTACCTAAAAGTTATTCAGGAGCAGGTTGTTTAATTTACATGCAATTGTGTGGTTTGAGGAGATCTTCTTGGAATTTATTTTTATTTTTATTCCACTGTGGTTGAAGAGAATGGTTGATATAATTTTGATTCTTTTTTTTCAGTATATTGAGACTTGCTTTATGAGCAAGCATGTGGTCAATCTTGGAGTGTGTTCCATGTGCAGAAAAGAATGTATATTCTGTTTTCGAGGGGTAGAGTGTTCTGTAGATGTCTATTAGGTCCAATTAGCCAAGTGTCAAATTTAAGACCAGAATTTCTTAGTTTTCTGCCTCAATGATTTAACACTGTCAACAGGATGTTCAAGCCCTGTACTATCATTGTGTGGCTTTCTAAGTCTTTTCTTAGGTCTATAACTACTTGTTTTATGAATCTGGGTGCTCCAATGTTGAGTAAATATATTATCTAGGATAATTATTTCTTCTTGTTAATTGAGCCTTTTATCATTATGAAATGCCCTTTATTGTGCTTTTTGACTGTGAGTTTAAAGTCTGTATTTTTTTTTCTGTTTATGTGATAGAACTTTCTCCAACATTTACTTAGAGTCTATGTGTGTTTTTATGTGTGAAATGGGTCTTTTGAAGACAGCAGATGGATACGTCTTATGTTTTTATCCAACTTGCTACTCTGTGCCTTTTAAGTAGTATATGTAAATCATTTACATTCAAGGTTAATATTGATGTATGAGGTTTTAATCCTGTCATGAAGTTGTTAGCTTATTGCTTTGTAGTTTTTAATTGTGTGATTGTTTTATTGGGCTATGTACTTAAGTGTGTTTTTGTGGTAGCAGATATTCTTTCAATTTCATGTATAGAACTCTTTTAACGATCTCTTGTAAGATTGGTCTAGTAACAAATTCTCTTAGCACTTGCTTGTCTGGAAAAGATTTTATTTATCCTTCACTTATGATGTTAGTTTTGCAGAATATAAAATAATTAGTTGGAATTTCTTTTCTTTAAAAATGCCAAAAGCAGGCCCCCAATCTCTCTTGGCATGTCTCTAATGTAAAGTCTACTGTTAGCCTGATGGGGTTCTCTTTGTATACAATCTAACTTTTTCTCTGGCTGCCTTTAAGATTTTCTGTAGCATTGACCTTGGATGGTCTGGTGACTATGTGCCTTGGTGATGTTCATTTTGTAAAGTATCTCACATGTGTTCTCTGTTTTTCTGGTATTAAATGTTTACCCCTCTAGCAAGATAAGGAAAATTTTCTTGAATTATTTCCTCAAATATGTTTTAGAGGTTTTTTAGTTTTTGTCCTTCTTTCTCAGGAATGCCACTAATTTATAGATTGGTTACTTTATATAATCCCATATTTCTCAAGACTTTGTTCATTTTTTAATATTCTCTTTATTTTTGTCTGATTGGGTTAGTTTGAAAGACACATCATAAAGTTCTGATATTATTTATTCTGCTTAGTCCAGGCTATTGATAAAGTCTTCAACTGTATTTTGAAACTCCTTAAGCAAATTTTTTTCAATTCCAGAAGCTTTTATTGATTCAGTTTTAAGACATTTATCTCTTTCTTAATTTCCCGTATTGCTTTAGAAATTTTACTTGTGTTGATTTTTTTTGTAAGTTAATATTTAATTTTAATAATACTTGTTATGTTTGAACAGTCAGCAATGTACAAAGAGAAAATCTTCAGTGAATGTTTACACACAGTGTGAACACATGCTTTAAATATGCAGTGGAGAAGGAGGGGTGAATTCACAGTTAATAAAACTAAAAAAAAAGTCCTTGTTATAAATTACACAGGGCATATAAAAATATTTCTCTGAATGCATAGATTAAGACTTTAAACTCACCTACCAGCAACTGTGCAGTCTTATTCCACTGTGATATGCAGGAGTCAGCTGACCATAGAGGATTTTATAAAGGAGAGACCAGCCTACGGCAGAGCTACAACAGACCCGCCTCTCACCAGAGACACCAAATCGCCTCTGTTTCTAAGCCCAGAACATTCCCTGCAGTTGCTCGTCTGTAGACCATCTCCCAGCCAGGGGCCTCCACTGTTGATTTTTAATCTTGTCTTGAATTTCATTGAGTGTCCTTGCAATCCATGCTTTGAATTATTTATCTGTCATTTCTGAGTTTCCGCTTTGATTTGGTACCATTGCTGGAGCACTAATGTGATCCTTTGGTGGTGCCACTACATTTAGATTTTTCATGGTGCGAGAATTCTTGCATTGGTTTCTTCTTCTATGGAGATGCGGGCACTTCTTACTCTTGTAATTATTTTCATGCAGTTAGAATTTTTGTCTCTTTCTTCCCCTATTATATGTATATATTCTTTCCCATGTTCCCACCACCTCTGCCTAGACAGTGTGACTGTAGACAATGTGGGTAGGATGTTTTGGCTTTGTTTCTATAGACCTATGCACTTCTGTTGTCAGGCTTTTTTTTTGGGCTATGCATTTTGACGTACAAGACAGTAGATCGCACTTATAGGTAAGAGCTGACTGCAGCCAACATGGCTGGGCGTATACTTTATCCTTGTTTACTGGAGAAGCTACTGGTTGCCTCAGCCAGTGGGCTGATTCATGGAGCACACAGTGGTATGAACTCCCTGCTCCCTCTGCAGGGAGAGGGTTACTATGGGAGGGGCTTTATGAGACAGGTCTGCCTATAGGATTCCCTGATGGCAGGCACAAGCACCAGCACCTAGGAAGAGCCTGGCAAATGGCCTAGTGCTCAGAAATGTGCCTAGGTGTAAAGCTGGAAAACCTCCTTGGCCCACATTCTCTGAACAGAGATGGATGGTGGCCTAAACTCTCAATCCAAAATAGTGGGTACTTAGAATGTCTGGGGATGTGCCTGGGTGTGGAATGGAAAGGGACTTGCTGCACCATGATCCATGTCCAGCAAGGGTAGGGCAGTTTAGGCTGTTGATCCAAACAAGTGAGTCCTCTGAATGCCTCGAGATCTGCCTGAGCATGAAGCAGAAAGGGCCTCCCCATACCTGTATCTCTGAACAGAAAGAATGGGACAAGTCAAGCTGCTGATCCAAGTGAATGGGTGCTCCAACTGCCTGGAGATCTTGCTGAGCATGAAGCAGAGAGGGCCCTCCTACACCAAGATCTCTGCACAAGAAGGGTGTTGTGACTCAAGTGAGCTGATTTTCTGAATGCTTGGTGATTTGCCTGGATGTGGAGCCAAGAGGGCATTGCTGTACTACAGTCTATGTTCAAGAAGAGTAGGGCAATTCAGGCTGCTGAACGAGATAAGCAGGTACTCCAAATGTCTGGACATCTGCTGGAGCCTACCTGTACCAGGATCTCTCCACAGGAAGGATGGGGCGGCTCAGGCTACTGATCCAGGCAAGCTATTGCTCCAAGTACCAGGAGATCTGCCTGGGCATGGAATGGAGAGGGCCCCCCTGTACTAAGTTCTCTGCACAAGAAGTTTGGGGTGACTCAGCCTGCTGATGCATGCAAGCAGGTGCTCTAAATGTCTGGAGATCTGCCTGGACATGAAGCAAAGAGGGTCTTGCTGCATCACCTTCTATGTCTAGGAAGGGTGGGTGGTTCAGGCTGTTGACAGGTGAATGGGTGCTCTATATGCCTGGATTTCTGCCTAGGGGTAGAGAAGAGAAGGACCCACTTCACCGTGATCTATGTCCATCAAAGATGGGGTAGCTCAGGCTGCCAGTTCAGGCAAGTGGTTCTCCAAATGCCTGAATTACTACTTGGGGATGGAGCACAAAGGACCCCCATGGTACCATAGCCTCAGAGTAGGGACATCTAGGAATAGTACATGCAGACTGATTCCAGTTCACCAAGCTGCCCCTGCCTGCGAGTCTCACTGCTCGGGTGTCATATGTTTTTTACTTGTTGAATTGATTAAGTTTTTCATAGATTCTGGATATCAGACCTTCATTGGATTCATAGTTTGCAAATATTTTCTCTTACTCTGTAGGTTGTCTGTTTACTTTATTGATATTTTCATTTGCTGTGCCAAAATTGTTTGGTTAATTAGGTCCTGGTTGTAAATTTTTGTTTCTGTTGCAATTGCTCTTGAGCACCTTATATTGTTTGTATAGGTCAATGTCTGAAGGGTATTTTCTAGTATTTTTTCCTAGGATTATTATACTAATTGTTTGAGGTCTTACATTTAAATCTTTAATTCATCTTGAGTTAATTTTTGTGTGTGGTAATGCTAGGAGTCCAGCTTCATTCTTCTACATATGGCTAGTCACTTATCCTAGCACCACATAATGAATAAAGTGTCCTTTTCCTAATGCTTATTTTTGCCAACTTTGTCAAAGATCAGATGGTTGTAGTTGTGTGGCTTTAGGAAATGCATCATTGAATGGATTTGCTTCTCTGTGTGGTACTGACTTAAAAGAGCTCCAGGATATTCATTTCAGGATAGTTGTACACCATAAAGAAATTAAAATAGAGTATCTTAGTTTCAAGTTGACCCAAGAGAGAAAGAAAACATGAACTCCAAGGAATTGCCATTTAGGCATTTATGACAAGATCAATGTAAATTTTACTTGAGCACCTGGTTTCCTCTTTATGTCAGCAGCTTGAAAGTGGCAAAGTTGTGCTGCTCAATCAACATCTTGGAGATAAGTGCCTTAAATTGACCAGAAAACTCACATGAATGAGAGAGTGGGACAGCAACTCCTCCTAACTTCTTGTCCATTTTATTTTTATTTTTCTAGAGGTAAATACTCTGTTTTCTGTGATTTTCTATAGCCTGGCTACCCTCTTCATGTCCTAAATTTTATATTTGACACCTCTATTTACAAAGGACTGCCTCTTTTCCTCTGTCAGATAAGCTACAAACTTACCATTTTATTTTTTATTTTTATTTATTTGAGACAGGGTCTTATACTTGTTGCTCAGGTTGAAGTGCAGTGGCCTGATAACCCACCACAGCCTCAAACTCCTGGGCTGAATAAATCCTCCCACCTCAGCCTACCTAGTAGCTAGGATTACAGGTGTGTACCACCAAGCCTAGCTAATTTTTTTGCTTTTTTTTTTTTTTTTGTTTTACCATGTTACCAAGGCTGGCCTTGAACTCTTGGGCTCAAGCAATATATCCACCTCAGCCTCCTAAAGTGCTGGTATTACAGGCATAAGCCACCACATCTCACTCAATTTGCCCTTTTAAATACCAGTTGTTAAGGCTTTGTTGCTCCAGTCTACAAGACCTAATTACTTCCACCCATTTACTAAGTGTTCTCCCTCAAATCAGTCCAGAAAATATGGAATTCGTTAGAACGTTCTTGGATTTTATGCTATTTTGGTTTGAGACCCAGTTAGGTGGTAAATACTTTGAAAATATGGAAATCTACTTATTATCAACCACCATTATATTTTCTTTATACCCTCAGTGAACAACTGCAGGCATGTTTTTTTTTTGTTTGTTTGTTTGTTTTTTGTTGTTTTTTTTTTTGAGACGGAGTTTCTCTCTTGTTACCCAGGCTGGAGTGCAATGGCACGATCTCAGCTCACCGCAACCTCCACCTCCTGGGTTCAGGCAATTCTCCCGCCTCAGCCTCCTGAGTAGCTGGGATTACAGGCATGGACCACCATGCCCAGCTAATGTTTTGTATTTTCAGTAGAGACGGGGTTTCACCATGTTGACCAGGATGGTCTCGATCTCTTGACCTCGTGATCCACCCGCCTTGGCCTCCCAAAGTGCTGGGATTACAGGCGTGAGCCACCGGGCCCGGCCTGCAGGCATGTTTTTAAATGTCCTCATGATTATTTTTAATTTCAAGACGAATTCAACTTATCTGGTGTGCTTAGAAAAGTGCATTGTTTTCCTCCAAAAACTTTAACAATGAGGTTCATTGATGTTGGCATTATGTACCTGGAAAAGATATATATAGAAAGAGGTAAGCTTTAAATAAAAAAGAATTCTCCTTTTTAAATTTTTAAAAATTATTATAGGTGTTTTAAGGATCATGACTTTAAATATCAACTTAGCCCTTCTTTTTGAATTAGGTAATACTGAAAGGAAAAATAATTGGCCTGTCTTGGGGGAAAATGTTTTAATTCAGTGAGAATAGAGCAGGGGTATTTTTAAAACAGTAACTCTAGTTCTAGTAGGGTTTTATTACGTCGAACACTTAAAAGATTAAGACTACATATGTATATCCACAAAGAGGAGCTGCCAATTATCTGGCCAAGTTGAGCAACTAGTTACCTTTTGAATTTAACCAATTTAAAAAAAACAATTCTGGCTTCAAACTTGTACCTTCTCCTCAATAGCAGATTACTTTTTGTTTGAGATATCTGGCTAATTAATTCAGTTTTACACTTCATTTTGCCTGTGTGGACAGAGGTTGAATGCCACGTCTGATTAAATTCCAGAGGCAAGGAAGCATTGGGAGGGCATCATCTACATCAGTTTCTTAGAATGACATTATAGTCCAGAGAATGAATACAGAATGTACTAACTTTCAAATTCAAACAATTTTTTATTATTTAGGGAAATAAAGGCAAAGTCTGGCATGGATTACCTTAAACTACAGATATTTGACAGAGAATCACATTAGGCATGAACTCAACTGTTATGAAAATTTTCATTTAAAATGAGAATTGTGTTATATATTTGTGCATCAACTCTGACAATTCTATAAATGATTTTAACATCACAAAGCCCAGATAAAAGTATTATAATTGCTGAGAAATAGAAATATCATCAGCAAATGTAAGATATTTTTATTATTCTTAGTAGCAGAAAAATTAGATCCAAACATTTCAAAGTGTTGGCAAGACTGTAAATCAACATGTGAAAACAATGACTACAAATTCCTCTTTTCTTGCCTCCTTTGCTCAACCAAGATGTAAATTCAAATCATAGAATGGTAACATAGTTAAAGAAATATTAGCAAAGTTGAAAGGCAAAGGGCTGAGTCAAGGAATAAACTAGATAATGTATTTCTGAAAAAAACAGAAATTCTTCAAGAAGTTCTTAGGAAAAATTATAATATACAAGAAAAAAAGCATACCAAAGTCTTTAAATAACTACATTTTTAACACTAACCTAGCTTATAATTTTCCCTCTTAAATTCAATAAAGGAGAGAAAGCCCTTGAAAACCTTTAGTAATTCTATAAATTCAGGATTTTTCATAGACTGTGTAATTCCTTTTCAAGGCTAGCTGCTTATATCATCCCAAAAGATACAACAGAATTTAAGATGTATTGATTATGAGGAAATACATTGCAGAAATTACAATGAATTTGAAAATATTCAGGACACCAAAACATTTTGGAAAACAAAATATCCAAATTGAACGAGGAAGAATTTAAAACACTAAAACATAATAAAACATTGAAGATGTTACAAAATTAACTAAAAAATTATTTTTTAATAAACCCCCCAAAGCAAATTTATGTCGGTTTTGCAATATTCCATTTCCACAGAACAATGTGAAGGTATTCAGGTCACACCTGGACAAGTGGGGTGAGTTACAGGAGAGGAACCTGAGTTTAAGAAGCCCTAATCTTTTCTCATAGGCAGTAAAATCCTCTTTGCTATGCTTCCAGTGGGGACACGATGTCTATTTTCCAGGGCTGTTTGCTGGACAAACATCCTTGAAAAAGTAGTTCTAAAACGAAAGTAGTCTGTGTTCACAAGACGTGCAGAAAACAAAAGATCCATGTAGAATTGTCTCCCAACATTCATAACTCCTCAACACCAGGTACAGGTAAATAGATAGATCAGTAAAACTTGGAACATAATATTTTCAATAACTATGGCACACAAAGAGCTGCTAGATATCCTTGTTATATAAAGAATTCTTTAGAAACCAATATCAGAAGCACAAAAAATTGAAAGAAAAAAAAACTGGTAAAGGGTATGACAAAGAGAGAACAATTCACAGAAGAAATAGTAAAAGTGATGAAGCAACAAATGTTTAAGTACAAAACTGCTAGTTTACTCAGGACTCAGAATAGAAACAAAAATAAAATGACATTTCTCAGTAACTTGTCTAACTTAAATTGGACAATAGTTCCAAACGTTTCTGACCATGTGGGAAACGGGCATTCTCATATACTGGTGGGGATGTAAACTTGCACGAACTTTTCAAAGAAATATTTAACTCTGTATCAAGAACTTTAAAAATATTCACACAATGTGACCTAGTAATACTATGTGTAGTAATACATTCTAAGGAAATAATTGCAGATAAAAAACTTTTATACTAAAGGAGACTCGAATAATTCTTATTAGCAAAACTAAAATCAAAATAGCTTTACTTTTCAATAATAAGAGAATGGTTAAATTTTTTCTTAAGTTTGTGAGATGAAACATCATGTAGCTAATTAAAAATATGCTGTCAAAGACTTTTATAACATGAAAAAAGATATGCTGTCTCTATTACATTATCTCAATTATTAATCCATGTTAAAGCATGGAAAAAATTAAAACTAAATATCAAATATAGTTTCTCCCTAGTTTTAGCTTACTGATTTTTTTATTTTATTCCTTTTTACTTTACTATATTTCTCAAATTTTCTACACTTTATAATAAAAATATTCAAAAAAATAAACGAATACCAGCTATTTTTCAGTTCCTTCTGGTTTAAAAGTTATCATTATTTAATTGATGGACTCGGCATAATTCTGAGGAAATAAGTGAAATAAGATAATCAGTTTATCTGTGGATAGATTGTGTTATTTTTAGTGCCCAAAGGACTTCCCTATACTCAGTTTTCACTTGTGTTATGGGGAAAGGGGAGGGAAAGAAAACACAGCATGAAAACAGTGTGAGACATGTTCAAATCCATTGCTCACAGCAGGGAAAAACAATTGCTTCCTCTCCTGTTTCCAGTGACCTCGTGGTGAGGATCACAGTGCTAGAAAAAAATCCAAAATTGGCTTCAGTGTGGCTTCCTTCTGTTACTATTATGTTAGCAAATGCCTACTCCAAGCGACCCTCTGAGAAACCTAAAGGCCTTGTACTTGTCTGGCCCTCTTGGTCTAGAAAGTCTTCAAATAGAAACCTGCTTATTTTATGAGATGGATGGGCCCATGAGAAGAGTCAAGGACCTCCATGACAACCCAACCCCCAAAAATGATTAAATCATTAATATCTAAGGATGTTACCACACTCTAAAATAATTCTCTGTGATTTTAAACCCCTGTATATTGGGAGTCCTTGTCAGTAAATACATATCCTTTCTTTGCAAAGAAAAATAATTTGCATATTATTCTTGCCCAACCACTTGTTTAGTACTTCTATCAACATCAATCATGAAAGCTTTCAGCGTAGGTGCTGAGGACAAAGATGAAAATAGGTGACTTTAAATGTTTGTTTATAAAGATGTTTGAAGGGATTAATTTTTATCTGGCTATTCAAATAGGATTAAAGGGATTAACTTGAATAATAAAGGCACATTATAAGTACATATGTTCTCTCTAATTAATAGGTTCAGATATGAATATAAGATATGTCAAATTGTTACAGAATCACCTGTAATTACGTTATTTTTAAATAATGGAAAGGAAACTCATGAGTCATTATGAGCAAAGAGATGACTTTGGAATAAGGCAAACTCATTCTGCTAATATAATGCTTTGCAAGACACATTTCCTATTTATATGTACAGTTAATAACATCTATTATGTAGTCTTAGTCCTAGAAGCCTGTGTTTGTTGAGAAAAATACTTTAAAGTAGAAGCTTAATTACATAGTGCTCAAGTTTCTCTGGCAACATCAAAGCAAGAAAGTCATTTGTGCTTTAATGCACATTTTGAAAGAGAAAAATAAGTTTTCAAGTTGAGAACCCCACAAGTTTGAGACAAGGAGAATGCAGGAGGAATAAAATGTTATTTTTCCAGTATTTGACAACAAAAGCAGTAAGGGGGAAAAACTGGTTTTCTTATTATTATTAATCATAATAAAAGACAATAGCCTTTGGCATTTACTCCAAGGTTTTGTTCCTGAGAATTACTCAGGCACATTACAATTGGAAATACTCGTTTTCAATTTTGAATATACTGAAAGAGTTCCTTCAGTTCTCTTTACCCAGATTTCTCTCTAAACACTGCAGCAGCCACATTTTAAAGAAAATTACTAAAGAAACTTAGTATTCTATTCCAAGGAGGCTGCAGGTGACAATAGTTTTTGCACAATTGTTTGAACCTAACTGAGAATTGTGACCGAAAAAATCATAAATTCATGTTATAAAATGTTTATTAATTTGTACATGCTGACAATAGGAAGTATAAGCCTAAAGCTGTTCTGTTTAATTTGGAGTTCATAGAACTGAATGGATACACTGTTGGATTTTATACGGCAGAGAAATGTTAGATACCATTAAATGTCCCTCATATAATAAAGTAGTTGTGAAGATGCTGACAGCTCTTAGGTGACAGCCAAGCTCTAATCTCCTTTGTTTGGTTCTATGGATGTTCCACTTACTAGTATTTTAACAAGCAAAGAAACTCAGCAAAATTTTGAAAGGGGTAGTATTTATCTTCAGTACTATTTGATAGAACTTACAAGAACTATGTTCAAGGCCAGCGTTAGGCAAATCCAAGAACAAAATCAAAACTGGTCTTTGGCGTCTGTTTCCTCCTCTTTTGTGTCCCTCTTCCCCCTTGTATTGTCCCTTGTCTCAAGCCATAGGATTCTCATGCCTCACTCACACTCATCATGTATACCATCATTACAAGGTAAATTAATTTGCACAATACAGTTAATAATTCATTTTATCTTATTAAAGAGTATTCTCTTTTTAAACTTGGCATTTTGAAGGCACAATATTGTGACTCAAAGGAATGAATTCTTCCTTTTGTCCTTTCTTCTTTTCTCCCTTTCCTTTTTATTTTTAAGCACGGAAGAGATCAAATAAATCAAAATAGTCAACTAACTTCTGTTGCATATCAAAAATTTCTATTATAAACACATCGTAAGTGCAAAAAAGCCAGATAACTATCTGCTCCTTAAGTTTAATGTAGAATCATCCTCAACTACCAACTGCGTCATCTGTTACTTTAATGCAAGTATACTTGTGAGAATATTCTACAAACCACCTATCAATACCCACCTGAAATCTCCAGCATGCTGAAATCACCAGTAACTTTTTGACTATGTCTAAAGCATCATAATGCCAAAAATAAAATAAGAATGATAGGCCCATTTTTTTTCTTTCAACATTTTGCCTAATTCTTGCACCTCTTTAGTATGTGCTGATTTATCTATTTCCCATAAAGTGATGATAACTCTACCCTCCCAGGACATGGCTTTTGAAGTCATTGATTAAAATGAAATAACTAGATCCAGTCATCCTTGTCTGGATTCCTAGTACTGTTTTTATACATGATGCAACTCTTGAAGACCCAAATATACCTCAGTTGTCGGAGCAGAAATCAAAAGAAAAACTAGATCATCATTTAACTCTATGGCATTTGATTTTGAATTTCACATCTTGGGCTATCATGGTTGCCTTACTTAAAGCCCTTCTCTTTGCCGAAACTTCTTTTGAACTCTGTGAGATGCATCTATCATGGTATGAAATTGGATCTATAACTAAAGGAAGTGGAATAATAATCAGAGGTGTATATATAAACCGAAAGCCTCTGCATGTCCCCAAATCATCCTCTGTTGTAGGAATACAAAAGTAATGCTAATGCAAGAAAAGATATTCCGGTGTCATTTCAGATTTCAGACACTGCACATTTGTACCTGTGATTATGTCAAAATATACACATAGGCATCATTTGAGAGAGAATTTATTATAAAAGAAAATATTTTTAAAATAGAAAAGCTAGCCTGACCTTGCTGTATTTTTTTTAAATTGTGCTTTAACTGAGGTTGAATAAATTTGTCCAGCTTAACATTAAATTGTATTGGTCTGAAAATAAAAAATAAAACTGGTAAACCTATTCATGCGGAGTGAAAAGAAGAGAACATAAAAGAGACATAAAACATCTCCCTTCTGGCATAAAAAATGCATTTTTTAAATCAAAAGAAACCTACTTTTAACTAATACTGTGTTTTATATAAAAAATAAAGAATTGAAAGTCTCAGAAGCAAGGACACTCACATTAAATGCCAGGGATATCTACCCAGGGGAAGAAGAGGGGAAAGCATAAAAATGCTGATATTTGTAGGTTTGAATTTTCTTACTTTTTTAGGTCTGAAGGTCAGACACCTCCAGACATGAATGCAAGAGACAGGAATTAATGAATGTTTAACCTTTCAGGTTTTCATACTCTTGTGAAGTGAATAACTTCTTTTATACGTGGACTTATATACCTAGAAAAAATAAAATTACTCTTTTTGGGAGATTCATCATATCATTTATTCTAAACCAAGTAGAGTTCAGTTGATTCAAATTTGGCTTCCTAGACCCCAAGGATCAACAAGACTAAGATAACACGTCTCCCTAACTTGTAATTTGCCTTTGAAATGCAGTATTCTATGAATTCAGTGTTCCCAGCTTCCTTCAACCAAAACTAAAAGAGATAGGCAAAAATTGCTTATCCTTTGCTATTTTCTGTTACTTTTTAAAGCTATTGCTTGCCTTTCTTAACAGATGCTTTTTGGATCAGACTGCTAGAGGTGTGGCATAAAGCTATATGGGTTAGGGAATCTCAGAAATAGCTAAATAATTAGCTACAAAAATGCACTAACTTTGATAAGGGATTTCTAGTTATTTTATTCATCATTTTTCCTTAGGGAATAGTTGGTGAAATATTATGGTAAAGACAAGATTCTTACAATCTGCAAAACTCCATTTATTTCTAAATAGTCCTTTAAGGCACATATCTAACATTTAAAAGTTCAAAGTCTGTAAACTCAGAGTTCATTTGACACAATAGAGTTGAAACTAAAGGAAAATCCTCAGTCTAATTTTTCCCACATCAGGACCTCTTTAAGCTCAGCTGGACCTATCCTTCCTTTACAGAAGCGGAGAAAAATCCATCAGGTAAAAAGATCAGATTGCAGTTTCCAAGTTTCAGCCTGGAAGGAATTTTTAGCCTTAAGTTATAAATTCCAGAAAATAGGAGTTTATAAGGGAAATAGTGACAGAACCTTAATTATGACAAAGAAACGGGCAATGCTGCAATAAAAAGGAACTACTCCTGAGATGAAATGCTTCATCTTTGAGTAAGAGGTGGCCTAATAACTCAAAAGGAGAACGGTGTGATGATTCAGGTCCTCACTTGTAGCAGCCTGTGGTATATACCCTTTATGAGGCTCACTGTCACCTTCACCTTCAGACTACACTTCACTCTGGACAAAGTTGAGAAAAATGGCATAAAGAGCCAATAGTGGCAAGTTGCTTTTTGACAAAAGCTGTTTTCCAACATGTGTGTCAGAGAATCAGAGACCGTGAGAAGGATAAGAAGGGCCATCTGGTGCAATCTCCCTGTCTACTGCAGATAAATGCTAAATCATCTGACAGAGTGGGAGGTGTTTTCAACTGAAAGAGAGTTCACATGCTCCCTTAAAAACTCTCTGCTGGCTCTAAAGTCAAGAAGTGTGTTATGAGAAGCTCAATTCTTATTTCCCCCAGTTTTACCCACTTAGCCTCACACTATTCTCTGTCATCATGAAGTGCCCTCTGTAAATACACTGTGATCACTTGGAGTAGTTTTTTGAAACCCATCCTTAGCTCTCTCTACTTGACAAATAACTTCAAATTCCTTAATATTTGCTAGTACAAACAAAGGCCAATAGCCTAATTTTTTGCATTAGTTTAGCTTTGTTTTCCCCTGGAATCTTCTTGGCACTTCTACATTTACTCTTCCCGTTTCAATTCATCACTGTAACCCAAACATCTGACACCATGCTTAGCCCCCAGTAGGAATCCCATAATCATTTCTGAGAGAAAGAGTAAATGTAAGGGACTATACAGTAGATACCTGGGCACACATTAAACAGCAAACCCATTAAACAAACAAACAAAAAAGTATTCTCGAATTCCCAATAGCCATTTCCCAAGCTCCGGTTTTCTTGATTTAAATATCTAAAATACAATGAATTCACTGTCTTTTTTGGTTTCAAAGTTAAACTAGTAACATGCAAAATATGCATCTGTCTGGCAGCAGTTTTATGACACAGAGAAATCACATTTTATACCCAACAAACCAATGTTTTTAGAAAGCATATACATTAGCAGTGGTCATTGTTTCACCCATAGGAAAGCAAAGTGAACAGATGCAAAACAGTGCGTTCGTCGGTAGGTATAGTATCTACGGTATCCCATTCTCACATAAATCAAAGTTCTAAAACTCTGAATGTTTGCAGCAGGACTCCAAAGGCATGACTGAAATCGTTCTGGCTGCTCAGCTCCAGACACATATTGATCCCAAAAAACTTACTAAAGAAATCTTGGAAAGACAAAGACATAACCTACCATATTTCAAATTCATACCTAGAAAAGGAAATGATTAGAGGAGGCAGGAAATAGAGAGGCATCCAGGACAACATAGAAATGAAGACCTGCCCCTGATGGTTATTTCCTCATTTCTTTCCCTCAAATAAAAGGAGACAACTCCTACACTTGTGTCGTCTTGCAAAGGAAAGCTTCCATCTGAGCCCATGGTGAGCTTTCTAACCAAGCACCAAAACTGAGCAACATTCTCAGGGTTCCTCAGGAAAAAAAAATCTACTAGTGCTCTCCCCAGGGATAGATAGATGTCTTCAGGCTAGCATTTGAGGACACAGATACAAAAGTCACCTATAGTGTATCACCTATGGGTGCAACTCAGAAATTAAAGACATTGCACTTCCTTCCTATCTGAGTCTGAGACACTGAATAATTCTGAAAGGAAAAACACCACAAGGGTAATCTTCAGCTAGTTGACTACATGACTGCACACATCAACATGGCATTTTGCTTGATTTTACAGTTAGGAGCATTTGTTTTTATGTTCATGTCTCTCATATAGGATTTTACTTGAATATACTTTTATGTGATAGCTTTTAAATTTCCATTTGCATACTTTTTTGGAGACAGTGAAAGAAAGAGTAGTTTATTTTCAATTCTAGCCAAGCAGTGACACTTGGAAGAAAAGAGAGAAGAAAGGAAGGAAAGAGAAAGGAAGGGAGGGATGGAGAAAAGAAACAAAGACAGAAGGAAGAAAGGGAGAGAGGGAGGAAGCTTTTAATTTTTGAAAAAATGTCATAGACAAACTATAAGTAGTCTTCTGCTTGATTCTTTTATAGGGTAAAATGATTCTGACTGGAACAAATTAACAGATGTTTGACATATTCAAATGCAGACAGATGAAAAAAAATTCAGACTTTCCATAATTGTTGTAAGCTAAAAGCCAGGATATAATATACCCAACTATTACTAAGGTAATCAACTTATCAAGTTAGGTATAAAGATAGAGACCGATATGGAAACACACACACACATATACATATATATGTATATACATAAAGATATCCATCTGTGTTTATGTATGAAACGTTTTCAGCAGGTGTACATTAAACAAGGCTTGCACCCAAAATACTGGATTCATCTCTTGTTATAAAAATTTTAAATTTTGTAGGTTTTAAAAAATATGCTTTGTATATGAAACTTAAGATTTCCTGTGATAGACTTATTGTGCTATATAATACGGCGTTTCAAGGTACAGCATGAAATCTTTCCATTTTGGCCCAAAAGATATCAGCATTACAGACATTCATAAGAATAGAGGCTTTGTGAAGAGAACCTCAATGATTATTTTATCCTTTTTTTTACAAGAACATTAATAACTATTTAGAGACAACAGCTACAGTCAAAAATAATACTGTACTAGAGCAGCTATGTGGTTTAACTGAAAGCATACATAGTACTAAAAGCCTTGCTTTAAATAAAAATGAAGTGTTGACCATATTATCTGACTTGATTACAGCAATGATAGGATCCTCAGGATCAAACATGAAATATGAGCAGGGTGTTGATAACATCATGTCCAGAAGCTTGAACTTGGATGACATTTTGCAGACCAACCATCTGCCATTCATGCTTCCTAACACCACTGTTCAAACTTGCTCGAAAGTTTCTCATAGGCTTTAATCCTCAAAATCTTTAAGCGTAATCAGTGTGCCACAGGCATTAAAGCTGTAAACTTCTTTTAACCTTTCCATTAAATAGCAGGAACCTTAGTCTGATTCTGGCAGGTGACCTGGGTGAAGATTTTCATGTTCATTTGATCTGCACACATTTTTGCGTTCCACTGCTCATGCTTGTTCACTGTTGGTAAATGCCAAACGCATCTGGGGAGAAGAGTTTTGAAAACAATTAGACAGCCTGAAAAGTCCCAACAATGAAACAGAACTCTTTACATTGCAAAGCCAAACAAATGACTCGGGCAAGAATAATTGAATAAATCCTGGGCTTCAGTGCAGATGGCTGTTTTTACTGTCTATCTGTGCTGGGATCTGCTGAAGATTCTTCAGTTCGTGTGTGTGTGCACGTGTGCTTGTGTGTGTGTATGTGTGTGCGTGCATGTGTGTGTGTGTGTGTGGAAGGCTTTTTTATATGAGATTTGGCATATTGCATGTGGCAGGCTGTTGAAAAATGAATAAAGACAGGAGAAAAAAGGCAATGCACATCCCACTGGTAATGAAGGAAAGCAGGTTGCTGACTGCCCATGTGCCAGTTCTCCAGGTTTGCCCAGGGGCTCCCAAGATCATTTCTTTGCCCCTAGATTTTCATGTTGAATTACCACTCACAGTTTCTAAATGAACATGCCTCTTATTTTATTTAAGACACACTGGGCACTTGTATTTGACTTCCTGCTAGGCAATACAATATTTAGAGTTTGCCACATACACAAATGGCAAGAGATAAAAAAAAATGGCCTTATAAGCATAATTTCAAATTTGTATTGTTTTTTTCAAAGAGATATCTTTGCTCCAAGCTTTCAAGAGGCATACATCAAGTGAAAAGCATTTGTTTTGTGCTGTTTTTGCCTGAGAAACTCTGACCACAGAAGTCTACAAGGATTCATCAGGAGCTTTAGGCTGTGGCCTCATGGCTTTGGCCTGAGGCAAAGCTGGGGGCTAAGGCCTTTTCATGTGGGGGGTAAAGAATAAAGAAGGAACTCATCACGTCTGGACTCTTACTGCTGTTCTAACTGGTACCCAGAAGCCTCTCCTAAAATGTGGCTCACTATTACTATACTGGTGTTAAAATAGAAACGAGTAGCATCATAACTTATTTGTGACCTACTTAGAAAAAACTCAAATTAGTCTGCAATGGTCAAAAGGAATACACATTGAGAAGAAAGAAAATGCTTTCTCTCAAAACAATAGCTAAAAGGAGTATAAAGTAAGACAAAGAAAAATGGTTTTCTCTGAATATGTGAGTATCATACTTTGCATTGACCGCTTCTCTTTTATGTGATTGTCTTTTTTTCTACCATTCATTTTAAATGTTTGGTCATGAGGCAAGGCTTTACATAATATAGCAATCATTTTTTGAATAAAAGATTGTCATATCTAGGTAATAAAATCTTATCTTTTTTTGCATTTCTTTTGTTCCAGCAAGAACTGCAAAAATAATTTGCAAGGGTGCTTATTTGTTAAGTGCTTCTTAACTCATCTCTGACCCAAAGGATGATCTTGTCAAAATCCATGCCTATCAATAATTAATGATGTTTTTAACTTTTGATCTTCAGCCACAACATTATTTTTATTTTTATTTTTAGAGCCCAATTATGATTCTAACCACCTGCAAAATAGAGGGAGAAGACACCTGACAAATTTTCAGAAAAGGCCATGACCTATGAAAGCCGTAACAGCATTCCTGAAATGTTTTTGTCTTTCTGTGATTTTGCCCCTTTCTGATTTTCTTTGTCCCCATCCCCCAAGAGAAGAGTAACTTTGATAAAAATGAGGTGAGAGAATGAAAGCATTTAACACAATAACCACTCTAATATGATATTTTCAAGAAACTCTGTGCCTCATTTTAAAGCCCACTCTTTGGGGAGGGAAAGATAAATTCCTAGAAAGCAATTGCTGAGAAATAGCCCACTGCCTCTGTAAATATACTCAGCCAAAGTCGTGAGGGTGGGTTAGGAAGCTCTATCTCAGTAACCCTGAATCTAAATCTTAAGACAAATGATATCCCATACAACATTATTACTTAAAATGTTCTTTTCTGGTAAGAAAACTTCAGATGTTCTATGAGATGATCTTAAGTGCTTCTGGATTTTTGTAAATTAAGTATATAAACTTTAAATAGACCAGTTCTCTAAAACAGCAGTACCCAATTTTTTGGCCCAGGGACAGGTTTTGTGGAAGACAATTATGGACTGAGTGGGGAGGGGCGCGGGGATGGTTTCCAGATGAAACTGTTTCTCGCTCCACCTCAGATCATCAGGCACCAGTTAGATTCTCATAAGGAGTGTGCAACCTAGATCCCCCACACGTGCAGTTCACGATAGGGTTCGCGCTCCTATGAGAATCTATGCCACCGCTGATCTGACAGGAGGTGGAGCTCAGGTGGGTAATGCTCACTCACCTCCTGCTGTGTGGCCCAACTCCTAACAGTCCATCAACCTGTACTGGTTAGCAGCCTGGGTGTTGGGGCCCCTGCTTTAACCTCCAGCAGGCAGGGAGATCATAAAATAAAAAAGGGTGAAGTTAGAGCCACAATAGTGGCCAGTTAACTGTGGATTCAAACTTGAAGAAGTTGCTGCTTCAAATGCTGCCAATAAGGAACAATTAATATATTTAATCTTAGGATTTTATGTCTATAGCTCTAAATATGACAGGCAGCTTTGGCTAATTTTTAGTCTGCACACATATTCAGCAGAAATGCAATGAGGCCACTTTACCAGTAGCAATTCCACATGTTAAAAATCATACTTTGGGCATGCCAATCATGAAATGGAGGAGTCATTTACATGTATCACTAAAGTGATTATTAACCACTCTTATGAGAAATTATTTTTTCTTATAATTCAAACACTGGTATACAGTTGTGAAGTAGGATGGGAAGTAGGGTTGGAACTGAAGAGAAAACTGCATTTAGGATCCTCCAATCATCTGTAATGTTTCAAAAATTTACTTGTAAAAATTGCCAAAAATACAGAATAGTTGAAAGATGTAGATAATGATCACCCAATTCATCATCAAGATTCTACCATTAACATTTTGCTATTTTTGATGTATTACATATCTACCCATTCGTCTGCCCTCCTATTTATGTATCAATCTCTCATATGTTTTGATGTAATTCAGTTAGTTGCAGACATTAGTATATATCACCTCTAAACACTTTAGCATGCATATCATTATCAGAATTTAATATAAGTTTTTCTTCTTTATTTCTAGATAAAATTTACCTACTGTAAATTACACAAATCTTAAATGTGTCATTCTGTCAGTTTTGAGAATTAATATATCCAGACAATCCAAACTGCTGTCAAGATATAGAAAATTAATATCTCTCTAGAAACTTCTCTCATGTTCCCTCCCAAACTCCACTGCCAGCACCTCCAGAGGCAATGACTATGCTGATTGTTTTTATCATACGTTTGTTTTGCCCATTCCAAAAATGCCCTTAGATTAACTACTCAGTAGATACTCTGTATAAAACTTCCTTTACACAGCACAATGTTTTCAAGGATTTACCCATGTGGGCACTTGTATTAGCTGTCTACTCCTTACATTGTGGATTAGTATCTCAATTGTTTGAATATGTCATCATTTTGTTTCTATCCTCTTGATGAATACTGGACTGTTTGCTTTTTTTTTTTGCTATTATGAATAAAGCTTTAATAAAATTTATTATAAAAACTTGTTGATGTATACTTTAACATTGATTATTGGTAGTGGAGTTTCTGGGTCATAGGGTAAATACATGCATAGTTTTATAAGTTGCTAGAAGTTTTTCAAAAGTGCTGTAGCATTTTAAACTCCCACTAACAAGTATATGATGGGATCTTTAATTATTTGTTTGTTAAGATTTTCAACCATTCCACTAGGGGCAATATAATGGGATCTCATGATTATTTTTATTTGTGCTTTCCTGATGTCTCATGATATTGAGCGCTTTTTCATGTGCTTATTGTTTCTTTGAAGAGGGTCTATTCTATTCTTGTGTCCATTTTTAACCAGATTGTTCGCATTTGTATTATTGAGTTATAGGAGTTCTGTATATATTCTGAACAGAAATTCTTCATCAGAAGTATTTTGCAAATATTTTCATCAGTCTTTGACTTGCCTATTTGTTTTCTTAATGATGGCTTTTGATAAGTAGAAGTTTTTAATTTTGATGAAATCTAAATATATTGTTTATGATCATTGCTTTTTGTGCCTGAAGATATTTGCCTATCAGCAAGATACTAAGATTTTCATTTAATGGTTTTTTGTTTGTTTGTTTTTGAGACAGAGTCTCTCTCTGTGGCCCAGCCTGGAGTGCAGTGGCACAATCTTAGCTCACTGCAACCTCCACCTCCGATATTCAAGCGGTTCTCCTGCGTAAGTCTCCTGAATAGCTGGGATTACAAGTACATACCACCATAACCAGCTAATTTTTGTATTTTTAGTTGAGACAGGGTTTCACCGTGTTGGCCAGATGGGTCTCAAACTCCCAACCTCAAGTGATCCTTCCACCTCAGCCTCCCAAAGTGCTGGGATTACAGGCCTTAGACACTGTACCCAGCCTAATTTAATTTTTTAAGAAGCTTTATTATTTGATCTTTTATGCCTAGATCAGTGATCCAAATGATTCATTATTGTATGTGATCTAAGGACAGAAGTTAGTCTCTCTATCTCTCTCTCCAAAACCATTTCTTAAAAAGGCAATAATTTCCCCACATATTGTCTTAGTCCCTTTGTAAAAATCAGTTGACCAGCTGGCCATATATATGTGAGTTTTTTCCTAGAGTTCATATTTTGTTTCACTGATGTAAATCAGTGTATAAATCTTCCAACTTGCTCTTTTTAAAAATGGCTTTGCTATTGTAAGATTTTTAGTTGAATTCTCATACATTTTAGAAATAGCTTGCCAATTTCCATAGGAATTTTGATTGAAATTGTTTTGAAACTATCAGTCAATTTGGAAAGAACTGACAACAGTAGTAAGTCTTCTAATCCATGAATGTAGTATTTCTTTACATTTACATTTCTTTAGGCCTTTTATTTATCTTAGCAATGATATATAATTTTCAATAAAGAAGATTTGTACATTTTGCTAAATCATTTCTAAGTATTTTATGTTTTGTCTATACTATTTTAATGGAAACTTTAAAAAAATTTCATCTTCTTATTGCTTCTAGTATATAAAAATACTGATAATTATATGCTATAATCTTGCTACATTTACTTTTAGTTCTAATACTTGTTTTGCACATACCTTGAATTTTTCTTAAGTAAATAATAAGGGCATCTGTAAATGCATATTTTTTTAACCTCTTTTCAAATAATTGTGTCCTTTATTTTCTTTTCTTGCTATGTCACACTGGCGAGAAATTCATACAATGTTGAATGGGAATGTTGAGGGTGAAAATATTTATTTTGTTTCTAAACTTTGGTGTAAGCTATTTGGTTTAATGGTTTATAAATATCAAGTAGTTCAAGGGAGTGGCTAGCGTTCATATTATCTTTTTTTTTTTTTTTTTTTTTTATTTTTTTATTTTTT
>NW_016107434.1:1205171-1307259 GCF_001604975.1 Cebus imitator | reverse complement strand
CCTCAGCCTCCTGAGTAGCTGGGATTACAGGCACACGCCACCATGCCCAGCTAATGTTTTGTATTTTTAGTAGAGACGGGGTTTCACCATGTTGACCAGGATGGTCTCGATCTCTTTATCTCGTGATCCACCCGCCTCGGCCTCCCAAAGTGCTGAGATTACAGGCTTGAGCCACCGCGCCTGGCCTAGCGTTCATATTATCTATTAATTTGCTGATTTTTTTTTAACAATTGTTCTATCAATTGTTGACAGAGGAGCATTAAAATCTTCAACAATTATTGTGGAATTATCTGTATCTTCCTTTAATTCTGTAAATTTTTGTTCATTGTATTTTGAAACTCTTATTAGACACATATACATGTAATTATTATATATTTCTATGAATTAACTTTTTATCACTATTAAATATTTGTCCTTATTTCTGGCCTGGTAGCCTTTGATATGTTAACATGATTAGGCTGAACTACCGTCATAAGAATTCTCTTTCCAGTAGATTTCCAGTTGGGAGTGTGGATTACAAGGATATTTCTTGGCTAGAGTTGGACACTAGAAGGAAGGAAGTATACATTTTAAAGCATATACACATCTTCGACTTTTTCAGTCAAACACTGATGTAGGTGCTACCATGAAGGGATTTTGCAGATGAGAGTAAAGCGTCTATTTAGCTCATCTTAAATCAATCAAAATGGAGAGTATTCACTTCAGGTGGACCTGACCCAATCAGTCGGAAGGCCTTTAACAGAGGGCTTAGGTCTTCCATAAGGGGAAATTTCAAACAGCCACAGAGTCTGCAGTTATTATTGTTTACTCTGGATTTTTTCTTCTGATTAGCTATGGACAACAAGCCTTATTTGAACTTGCTCATAATCTTCCTTTCCTGACTGCCACCTCTACAGACTTTGCATTTGGTTAACTTGCTCCCAAAATTGAATAAGCCAGTTTCTTATAATAAATATAAATATAATTATACAAATCAATATGCACAAACACAGGTCCTACTGGTAATACTCTTTTCTTGAATTGTACTTCAGCATTTTTTAATCTATCTGCACCACTATATTAAAAATTTGTGTATTATAGATAACATATAGTCTCCTTTTTATTTGGAGCATTGAGTTCATTTATATTAAACATAAATATTGATAGTAGATTTATGTATATCATTTTACCATTTGCTTCTTTTTGTTGTTGTTCCTCTGTTTATTCTTTTTGGGTTTTTTTTACCTATCGCAACATATTTTCCTTTCTGTTCTTGGCTTTAATAGCTACTTCAAAATCTTGTTTACTAATTTCAACACCCAGGTAATCTGTGTCAGTCTCTATTGTTTGTTCTCTTGAGAATAGGTCATATTTCCTGCTTTTTTATAGGTATAGCTGTGTGGAATTTTGTATAATATCTTGTAGAGACTCTGGATTCTGTGATATTCCTCCAAAGATTGTTG
Source organism: Cebus imitator (assembly GCF_001604975.1). NCBI lineage: Eukaryota > Metazoa > Chordata > Mammalia > Primates > Cebidae > Cebus > Cebus imitator. The sequence goes on along the minus strand of NW_016107434.1, from coordinate 1,305,817 downwards.
CATATTTTATTTGTTTGTTTTTGCTGGCAGTTAACATCTCTGAACTGAACGGACATCTAAATGTTATGGTCTCTGTGGTGGGCAACAGCTGAGATTTCTATTATGTTATTTTAGTTTTAGTTGGGCTCCTTAGAATCTGCCTACGCATTCACAGTTTAGGGGGTTAGCCAGAAATTTGGGCAAAGTTTACACAGATTGTTTAATTCTCCACCTCTGGTTCCTTCATTTCCAAGATTACTTCCCTGACTTTGCACCTACCACGCTAGCTCTGGACCCTGTCTTCTGTGTCTTCAGGTCTATAAAACTACAGTATTCTGAGACTTAGCCAGCATGCTCTTTCTCTGATTGGAGCCATCCACCAGCAAACAGCAGTAAAATAAGAAATATGTGGTGCTATTTCCTTCTTTCAGAGATCCACTTTTCTTCCATTTCTACCTATATTTGGTTGCTCTCCAGTACACTGAAGTAGTTCTTTTTTTTAAAGTATCTTCTTCAGACTCTAACATTGTTCTCTGCAGGATGTTAACTAAAGCATTTCACCTTCCCTGGTTGATTGTTCTGAATTCTGCCCATGCCTTTGTAAATCCTTCTGTCTTTAAATATAATTTAATTCTGTCTTTAAATATAAAATAATCCTTACCTACTGCATTTAAGTGTGCCTTGAGAGATACACCAACTTTATTCTTTTGCATATGCTGTATCTTTCACTGAAATGCTTCTCCCCTGAAACTTACAAGACTAGTTCCGTTTTATCTTTCAGTTTCAACCTAAATATCTCTTCCTTGGAGGCGACCACTCTCTTGAATAAGTTCAACTCCTCTCATGCTTTATCACGTTCTCACTTGTCTGTCTCAGCATTTTGTTTAATTTCTTTATGACTCATCAGACTTTTTTTCTTTTCTTTTCTTTTCTTTTTTTGAGACAGTATCTCGCTCTATCACCCAGGCTGAAGTGCAGAGCACGATCCCAGTTCATTGCAACCTCCACCTCCCAGGCTCAAGTGATCTTCCCACTTTGGCCACCCTAGAAGCTAGGACTTCAGAAGCATGCCACCAGGCCTGGCCAATTTGGGTTTTCTTTTGCGGGGTGGGGGTGAATTTGGTTGCTGTTGGTTTTTTTTTTTTTTTTTTTTTTTTTTTTTTTTTTTTTTTTTTTTTTTTTTTTTTTTTTTTTTTTTTTTTTTCGCCATCTCACTTCCCGGACTCGAGAGATCCTCCCGCTTCAGCTGTCTGAGTAGCCGGGACTACAGGTGCATGCCACCAGGCCCAGCTAATTTTAGTATTTTGGTTGAGATAAGGTTTTGCCATGTTACCCAGGCTGGTCTCAGATTGCTGGGCTCAAGCAATCTGCCTACAGCACCCTCCTAAAGTACTGGGATTACAGGCATGAGGCACCATGCCCAGCCAAAATTTCTTATTTATTTATCTGTTTACATGTTTGAAGTAGATAGTGGATTTAATGAGTGCATAAATGTCTGTTTCATTCAATGCTATATAATCAGTGTCTATCAGAATGTTTAGCATATACAAGTATCAGTACCTTGTAAGAGAATTATGGAAGGCTTCATGCTTTTAGGTTTCATTGAATTGCCATAGTATTAACTAAAGTCATCACTTTTAACAATGTAGAAGGTGGAAAAATATGTTGCAATTATCTTATTTCAAGGGACAACAGATTAATAAGGGAGATAGAATACATTATCTAATAAAGTATACAAAATCCTGTCAAAACTTTTTAGATCATAAAAAATGCAGCCCTGAAAAGCAAAATTTTAAAGTATGGTACCACTAAACAAAAAATCCAGCAAATGAATAACTTTTAAATATAAAGGTGAGTTAAAAAAATCTATGTATACTAACTAGTTATTTTTTTCCCACTTGGTAATTTATTTTCCCATATTTAGAAAGAATTATTCTTCCTACGTGATTTTGAGTGTTTCGAAAGATGCTTAGAATTCCTTAGGGAATTTAGGAAGAGACTAGGATGTCTTTTGAAGCTGTTACTATGCCCTCAGAAAGAGACTGAGCCTGCACTTGTAATCTCAGGCCTTTGAAGAGAAGCTGCCCTTTTTAAGACCTCCCTTCTGGACTTTAATTATCTCCTAATATTTCTTCTTACCTCTAGTTTTTCTTTTTCAAATTTTACTAATTATGTACTTCATTGCTTAATTCTTAAAATGTGAATATTCTTACGATATTTTTCTGTTAAAGAATCTGTAATGGTTTCTGCCGTGTCTCAGATGAATTCTGATATTTAGTCTTCAACCAACTGGTAAAATCAGCTTCATCACTACCCCATCATGTCCAATATCAAATAAGCCAGTCATCTGCCATGTTACAAATTGCTGCCAGTCCTTTTTAACACAGCATTCCATCACACTCTATCATACCCTGCCAGAATGCCCTTTTCTTTTTTTTGGCCAAATGAATTCTTAGAGTTCCTTCCAGATCATAGCTCTCATAATTCATGAAGTCTTTTTTCAATTACTAAAATATACAATGATTTTCACATTAGTTCAGTTTCCTGTAATAATTATCAATAAATTTGCACTGAGTGCCTATCATAAGCTGGGCCCTGGATATACAAAGAGGTGGAAGATTCAGTGCCCAAACTCAGGGGTTTCATGTTCATCTAACAAGATAAATAACAATGCAGAGGCAAAGAAAGGGTCTCCTAGTTTACTACCCAACCATACAATTACTTAAAATCTGTCTTAAATTTTTTCTCAAGTATTTTCATATTCTTTCTTCCCAAATTAACAAACTCTCAAAGGGTTAGATTTTGTATTTTTATTTTGTGTACATCTTAAAGTTTGTTGAATTAAATAACAGCTAGTGCTTATTGAGTGTTTACTATATAATGGGTGCTATTTTTAATACTATAAATATATTAACTCATTTAATCTCCAGGAAAACCCTATGATAAAGGGTACTGTTACTATTTGATAGGAAGACTGAGGCAAAGTAAGATTAAGCAACTTGCTCAGGATCAAATAGCTAAATTAGTGGCAGAACTGGACCAGGTATTCTAGCTTTAGATGCTATACTTTTTAATGTGGTGCCTTACTGTCCTGTAGACTCCACGTCTCTAGCACATTGGCATCAAACCATACTGCTAAAATAAAGAAGGCTCTACTAAGAAAGCAGAAAATCTGCCTGGGGACAATAGGGAAGCTATCGAAACCTGAGAGAACCGGAGATGAATTTTAAGTTCAGGAGTTCTCCAGCCCAGTCAAGCATTCTAAGGTTTGAGAATCATGTGGTTTCCACTTTCCTTACCACTGCTTTGTCTATAATTCTGCAGGGAGTTCTAATACGTCACGGCCATGTTTCTAGAGTCTTTCCCTCAAGGAGAAGCCTAGCAAGGAAACCCATTCCATTGACTATGCTAATCTACATAGGTGATCTACTCCTTTTTCCTTGCTAAATGAACTCTGATTTTGTTTAGGGAAGCAACGTTCCCAGCTAAAAGATAATAAGGTTTCCTAGGTTTTTTGGAAACAATGGTTAGCTATGAGTCATGGATCTAACAAAAAAAATACAAACAAAATTTATGTTGGATTATGTATGTTGGGTATAATAGACTCTAGAAAAAGACAGTGCCTTCCACTTTTGCCTACAAAAAAATAGACTGATTCAGAGAGTACAGACATTTTGGCCCTCTGCTCTTCTCTTCCTTTCTACCCACCCGGAAATGCAGACATAGTGCACATTTGTACAGCAGCCAGCCTCTAACCAAGACGTCAAATATCACACACCCAGATCAATGAAGTGGAAGGGAGAAAAAAAAAGGGCTCATTGAGTTCTCCAGTCTCCCTGTTAGGTACGTAAAATTAACCCCTAATTTGACAAAACCACTGTGTTTAGGATTCTGTTTACATGCAGCTTAATGCAATCCTAAATGATAACACTTATTCTCAGAGCTTGATTCATAGGAACGAGCTCACTCCATTTTTGAGAAAAAGGTGTTAATAAAACCGTCTACTACACTCAATCACTGTGTGTGGACTTTTGTATATTTTGGGGGGGAAAAAGCAATAAAGCTTCCGTTTGATTTTTTTTTTCAAAAAAAAATCAAATTTTGTTAATATTATTTTGTTAATATTATCGTCAGGGTAAAATAATATGAAAGGCAATTAAATAGAGGCTTTCACCATATCTGAGCTAATATTTTGAAGCTCAATATACTTTAACTTCAGGAAGGAAAGTTCACATTGTTAATAGGGTGATTCATCTTTCCTTAATCAATGAACAATTAATCTTCATTAGTATACTCAGGTCAGTTTAAATGTGCAATGTGATGCTGGATCTTAGCAAGGAAGCCTCAAATACAATGGAAGTCATTAAAATTACATTACATTTGGCATTCTTGACGAGGCAAAGCTGGCACAAATTCCACAGTAATCATAAGTACTGAGGCTCATGGTTGAGTCATTCAGAGACTATGGACAAATGTGTTCATTTAAGTATCATCACCTGCTCCCAAGGCCAAAGTATAAACTTCCTGTGACTCTGAGGGTCTAAGGATGGTTCCCTTAGTGATCCTTAAACAGGTCACATTTTTGCGTCACTCACCTTTGTTCATACTTCGGGGCCCAGAACCACTGGGTTCTGATACCATTAACTCTAAGGTGCCTTGCTCAACCACTCCAGCTTGTAGGGATATTCCTATGAGTCCAGTTATTTTCTGTCTGTCACTTGGGGGCATCATTATATCATTATTAGCATTATCATCACTGTTTTTATGTATTGAATACTTAGTATATACAAGGATGTCTCATAGGAAATGCATCTTTGCCATTTCAACCGTAAGTTTATAGTCTTATTTTCTCCTTACAGATATGAAAACTCAAGTTCTCATTAAAAAGCTTGCCCACAATAACAGTTAGAGGCAACATCAGGCTTTTCTTCTTCCAAAATGACTCTGCTAAACCACACTGGTCTTTCAATCAATTATAAGTTATATTCTCTTTTGTCGTCTTTGCCCCTTGCTAGCATATAATGCTCTTAGCTTTCTGAAGGCAATGATCATGCCATGTATTTCTAGATATCCTTAGACCTCAAAACATACAGGACACAGTAGTTCTGGTAAAGCCTTGTTAAGTGCAGTGGGCTTGACTCTAGTCCAATCCTACTAATTCTTGGTGTCTCACATCAACTTATTTGATACAAGAATTATCTGTAGACCCAGAAGTAATTTTAAGACTGCATGGTTGGATTTGCTAGATAGCAAGCTCTTATAGGCTGTTTATCCTTCTAATCATACACATAAATAGAAGAGAAGCCAGAGTAAGGCCTTGAAAAGACCAAGTTGACTCATCAGATATATGTTTCTATCAGTCTTGTGAAACAGTGTTTTTTTTGTAAGACTTCCATTTAATTAGAAGTCTTTCTTCCATTGAGATAACATCTTCAATTGATTTAGTCCTTTCTTGTACATTCTTGCATCTTAGAGGTAGTAATAGTTTTCATTTTACATTTTGGTCTTAAATCATGATAAACAGCTAGTGTCTGACTTCCCCTGACCAGGGCCTGCAGCAGTGGGGGAAGGGGAAGGTCAGGGAGCTGGCCTCCAGTCATCTGCAATTCTCCTCACCCTCACTGTCCATAGCTTCATCCTTTCTTTCCTGTTGTCTTGATCCATCTTTCACTCTCAAAGTTTGTATGATCTGTGGCTAGAATTCTAAAATCATTTCACATTTTACAAATGCATTTTATTAAAGACATTTAAGAAATATGAAGCCTCTCCTTTAAATGCAGTTCAATAGCTTTTTACTTTATATGAAAAATAGCTGGAAAAGAAAGTTTGTTCTATAATTTTTCTTCTTAATTACAGTTATTATTGAGAACTGTAACATTTAAAAAATGAATACAATAAGGCCAATAAACAAAGATTGCAGATTTTTAACATCAGTATATTCAACATTGAATTTCAACAGAATAACTCAAGTCCTATGGATTAAATGTCAATAAATGACCCATATAAAGATCAGCATGGCATGAATCTCTTGGAGGGCTGAGTCTCTTGATTGGGGATGTATTTGGCAGAAGCAAGAACATGAAGAGTCAATGCCTGTAAATGACCCTTCATATTTTACTTCCATTTTTATCTAATGTGGTCACCTAATTCCAACTAGTTCTAAGCTCTTCCCATCTGAGTCTATTTTCAAGAAAGAATGTTTCCATTGGGGTAATTTAGGGATATTTTGATCTGGGCATTCTTTATACCAACAGGATTTTTGTTTTCTTTTTGAATAAAAATAAAATAGCCAGTTTCATTTTTCTTACATATTAATTTGTAAAATAATTTGCTGCTGGGTGCAATGTTTCACGCTTGTAATCCCAGCACTTTGGGAGGCTGAGGTGGGCAGGTCACCTGAGGTCAGGAGATTGAGACCAGCCTGGCCAACATGGTGTAACCCCATCTTTACTAAAAATACAAAAATTTGCTGGGCATGTGGCACTTGCCTGTAGTTCTAGCTATTCAGGAGGCTGAGGCAGGAGAATGACTTGAACTCAGGTGGTGGAGGTTGCAGTGAGCCGAGATGGTGACACTGCAATCCAGCCTGGGTGACAGGGCGAGACTGTTTCAAGAAAATAAAGTAATAAAATAAAATTAAATAAAATTAAATTTAAAAATTGCTAGCAAAGAATAAAATATGGCACACAAAAGTGCATTTTATTAATTTATTTATTTTAGGAGAAAAGAGGCAAATACACTATCACTGACCTGTATAAAAACAAACCACTGATATCCAAATTCTTGCCTCTACTTATTTCTTTTATTAATCAAGCTGCCAAATACATTTTAATACACAACTCTATATTTAATAGTTCTCTAATTTATAACATTTTAATATTCCGTTACGTAAAATAAAAACTGAGACAAATTATATATTACTAATAAGCTAGTTTATATAATTATTCTGTTCATTTGTATCTAAAACAGAGAACACAGGTTTTTGATTTAGAAATCTTAGTTCCAAATTTTCAAGTTTTATGTATTTACATCATTTGGTCTCCCTGAGCCTCAGTTTAACTATCTGTAAGATGGGGACTGTGATATCTACATCAAAAAAATTATCCTGTATAGCCAATAAGATTTGATAATATGCTGAGGAGTGGTCCAGGACAGTAAAGAGTATGGAACCTGAGCCAGACAACTTACTTTATTTCTTTTTCAGTCTTTTTATCTGTACAATGAAGATGATGTTTATGGGGTGAGATGTTAATATAGGAAAAGTGTTTAAAATAATGTGAATTTCAGTAAGTCTGCTCAAGTATTGGTATTATTATTTCATGTGAAAATACTTAGCATAGGCCCTGGAGCATAGTAGTCCTGCCTTCCTCCTCTCTTGTTATTAACAAATTGTTTTCCCATGGAACTATTATCACTTGACAATGGCGGCTGCAGAATTTCTTTATGAGGGTGTCTGGGAGTGGGAGAAACCCGGTAGAAAAAAAGAAGTTTTTCTTGAGACTATGTTTGCGTACTCATTTAAATAAGATCAAGAAAACGTTATTTTCCAGAGGAAAATATTGAGAAAGGTAACTGCAGAGGGTAAAGCCACTCAGCATTCCGAATCATGCAAATATGCCCAAGTGGCAGAACAGTGATCAAATCAGGAATTCTCACTTAATCCAGTATTTTCAGTATACCCAGGGGAGAATATCTATGGAGTAATGTGATCCATTGCTTAGTACAAGACAATAATGGGAACTTAAAATACATGAATCGATTGGTGTTTGGCCCATTGAGTGATCCAGAGAAATTCATTCTACCCAAGACATTCTACCTAAGAGACATATAAAAATGGCACCTCTTCATTTATTATCGATGTCAAGATTAAAAGCATTGCAATCCATATAAAAATTGTATCCCAATCTAAAACATCATGATTTACTTTTATATATGGGATCAATATGTTAGGTAACAAACTTTGATATTCTGAAAATGAATTGCTAAAAGTCAATGGCGTATTTATTTTACTTACATACACACACACAACACACAACACACACACACTTTTTCTACACAGCAAATGTTTATGATCAGATCAACCCATGAGCAAGAAGCACCCCTAATACTTAGATTTTGCCCTCCCATTACCATTTTCTATAAGAAGGAAAAAATGATCTTTTAAGTGGTTCCTAGTTCCAGATCTGGAACAAGAAATCTGCAAGATTATCCTGGCACAAGCAAGAAAGCTATCAAGGATACTCAGCAAACAACTTGAATAAACCATTTTTTGTCCAAGATAGAAAGATATATCTGCAATGCATTGTAAAACATTAAATATGTTTAAATCCAGGCACCTTTGATAATTCTTAAACAGAAGTTAGTCATCTCTGGAAGATGCTATGGTTCCACCTCTTCATTTAAACAACTGATAAATTAGGGGGAAATAAACAATTGATTCTCTCTTTCGTATATGAGCTGTGGTAATGAGATGAGGCAAAATTTCTCTTTTTTGATGTTTTAGGATAGGAAATTAAGAATAATTTATCAATGTAGGTAAAGTAGAGGTATAGAGATAAAAGAGTAGTTGATGTTAAGTGGATAATTGTTAAAACTAGAAGGCTGGTTCATGAGCATTACATTATTATGCTACTCAGTATCTTTTATATATGTTAATATTTTCATAATATGCAGTTAAAGAGAAATAATATTGTCCTGGTTACAAGTAGCTTGGTAGTAAATCTTTAAGAAATGTAGCATAAATTCTCCAAATGTATTCTTTTTCAGGATTATATTGACTATTATTTTTTGTTTCCATATATATTTAGAATCAACTAAGCTATTTCTACAACACAGATAATTTTTATATCATTGAATCTGTATTTGGGCAGAACTCACATTTTAACATGATTGAGTGTTCCAATCTGTGAACATCTCTTCATATATTAAGTCTTCCGTGGTTTTTTATATGGTTTATACTTTTTGGTGCTGCGTCCTTGCACGTGTTTTGTCGTATTTATCTACTATGAATTTTGTCTTGCTTTTACTATTTAAATTGTATTTGAAATTTTTAATTTAATTTCATCAAATATATAAAAGTACAACTAATATTTGTTTGTATTTTGACTTTGTGTCCTGCAAATTTGACTTATCAGATTTGCACTTACGATTGCTAGCACTTGCCTTGTAGATTACTTAGCATTTTTTATATATTATAGAAATATCATACATGCACCTTTTCACATAGTGTGCAAATACAGGCTGTTTTGCTTTTCCTTTCTAATTTTTATTCCTTTAATTGCCTTATATTGCCTTATTGCAAGTGCAACATTAAATAGAAGTGGCGGATGCAGGCAATTTTGCCTTTCTCCAATCTTTGGAAAATGTTCAACATTTCACCACTAAGACTGATATTAGCTGTAGATCATGGCTACACATAAATCCTGTTTATCAGGATGAAGGAATTTTCTTTTATACCTAGCTGCCTAGAGTTTTTTAAAAAAAATATTTGTCATTGTTGCTGTTATTTTTTAATCGCAGAGAAGAGGACAATGTTTTTGTCAGGTTTTCGTATCGGGGTTAAGCTAGCCTCATAAAATGAATTGAAAAGTGTTTTCTTCTATTTTCTGAAAGAATTTGTGTAATGCTGGCTTTTTTTCTTTAGAAAATATTTAATAAGTTTCAGCATAAAAATTATCTGAGCTTGAGATTTTCTTTATGGAAAAAAATTTTAAATTATAAATTTAATTCATTTAATATATTTTTATATATTTATTTAATAAATACAATTCTATTTTAGTTATTTCATTTTATAGCAATTTTGGTAAATTTTTTTAAGGAATTTGTCTATTTCATATAAATTGTTGATAGTATTGAAATGTTATTCATAATATCCTACTATCTTTTTAACATCTAGGGCATATATAATGATGTTCCTTCTTTCAATCATGCATATAACTATGTAACAAACCTGTACAATCTGCACATGTACCCCAGAACTTAAAGTATAATTTAAAAAATCATATTTATTTCTCTAGTGTTTTTCCTTAAACAGTCTTACTGGATGTTTATTAGCTTTCTTAATATTTTCAAAGAATTCACATTTGCTCTATTCATTTCTCTTTTGTGTATCTAATTTTTATTTCACTGAATTCTGCTTCTATCTTTGTTATTTCTTTCCTTCTACTTAACTTTGCATTTAATATCCTTTTTATCTAGTTTAAGAAGGCAGCTTAGGTCATTTTTTAAAATGTTTTCTCTTTTCTAATATAAAACTATAAATTTTTCTCCAAGCACTATCTTAGCTGTATCACGTAACTTTTTAGATTATAAATTGTAATTGTTATTGCTCAAAATATCTTCTAATTTCCCTTGTAATTTATTCTGTAACCTATTGCTTACATAGAAAATATTCTTTAATTTCCAAATACCTAGAGTATTTCTAGATTTGTTATTGCTATTGATTTCTAATTTAATTCTGGAGGACATTCTCTGTAAAATTTAACCTTTTAAAATACGGTGAAACTTACTTTTAGTCCATTTATATGGTATATCTATTTAAGCAATTAATGATTATTTGAAAAGAATGTGTAATACTATAGTTATTAAACTAGTGTTCTATAAATTGTTAGGTCAACTTGATTACTAGTGTTACTGAAATCTATTGTCTCAATAATTTTTTTGTCAAATTTTTCTGCCAATTACTGAAAAAAGGTTAATACCTCCCATTATTATTGTAAATTTGTCTGTTTCTCCTTTCTGTTCTGTAAATTTTGCCTACACATTTTGAGAATCTGTTATTTGCTGCATATACGTTTATGATTGTTGTGTCTTCTTGGTTAATTGTACCCTTCCTCATTATAAAATACCCCTCTTTTTCTCTTGTAATCCTTCTTGCCTCTGACAATACTTATGCCTTAAAAGACGACTTAATCTAGCTGGGCATGGTGGCTCAGACCTGTAATCCCAGAACTTTGGGAAGCCAAGGTTGGAGATCAAGGCAAGTGGGTCACCTGAGGTCAGGAGTTCAAGACCAGCCTGGCCAACAAAGTGAAACCTTGTCTCAACTAAAAACACAAAACTTAGCCCAATGTGGTGGTGAGGGTGGTGTGGTAGCAGGAGAATCACTTAAATCTAGGATGGGGAGGCTGTAGTAAGCTGAGATCATGCTGCTGCACTCCAGCCTGGGTGATGGAACAAGACTCTGCTTCAAAAAAGAAAAAAAAGCCACACCAGCTTTCTTGTACTTACTCTTTACATATTTTACATACAGTAACTTTCAATTTCTAATGCTTTTATATTAAGATATGTCTCTTTAAATATAATTAAATCTTGTTTTTATCCAGTCAGAAAGTCTCTGAATTTTCATATTTAGTATATTTCCATTAATATAGTTATGATATGATTGAGTTTAAATGTACCATCTTGTTGTTTTCTATTTAGCCCATCTGATTTTTGTTCTTGTTTTTTTTTCTTTACTTCTTTCATGTCAGTACAATATATTTTCAGTATTCCATTCTATTTCCTTCTTAGACTTTTCTGTATACCTCTGTATATTACTATTTTAGTACTACTGGTCTAAGTATCAAAATATGTAACTTATCATAGTCTACTTTGAATTAATAGTGTATCACTTCACATAAAATATAGGAATCTTATAACATAATAATTAAGATAATGTCCATATATTCATTCCCTATCATGAGTATTCTTGTTGCTTATATTTTACTTCTAAAGGTGTTCTAAATTTACAATAAAATGTTACTACTGATGCATTAAACAGATCATAGTCTTTCAAAATTTCTAAGGAAAGTAGAAAATCTAGTGTTTCATACTTACCCACATAATTATCATTTCTAGTTTTTTTCATTTCTTGCTGTAGATCTGATTTTCAATTGAGTACCATTTCTAAAGAACTTTCTTTAGCATTTCCTGTAGTTCCAATCTTCTGGCAAAGAATTCTCTCAGATTTTTTTTTTTGCCCAAACTGCCTTTAATGTGTCTTTTTTATTTTTAATTTTTATAAGAATATAGTAGGTATATATATTTATGGGGTACATGAGATATTTTGATACAGGCATGCAATGTGTAATAATCACATCAGGATAAATGAGATATCTATCACCTCAAGCATTTATTATTTCTTTGTGTTACAAACAATCCAATTATACTCTTTCAGTTATTTTTAAATGTACAATAAATTATTCTTGACTGTAGTAATTCTGTTGTGCTATCAAATACAACATCTTATTCATCTATCTAACTACAGTTTTGTGCCCATTAAACCACCCTCTTTTCCCTTCCCCCCAACCCCCATTTTTCTTTTCAGCCTCTGGAAACCATCATTCTACTGTCTAACTCACTGAGTTCAATTCTTTTAAATGTTTTAGCTCATACAAATAAGTGAGAATATGCAAGCTTTGTTTTTCTGTACCTTAATTTGCCTTCAGTTTTGAAGAATATTTTCTTGATGTAGAACTCTGGATTGAATGTTTTATTTTCTTATGGTGCATTGAAAGTATTTTTTAGTGGCCTCATAACCTCCCTTGTTTCTGATGAAAGGTCAGCCCTAATTTGTGTATTGTCATTTCCTTGTATTCAATGCTCTTTTTTCTGACTAATATTAAGATAGTTTTTAATTTTTATTATTCAATGCTTCAACTGTAAGGTATCTAGGTTTTCTTTGTATATCTTTTTCTTGGAGATTACTGACCTTCTTAAACCTGTACTTTGATTATTTTCACCAAAGTGTAAAATTCTCAGCCATTATTTCCTTAAATATTTTTGCTCTATTTTCCTTTTCCTCTTGGAGGAAATTGGAGTTTATCTCCAATTACAAATAACTGAGACCGCTTGATATTTTCCTACAAATCACTGAGCCACTGATCATTTATTTTCAGTCTATTTTTACTCTGTTCTTCATATTTGATTATTACAAATGATCTCTCTTCAGATTTGCTAGCAATTTTTCCTGTAATATACAAATATACTAGTAATGTGAATTTCTCATTTCAGATATTGTCCTTTTGAGTTCTAAAATTTCCATGTGGTTATTTTTTATAGATTACCTTTCTCTGCTTAGATTCCCCATCTAGTCACTCATTTTGTCTTCTTTTTCTTTAAATCTTTGAACATACTTATAATGGTTGCTTTAGGGACAATGTTTGCTAAATCCAACATCTGGGTCTTTTCAGTCTCTGCTCCTAGTGACTAATTTTTTTTAATTGATCATCAGTCATATTTTCCTGCTTATTTGCATGTCTGGTAATTTTTAAATTTATGTTGTAGAGAACATAGATTATGTTTTCTGCTGTATTTATTTTCAGTAAGGCACTTAAACTACCAGAAGATTTTCTTAACCTTGTCAAACTGTTTACGCTTAGTGAAGACTACTCTGTTTTAGATTTTGCTTTAGTCCTGGAATCTGATTCTTTTATGGCTTAGGCATGACCTTTTTCCTGCATCCATATAATCCCAGAGACACCCAGCAAGGTCTTTTGGTTGGCCAGAAACTAACCATGTTTCAGCCTTACATGACCTCTGATAGCTTTGTTCACCTCTAAGCCCCCAGAGCAAGCCATCTCTTCTAGACTTCAGAAAGCTTTGCCTTGTCTATACACACCCTGGCACGTGGGAAACAACTCAAATTTTTCAAGCTGACTTATGGGCCCTCCCTTTATAGAGCTCTCTCCTCTCAAATGTCTTTTGTTCTAAAACCTAGTCACTTCAGCATCTCTAAATTTTGATCTCTGCCTTTTCATCAGCTAAACTGTGACTGTGCTTAGATTCTACCTCCTGCCATTGGGAAAGATGTTCTTAGCAGGAATGTGAGGTAAATGCAATTTGCCTTATAAATGTCCTTTCTTTCAAGGACCATGGTTCTATGTAGCCTATTGTCAGATGCTTTAGAACAGTTCTCTCATATGTTTTTGCCAGGTCTATTGTTCTTTAGAAGGGATATGGTAAGTCTCCTACCAGTTACTTTACCATGTCCAGAAGCAGAAGTTCTCATTTTATGTTTTTAAAGGGAAGAGCCATCTAATCATATTTGCTTCTTTTGTATTTTGACCTGTCTTTCTTACAGAGGTTGGATATGAAAAAGCAGGGGGAACTTTTAGAAGAATATTGCAATAGTCCAGATGTCAGATGATCAGGATTGTGGTAGTAAAGATAGAGAAGAAGAGATAGATTTGAGAGACACTTAGAATGTGAAACCAGCAGGAGATTAAGAAAATATAAAGGTTAGATATGTAAGGTCGAACCTGGTGATGTCTTAAATGCTATGGCATGCCCCTTCAATCAAACTGTTTGTTTCCCAAGGCATCATCTTTTAAATAGCATAAAATACTTTCTTTGGTTTAAATATAGCATCAACAAACTTACTAATATTTGGTTTGCACAGTTCAATCCAAACCAGTTCACATGTGTTTATAGGCCTCCTGTTCTTAACCAGCATCCCCAAATTCAGAATCTCAGCATGACAATCTCAGATCTTAGACTCTAGCTTTTCGTTCAAAAAGCTGATTGAGGTTTGTGTGAGTAGTTAAAATAATCAATTTATTCTAATGTCCTATTTCAGGCTTATTGCAGGGAAATATTACTATGAACGTCCCGTGCAACGATGGGAGTGGGATAATTGTAGAACACCACATTCACTCAGCACTTCTATGTGAACTGTGTTGGATGCTTTATTTAAATAATATCATTTTAACTTTAGAATAACTTGTGAAATGGGATCTATTATTCTATTCCCTTTAAAGAGGAAAAAACCCCTGTGGCAGAGTAAGTAGTTGGCATACCTGAAATACAAATTGTGGTCAGTTTCACTCCTAATGTAATTCCACAGCACCTCATTCAACCACTGTGCTAGAAATCAGAGGTTTTGGTCAGGAGAGCAACATGGGCACGAACCCAAAACTGGTTTCTTTATTCAAAAGTTGGGTACTTTACTCATGAAAATGTCAGGCAACATAAAATGTGTGTGGGGTAGATGCAGTGAGTCAACATTGGCAGATCTGAGATGAAAGGCAGTAGATTTGGCACACAGATGCTAGCACAAAAAGGCCGGACACTTGGCCACATAACCATTTTCTTTTTCTTCCCAGCAGAGTGCCAGTTTTGTATGGCTCTTCTTCCCAGCAGCCACGTGCTTGGGGAAGGGACCTCTCTCAGTTCCAAAAAGTAAATTTTGGAGAGCCCAAGCCAGTCATAGTCATGCTGCCAGTAATTAGCCATGAGTCTGTGATGCAATTCTCTCCAGTGAAAAGTAAAGGAAAAAAAAGTTTCCATCAGGGTCAGTGTGGAGGTACAAGAAAACCTTTCTTCCTTGATAAGGAGTGTCCTGTGAAGGAAGTGCCTCATTCCTCTGCCTGTGATGAGGTACATGAGGATGTGATGCCTGACAAGTTAAGAGCCAGCCTAGGACCATGACTAGATGAGCCAACCTGCCAAAGTGGCAGAGTAGAAAGGATGAATGGACCTGGGTCTTTGATAATTTCTTTGAGGTATGTAATTAATAAAACTTATACTTACTTTCATGCTGTAATATATTTTTTCATTATTTAACTGCTATTATATATTCAATTACTTAATACTGAAAGCACCTCAATGGATACTGTAAGCTTCCTGTTGGCTTAGACCAGAGGTTAACAAATGTACTCTGTAAAATGGCCAGATAATTAAGTATTTTCTGCTTTTCATGCCATGCAGATTCTGTCACAAATACATAACTCTACCATTATAGCATGAGAACTGCAAACAAAACAAAACAAACAATCGTGTAAATGAATGTGTATGGCTGTATTCCAATACAACTTTATTTATAAAAACAGGGGACTAGATTTGGTTCATGTGCAATAGATGACCTACCCTGTCTTAATGAATTCATATGAACCTAACTGGGTCAATTTAGACACAATCTCTTTGATCAGCCCTAGGCTAAATAGACTTGTACACCTAATAGGATACACCTACCAGTCTCTATCACAGTACTTTTATCCAACCAACTGAGCCATGAATGTCACAGAGCATTGAGGACCAACATTATTCCATATACTCACTCTGACAAGAGGGTTCAGTCTTCTACTTAGTATTTCCCATTTAATGAGTATGAAGTTGTCTACAAATTTTTTAAAATCGTCATAGAACAATTGCCATTTCTATATTTTTTCCAAGAGATTAGAGAGTAATCTAACACAGAAGGGATGTTAAATAAATATTTTGTACATATGTAAATAATAAAGAAATAGAGAAATGGATAAATGAACAAAACAAGTGAGCAAAGATTGAACTGATAAAGACCTTAAGATAAAGTTCTATGAGCAAAAGGAAGAGAATTTGAAGGATGGAAAAGCAGAATATATTAATGAATTAGGCAGAATAATGACTCCCCAAATATTTTCATGTCCTATTTTCAGAAACCATAAATTTGTTCCCTTCCACAGCAAAAGGAACTTTGCAGACATGATAGGATTATAGATTTTAAGCGAGGGAGATTATCCTGGATTATCCAGGCATGCCCAGTGTAATCAAAGGAGTCCCTAAGCATGAATTTCACCCAGTTGTTCTCAAAGAGCATCACGTTGAAAGAAGAGTCCAAAAGGTAGGACGCTGCTGGCTTTGAAGATAAAGGAAGGGATCATGAGTCAAGGAAAGTGGGCAGCCTCTGGAAGCTGGAAACAGCAAGGAAAGGAACTCTGCCCTTGTGCCTCCTGAAACAAACATAGCTCTGCCAATATGTTGAT
Organism: Cebus imitator; assembly: GCF_001604975.1. NCBI lineage: Eukaryota > Metazoa > Chordata > Mammalia > Primates > Cebidae > Cebus > Cebus imitator. Next base: position 1,289,117 of record NW_016107434.1, on the reverse strand, counting down.
TATAGCCCAGTGAGACCTATATTGACCTCTGACCCACAAAAATGTAAGATAATAAATTTGTGTTGTTCTAAGCCAACAAGTAGGAAGCAATTTGTTAAAACAGCCATAGAAAACGTATACAGCTGATAGACTATATAGTATCTTTAACAGTTTCTTAGAGATCTGCGATGTTGATTGCCATTATTCCTCCTTATTCTCCTACTACTTTTTTGCCTACCTTATTGTTCACACACATACTGTAGCTTTATATTTTAGCAATATTGTTATCTACTTGAATAACATGAAGACTCGATTTTTTTTAAATCTAAACAATACAATGGTTTAATTTATAAATACCCAATAGATAGATGAGGCATGATTTCCAAATAGCCACCATAAAGTGACCAGGGGAGAAGGTTACTTCTTGGTCCAGCGTAATTGGTCTTCACAGATCTCACTTGCTCTTCTAGGAAGACAACAGGTTTGGTAGTTCTGCTACTCATAGAGACATTGTGGGGAGCCTTCATAGGTAGTTTTCTGCCTGTGCTTTATTTCCTTGTTTAAAACTGTAAGTGAAACAAGTAACTTTCATGCATCTTATCCCATCTCTCAAAGGTATCATATGGAATTTAACTAACAACTTGTAAGTATGCCACATACTGGAATTGACAGGACAATGTCAACTTACAATAATAATAATAATAAATTTGTGAAACTCTATAGACTTAATAAACTTGTGGATCTGTGTAAGTCTCAGGCTGATTCTTCTGCACTGTTATTTTCTCAGCTAGAATAAGCAGAGTCTGACATACAATGCCAAATTCATTTTCACCAAGGGCTCACTCTCCACAAGGTTAGTTCAGAGTGACCAACTCAAGGACAGTGGGTTCCCTGCCCTCCACTTTCATGCCTGTCTGCTCTCGGTGGCAAGGCTAGCAGAGGATGAGCATTTCTACACATACTAAAGGTGTGGCCTTCATAATGTTTCTCATCTTGGCCTTCTGAACCACTGCTGCAGGTATTTGTTCCACATCATTACCCATTACATGAAGCTGGCTTCATGCAGTGTGGTGCACTAAATGGGCTCTTAGCCTCAGCTGAAGACCCCATTTCTCCAAAGCAGTGGAATTCTAAAGTAACTTCACTTCATATGCAGGTTGTTCAACTCTCTTATCCTTCCACGTGTTATTTTGCCGTAAGATGCCTGACAACCCAGAGAAAGATAAAATAATTTTTACTGATGTATAACACACATCAGGCCCATGTTCATGACATGTGGAATGAACTAGCTGCTAACTTTCACTGTTTATACTAAACGCTCTCTAAGGTAACATTTGAACTCTGGTCTTTTCCCAAGGGTTTGTCAAATAATAAATATACATTCATGATACTACCAAATATTAACCCATAATTCTGTAGTTTCTAGGGCATCCTCAGGCTTCAGTCACCTATTTCAGTACCAATTTCCAGGCTATTCCTAAAATGCAAAAACAGCAATTTAACACCATTCAAATACTTTAAGAGGTTGCCTTAAGGAAAAAAAGCAGGTTACTGGCTTGTCCAGGAAAGATGGTAGTTGACATTTGATAGTTTTCTGGACTAAGCTTTGGTTTCAGATTGGGGGATTCTAGGGAGGCCTGGACAATAGGTTCTAGAGCCTGGTATGGTATAGTTTCTTCAGTTGGCAGGTTCTCACAGATTGGTCAGGGAAAGCTCCAGAAGTTCCTTTCTTGTGAACTAACATCATGGTCACCTAAATGAAAAGGAGATAATTTTTCACAGATTGTACAAGCTAATTCCAGCAGGAAGATGGAAACTCAGAGCATTGTTATGCTTATATAATAAGATTAAAGGAAGCAAGGATAGTCATAGACTAGATTCTACTTATTTTCTGGACCCACTGAATTGTCGTAAAGTTGAACTTCTGTGGCTTAGGATGTCTCTTTTTTTATTATTTCATTATTTATTTATTTATATTTTTTGAGACAGGGTCTCACTCTGTCAACCAGGCTAGAGTGCAGTGGCACAATCCTGGCTCACTACAGCCTTGACCTCCCAGGCTCAAGCCATCCTCTGGCTTCAGCCCCCCACGTAGCAGGCTTGTGCCTCCACACCCAGCTAATTTATTTTTCCTTTTTTGTAGAGATGGGGTCTCACTATGTTGCCCTGGCTGATTTCACACTCCTGGGCTCAAGGAATCCTCTCACCTCAGCCTCTCAAAGAGCTAGTGTTACAGTGGCGAGCCACCACACCCAGCCAGAATACCTCTTCTGATGAATGAATAAAAACAAAAGCAAAATGTGTTCTCAATACCAATATCTTATAGAAATATTGTCATGAAAAAGATGCAAGCTGATATTAATGCAGAAAACTAAATCACTGTTACCCTCATGTAATGCTCAGCTGCCTAAATCCTAATTTTAAAAAACTGACTAAATAAAAATAACTAACAGCAACATCAGTTACATGCTACAAAATGAACATTCTAGTCATTTCACAAATGTTACTGTGTACATTGGCAGTGATTTTGATTCACCCAAAGAACAGTTTCAAAGGAGCTTATATCTCAGCGACTGGGTTTGGCATTCAATAAACTTTCCTACCTCAGTTTTCCTAACAGTGAAAATCTAGGTTTAAATTATATAGAATTTAATGGAATGGCTTAGACTATTTTGGAGGCATGTATCATTAAAATGTATCCTAATTGTGCTGAATTTATCAAAGTCTCTTCAAATGTTATTTTTCCTTTGTGATGGGCTAATCCTATATTTCCCTCTACAATTAATGATAGTTTTGATTGCTAGTGTTACAAGATTCTTCTGGTGCCACTTTGCCAGCCAGAAATCTTTGTGCTTGCCGTAACATCTGTCTAGGGCCTTTCTCAGGGCTGCCACTATGCCCACTTGACCCAGTAGGCTGCACTCAGCCCATGCCCCAGCTCAGATCCTGCACCATAAAAGGGACTCTGTGGTTAGCCCATGGCTGGACCAGGTGTGCCCAAAGTGGATTTTGTTTTGGGCACCAGTGTCTAGTCAAGGGGAACATGGTGGCGCCTGAAAACTCAGAGATGCCAGCAACTGAAGAGTCCCAGGGGTGTCACAGCTCTCACCCAGGGAGTCGCGAGTTCTGAGCCCCCAAGAATTGCTGCAGCTTTTGTAGTTCTGCAAGCCAGCCAGGAGGGAATGGTACCCAATGGCTTCACTTCTTCACACCCACAGCTAGGCAAACATGGGCATGTTACAGCCCTCTTCACACCCACCGCCCACAGCTTGGCAAACTGGGGGCCTGTTACCCCTCCCTTCGCACCTACTGCCCACAGCTCAGCAAATGGGGGCGTGTTACAGCTCGTTTGTTCCCACCACCCGCAGCTCAGTGAGTTCCAGGTTCTTGTACCATGACCAGGAGGAATAAAGTACACAGACACTGGAGAGTGAGTAAGGCAGAGAATTTTATTGAGTGACAGAACCAAAGCTCTCAACTGCGAAGAGCAGACTCTGAAAGTGGGTTATCTTCAGCTGCGAGAGGCAGCCTGCAAGCAGGTAGCCCTCTGTGAGGCTGGGTCCAGGGTTTTTATTGGCTCAGATGGGGGAGTGCATGCTGATTGGTCCATGCGTCGGATTTGCAAAAAGCACCATTCAACTGGTTAGAAGGAACCAACTAAGAAAGAGAGAGGGTAAGAGGGGAGAAGGAACCAACTGAGAGAGAGGGCAAATCTCATTCCAGTTGTGGGCTCTCCAAAACCACAGCTCAGTTTTCAGGCTTTAAACTGTCTTTGGCTTGAAAGTTGGATTTCACTGGAGACCCAACCCTGTCTGCCTAGAGATTTGTCTGTCTCTTGCCATTATTGTATCCACTCATCACTCACACAGCTGCATAAGCACACTTGCATACATGCACATATATGTGTTTACATGTACACACCCATGCATTCNACTGGCACAATCAAATTTAACCTGGTGTCACAAAACTAATACGTGCTCTGACATACAACCAACGCTGAATATGAGATCATCCTTGATATTTCTGATAAAAATCGCAAAGTATTTTTTGGCCAAGTTGAACTTATATAAAGTTTTTAGGAGTGTAGATAAAATTGTCAAATGTCTACTTGCAGTATTTTGTTGATTTATACTTTCATATTAAAATTGACTATATTAAATATATTACTGGGGAACACTGCTTTATCCACTCACATATTTTACAAAATAATTTCTTTCATATTTTTCACATGCATGTTTAACATCCGTATATTGATTTTCACCAGGGCCACCAAGTCAGGAGACACAGCTTTCCAGTGTGCTCTCTCCATTCACATCCTCCTGAGTTCTTGGGAATACCACCCTATGTCAACCCACATATAATGCTGACTCTTGTTATTTTATCCCAAGCACCAACTACATAAATTAAAGCCGATTAAAGCTGATTATTATTTTTCCGTAGGTATATACTCTTGATTTCTACAACTGAAGTGCTGTTTTTTGTTTGTTTTTGAGATGGAGTCTCACTCTGTCAGCCAGGCTGGAGTGTAGTGGCATGATCTTGGCTCAGTGTAACTTCTGCCTCCTGGGTCCAAGCAATTATCCTACTTCAGCCTCCTGAGTAGCTAGGATTATAGCCTGAGCCACCATGCCTGGCTAATTTTTGTATTTTTAGTAGAGACAGGGTTTCACCATGTTGGTCAAGCTGGTCTCGGGCTCCTGACCTCAGGATACATCCTCCTCAGCCTCCCAAACTGCTGAGATTACAGGCATGAGACATCGCACTCAGCCAGTGCTGTGTTTATTTAATGACATCAAATACTTGCAATTTTAAGGTCATGTTTCACAAAGCTATCACTAAATTTGTGTTAAATTTCTTTGTATCATTTTGGAATAATTGACTAAGGCACTTTTAGGCTAATGTGTCTTATGTTAATAATCATTTGCATAAAAGATGAAATAACAGAAAACACCACAGATGAGAGACTTTGCAAGGAATTGATTATAGTGTGTGTGTGTGTGTGTTTAAAAATCTCACCCTTATCTGTATATATAGTAACATCATTTTTTTCAATACTAAGTTATAGACCTTTAATATATTCAGTTTTTCTTATATCCTGCTTATTGGTATGGCATAAATAGCAAACCAGAATTTTTATCAGGGACTAAATACAGGTGAATTAAAAAAAATACTGCATGCAGCTCTAGATTCAGCTTGTTAACAAGTCAAAAGGACTAATGAAAACCACAGATAATCCTCAAACCTCATTTCAGCCATTAGTTTCAATCTTGTTCCCTGTTCCTTCTTTTACCAGAATTGCTGACAAGGAGTACAGTGGGGCTGACTAGGATTTCTCATCCCACACACCTCTGATAGAGGCGCTAATGAACAGCACAATGTCCACAAGGCAGCATACCCAACATAGAGAAGGGGCAAGGGAGTCAGGTAATCCTCCAGCTGAATATAAACCACTGATAATGCCAGTGTAATCTCCACTTCTGTCACCTATCCAGAGGCAGCAATCTTACCCTTTTACTCAAAATACTAAATGATGAGCGAGATTTGGCATGAATGATACAATTCAGCCATTTGTACTCAATAATAATTACTTTAAAAGATTTTATGAGTCTTTTAACAGAACATATAGCAGGGTGCATATCGATTGCTTATTCATATTACCAATTTATAACACAGAAGAATTCTCTGAAAACCGAAAACATTTTGTTCCTGCTAAAATCATCTGTTGGTTTAACCAAGCTGGCACACACTGAGCTCGTGTTATGCTTATTAGAAAGATATGCTGCATCCAAGCTGTGTTTATTAAATATATACAGTGCCTACATTACTAGGATTTATAACACACATCTACAGATAAAAATTAAAGACTGTAACGTATCCATCCATATTATAGTGCTTCAACAAAATTCAGCATAATTGTGAAATTTACTAAGCAACTGAGAAAATATCGATGAACTATAAAGCTTGACTTTTCTTATTTCAGAATAAACCCAAGCTCCATAAAATTCCATTCATTTTCCTATTATTTTTAACCCCAAAGTTAAGTGTCCTCTGACAGAGTATTCAAGCCTTTACAAACTCTCATATGCCCTGAAATGTATTCTTTCCATGACCATAAACTTGTTGAGAATATAGACAAAAATGCCAAGACCATGTAAGTCCCCAAAACAACATCATTCAGTGAGCTCATGGAAAATCAAAAGTGAAACTGATTAGAGATAGGCGAAGTATAAAAGAAACGAACCAAATTTAGCTTCATTACTCAAGCTGAGTGAAATGCAAAACACAAACAATGTAAGGAGGTACAGGTCCTTTGTATTTTAGCAGTTCTTAAATTTTTTATGATTCTGGGTTTTGTGGTAGATTGGGAGAAATATTTTAATGTAAGATTCATCTTGACAAGAAAGCCTATAACAATGGTACTGCTTAGAATAGCCCAATTAAAATGTTCACATTTGGTAACTTTGCATTATATAAAAAGTACACAATGGAATATGGATCATTATCACTTTTCTTTCCTGGAATCAAAATACTAAATGTTGCATGGCACCAAAATTGCCCCTCCCACCCCTGAAAAAGCCCAAAACCAAGTCTGAATATCAACCAAGTTAATTAAGTCCATATGGGGAGACAGGCATCCTGAGGACTTTTTATTTCTTAAGAGAAAATACATTGATTGTAACCCACATATGCCAGCTTCTCTTATCTGTGTCTTTGCCCAACTATTATAAACTATGTAATTATTTATTTTTATTGTCACCCCTCCCTCCAGACTGTACATAGCATAAGTGTAAGGACTATCTTTGGTTGTCATTTTTTAAAATTATTATAAGTCCAAATGCCTAGGGTGAAAATAAGGCAGAAAACTAGACTAGCTATTGCTGAACTAGTTCTGGTTTATCTAAAAACTTGCATCGGTTCCTCACATCTCTTGGCCACTAGGGAACCAGCTGGTAGGCTTATTCTCAGCCTCCTCTTCCCCAGCAATGACATCACTTGTAAAATTCCATTTAGGCTCTAGCACTTCCTTCTCTTACCATATACCCTTGAATTCTTAGATTCTAGACTAAACCAAGAGGTTTTTAGCCTGCAAGTGGGATGGTAGGCTATGTAAAAGAATCAGCATTTTCTCACATAAGTCACGCAAAGTGTCAGATTTCAAGGCTGGAGGTGGCTGCCCTCCTAAATTGATCTTTGAGCATCATTTTACCACAGCCGCTGGTTTCCTACCATTAACCTGCCGGTTACCACATAAGTCATTGTGGGGTAACTCAATTTCACTATCTCATTGCACATATAAGTAGTTCAAGTCAGTGAGAAATCTATAGGACTTTCTTCACAACACTAAAGACCACCCTTCACATTCATGACCCATGAGCACCTGCTTACAGTTTAAATCACAGAGAACATTCCTAGAAAATCTGAGCCATTGCTGTTACTCCTGCATACACATATTCTCCAACTCAGAGTTGCCCAACCTTCAGGCCATGGACCAGTACCAGCTGTGGCCTGTTACTAACTGGGCCACATGGCAGGAGGTGAGTGACAGGCTAGTGAGCCAAATTTCCTTTGTCTTTACAGCCGCTCCCGATTGCTTGCATTACTGCCTGAGCCCCACCTCCTGTCAGATTAGTGGCAGCATTAGATTGTCATAGGAACTAAAATCCTATTGTGAACTGTGAATGCAAGGGACCTAGGTTGTGAGCTCCTTATGAAAATCTAATGCCTGATGATCTGTCACTGTCTCTTATCACCCCAAGATGGGACTATCTAGCTACAGGAAAACAAGCTCAGGGCTCCCACTGATTCTACATTATAGTGAGTTGTAGAATTATATCATTATAAATTACAATGTAATAATAGACATAAAATACATGATCAGTGTAATGTACTTGAATTATCCTGAGACCATCTCCTGGTCTGTGGAAAAATTTTCTACTTCAAAACCAGTCTCTGATGCCAAAAAGGTTGGGAACTGCTGCCCCAACTCAAGGAACCTACAAAACTTCATGGAAGTGTCAAAGATAGAGGAGCAACAGTTAAAAAAAAAAAGTGATTTTTATCTGTTTTGAACAGAAAATTCTACTTAACAGGGGGTTTTGATTGTGAAGGAGGCTGTATTCCTGACAGCTCCTAGCATATTGTGGGAACAGAGTAAAGTCTTCAACCATGACTTCTGTTCCTTTGCAGTCCCCAGAACCTATTGCAAATCCAGACACAACTCTGATTGTGATAAATAGGATGCAAGAAAGAACAAAAGTTTAAATGAAATGTCTTTGGAAACTGCATCTAAATCTTTTCTCAATTTTCTGACTAAATTTGCATATTTTTATCAGATAGATGTGAATAATGTAACAAACATATTGTAATTATGATTTTAAAAAATGTCTTGTATGTCATCTTAAAACTCAGAGTTCAAGGCTTACCAACATAAAAATTTTGTCTGGAAAAAAAAATTATATGGATAGAAATCCTCTCAAAATTTGATTTTGTTACGCTTTGAAACTCTCATATCCTCTTAAAAAATATTAACTAATACTTGAAACCAGGGATGTTTGCTCTAACTGCCACCCTACAGGCTGCCTTCAGGTTAGAAAGCATGCTTTAAGGATGATGTAACCATCAGATTTTGACTCCACTTAAGGGGTCACTCTCAGAATGGAAACTGTTTTCCCTTTGGGAGAGAGGCTCCGACATGCCTCTTACTTTGTACAGACTTCATTGTAATCTACTTCAAGGAGCCAGGTCGTCTGGCAAAAGTTGAAGGAAATGTCTGTGTCTGACTTTATTTATTATCATCATACCTCCGGTAGGAGTGTTAGAAAAGTCCACTGCCTGAAATTTGGGTTGTAGTTATGCTTGGGTCACTGCCTGCTGATAAAATGCCATCAGGGCTTGTTTCCTCCTTAATTCTAACCTGAAAGGGTGTTCTCTCAGATGGCTTGGGGTGGGGTGGGGGCAAAGTAACATACATAAAGGGAAAAATTGCTGCATAAAACCAATTCTGCCACTGCAGTAACACACTGAACTAAATATCAAATGACATGGTGGAGGCACTGTGGGCTAACACTCCACATTGATAATGGTAACACTTCTTTGAGGTCCTCAGCTTCCAATCAATTAGAATAAAAGGTGCCAAATTAACACAAGCCAGACCACAGCAGATTGTAAGATAAACATGGGCATTTTGGGGGGAAATAAAAATTATATATATATATATATATATATATATATATTCTTAATTTTAATGGTAAAAGAAGAGGGGAAAATAAACAATATCAAACAAAATAAAGATTTTACATTTGAGAGATACGTATTTGCCAGTTTGCCAAGATATTTGAAGAAGTATCAATATTTGTTAAATAAAACATTCATAAATTTAAAGCATGGGATTTCCTTGTTATGTATTCAAAGGAATGGCTTGAATCTGCCGGGTTACCATAATAATATTCCACAGACCAGGTGGCTTAAATTAAAGAAATTTATTTTCCCACAGTGGTGGAGGCTGGAAGTCTAAGATAAATATGTTAGCAGGTTTGGTTTCTTCTGAAGCTTCTCTCTTGGCCTTCTCACTCTATCCTCACATACCCTTTCTCTGTGTCCCTGGTATCTCTCCCTCCTCTTGTAAGGATTCAGTCATACAGAGTTAGGGCTGCAATTTAATGGCCTCTTATAACTTAAGAGATTATCTTTGAGTACATTGTGAGGTACTGTGAGTTGGACCTTCATCATATGAATTTGGGGATAGAGACACAATTTAGACCATAGTGCTAGTGATTGGGATAAAGTATAAATTCCAACTTTAAACTGAGATCTCTGTCATAGTTACCAAGGAAACTAAATGGATCGTTTTTAACAGTTGCTCAGCAAATATTTATTAAGCACTTACTGTTCTAAAGTCATGTCTTTGAGGTTCTACCCTAGATATAAAAGGAGTAACAAACAGTCCCTGTCATCTAAGTGTAGCTAGGAGACACCTATCCAAACACATATTTCTTTGACTAGTCTAGTGGGCCTTTCCAGGTCATAAATGCTGCTCATCCATTAAGAAGAAAGGAAAGCTTTCCAAGTAAAAACTTTGTACTTTGTAATTAACAAAGGAAAAAACAATCTTTTAGGGCATTTGCCCTATTGCTGAGATGTGGGCATTCATTTATTCATGTATGTGTTCTATCTGTTCAACATTTAGAACATAAATGCTATTTTCCAGGCACTAGACTTCTTAATGATGCCCATGCCATATATAATAATTGGAAAATATCAAACCAGTTGCAAAAATGATAATGTTGACAGTCACTAATTTTTTAAGTCCTGTTACTGTTACGCATTTGTTATAAGGGATGACCCTACAATGATACAGCATCACACAAGCCCATAGTTTACATTATTAGGTTTCACTCTTGATGTTGTACAATGTATATATTTTGGCAAATGTATAATTACATGTATCCACCATTATAGTATCATACAAAATAACATTATGCCCTAAAAATCCTCTATGCTTTGCCTATTTATTCTTCCATCCCCTCCTCAACTTTAGCAACCACTGATCCTTTCTTATTGTCCCCTCAAATTTACCTTTTCCAGAATGTCACATACAGTTGATATTTTGCAGCAGGTGGCCTTTTTTAGATTGGCTTTTTTCACTGAGTAATACACATTTAAGGTTCTTCCAGGCATCTTTATGGCTTGATAACTCATTTCCTTTTAGTGCTGAATAATATTTCACTCTCTGGATATATCACAGTTTATTCACTTCCTGGAGAACATCTTAGTTGCTTCCAAGCTTTAGCCATTATAAATAAAATTGCTATAAATGTTTGAGTGCAGATTTTTGTATAGACATAAGTATCCAGCTCATTTGGGTACATGCCAAGGAATGTGATTGTTGTATTGTATGGTAAGGGTATGTTTAATTTTGTAAGAAATGCTAAACTGCCTTTGAAAGTGACTGTACATGTTGCATTCCCACCAGCATTGAATAAGAGTTCCCGTCACTCCACATCCTCACCAATTATTTGGTGTTATTAGTGTGAACAACAATATTAGAATATTTGGCCATTCTAATAAATGTGAATTTCATTGTTGAGCTATCTCAAGAATGTCCATTCTAATAAGTGGTATCTCATTGTGGTTTTAAATTGCAATTCCTTGATGATATATGAAGTCGAACACATTTTCATATGCTTATTTGCCATCAATATATCTTCTTGGTGAGTGTGATGGTTAATGCTGAATGTCAACTTGATTGGATTGAAGGATGCAAAGTATTGATCCTGAGTATGTCTGTGAGGGTGTTGCCAAAGGAAATTAACATTTGAGTCAATGGGATAATAAAGGCAGACCCACTCTTAATCTGGGTGGGCACCACCTAATCAGCTGCCAGTATGGCTAGAATATAAAGCAGGCAGAAAAACATGAAAAGACTAGACTGGTCTATACTCTCAGCCTACATCTTTATCCTGTGCAGGATGCTTCCTGCCCTTAAACATTGGACTCCAGGTTCTTGTTTTGGGACTTGAACTGGCTCTCCTTGCTTCTCAGTTTGCAGGCAGCCTATTGTGGGACCCTGTGATCCTGTTTATTAATACTTAGTAAACTCCCACATGTATATGTCCATATGTGTGTGTATTTATAAATATATGTCCTATTAGTTCTGTCCCTCTAGAAACCCTAACTAATACAGTAAGATGTCTGTTAAGGTCTTTCATCCTTTTTTTTATTCGAGACAGTTTTGCTCTGTCCCCCAGGCTGGAGTGCTGTGGGACAATCTCGGCTCACTGCAACCTCCACCTCCCAGGTTCAAGCAATTCTCCTGCCTCAGCCTCGCAAATAGCTGGTACTACAAGCAAGCACCACCACACCTGCCTAATTTTTTATATTTTTTGTAGAGACAGGGTTTTGCCATGTTAGCCAAGCTGGTCTCAAAACTCCTGACCTCAGTGATCCACCCACGTTGCCCTCCCAAAGTGCTGGGATTATAGGTGTGAGCCACCACACTCAGCCTTTGGCTCATTTTTAAAATCAGGTTGTCAGTTTTCTTGTTGTTGAGTTTTGAGAGTTCTTTGTGTATTTAGGATAACAGTCCTTTATCAAATGTGTCTTTTGCAGATAATGTTTCCCAGTCTGTGGCTTTTCTTCCCATCCTCTTGACAGTGTCTTTCAACAGAACAGATTATTTGTAATTTTAATGAGTCTAGTTTATCAAATATTACTTTCATAGATCATTCTTTTGGTGATATAACTAAAAAGTCATCATTATACCCAAAGATATATAGGTTTTTTGTTTCTGAGTTGTCTTCTAGGAGTGTTATAGTTTTGAATTTTACATGTTATCCATGATCCATTCTGAGTGAACTTTTGTGGAATATAAGGTCTATGTCTAGAATTATTTATTTATTTATTTTTACATGTGAAAGTCCAGTTGTTCTAGCACCATTTTTTGAAAAAGCTGTCTTTTCTCCATTGAACTGCCTTTGCTCTGTCAACTGTCAAAGATTAGTTGACTGTATTTGTGTGGTCCTATTTCTGGGTTCTTTATTCTCTTCCACTGATAAAGGTGTCTTCTCTTTTATCAAAACCATATTCCTATGATTATCAAACTTTATGGTACATCTCGAGGTAATGCTAAATTGGTGTTCCAACTTTTTTCTTCCTCTTTAGTATTATGTTGACTATCCTCAGTCTTTGCCTTTCCATGTAAACTTTAGAATCACCTCATTAATATCCACAGAACTTGCTGCAATTTATATTGGGATTGCATTAAGTCTATAAATCAAGTTAGAAAGAACTGACATCTTGATAATATTGTGTCTTCTTAATCATGAACGTGGAATAGCTCTCCATTTATATAGTTCTTCTCTTATTTTGTTTATCAGTTTTGTAGCTTTCCTCATATAGATCTTGTACATGTTTTGTTAGATTTATGCCTAAGCATTTTATTTTGAGGGGATGCTAATGTAAATGATATTGTGTTTTTAATTTCACATTTCACTTGCTGGTATGTGGGAAAGTGATTTAATCTTATTAATCTCAGGTATCTTTTAAATCAATTCTTCCAGATTTTCTATGAAGATTATCATGTCATCTTCAAACAAAGACAACTTTATTTCTTCCTTCCCAATCTGTAGACCCTTTTTTTCTCATATTATTGCACTAGCTAGAACTTCTAGTACAGTGTTGAAAAGGAATGATGAGAGGAGACATCCTTGACTTATATCTGAGCTTAGTGAGAAATCTTCCAGTTTCTCATTATCAAATATAATGTTAGCTGTTTTTCTGGATATTCCTTATCAAATTGAGGAAGTTCTCCTCTATTCCTAGTTTACTGACAGTTTTTATTATGAATGAATTTTGGAATGTATAAAATGCTTTTTCTGAATCTATTGATATAATCATGTGATGTTTCTTTTTAGCCTGTTAATTTGATAGATTACATTAAGTGATTTCAAAATTTTGGACCAACCTTGCATTCTTGGGATAAATCCCACTTGGTCATAGTATGTAAATATTTTTACACATTGTTGGATTTAATTTATCAATATGTTTGAGGATTTTTGCATTTATGTTCATGAGAGATATAATTCTGTAGTTTTCTTTTCTTGTGATATATTTGCCTGGTTTTGGTATCAGGGTAATTCAGACCTCTTAGAATGAATTAGGAAGTTTTTGCTCTGCAACTATATTCTCTCAAAGACATGTAGAGAATTGGTGTAAATTTTAGTTTAAATGTTTCACAGAATTCATCAATAAATCCATCTGGGTTTGGTGTTTTCTGTTTTCAAAGGTTACTATTAATTGTTGATTCAGTTTCCTTAACAGATATATGTAGGCCTATTCAAACTGTTTATTTCTTCTTGTGTTTTGGCAGACTGCGTCTTTCAAGAAATTGGTTTTCTTCATCTAGGTTATTGAATTTGTAAACATACAATTGTTTATATTTCTCTATTGTTCTCTGAAGTTCCATGGGATCTGTGGTGACGTCTCCTCTTTCATTTCTGACATTAGAAATGTATGTCTTCTATCTTTTATCCTTAGTAAGTCTGGCTAAAGACTTACCAATTTTATTGATGTTTTCAAAGAATCATGTTTGGTTTTGTTGATTTTCTTCATTAAGAGAACCAATAATTTCTGTTTTCAATTTCTTTGAGATTTTGGCTCTAATTTTTATTATTTCTTTTCTTCTGCTCACTTTGGATTTAATTTGATTTTTCTAGTTATTTTTAGATGAAAGTTTAGATTATTGATTTCATATCTTTCTTCTCTTCTAATAAATGCATTCAATATTATACATTTTTCTATAAGTACTGCTTTCATCGCATGCCACAAATTTTAATAAGGTGTGTTTTATTTTCTTTCATTTAAAAATATTTTATTTTGAGATTTCTTCTTAGAACCATGTGTCATTTAGAAGTTCACTGTTTAATATACAAATGTTTTTGGATTTGCCAGTTATCTTTCTATTATTGATTTCTAATTTCATTCCATTATGGTCAGAGAGCAGACATTTTATAATGTCTACTATTTTAAGTTTGGTAAGGTGTGTTTTATGGCTCAGAATATGTTCTATCTTGTCAAATGTTCCACATGAGCTCAAGAAGAATGTGCATTCTGCTGTTGTTGGATGAATTAGTTTATAGATGTCAATTATTTCTAGTTGATTGATTGTGCTGTTGAATTCAATTATGCCATTACTGATTTTCTCCTTGCTAGACCTGTCCATTTCTGTTGGAGAGGTGTTGAAGTCTTGAACTTTAATAGTGGATTCATCTATTTCTTCTTGTAGTTCTATTCATTTTTGCCTCAGTATATTAATGCTCTATTGTTAGGTACATACATTAAAGAATGTTCTGTCTCTCTAGAAAATTTGTTCTTTTATGATTACATGATGTCCATCCTTATCCGTGATAACTTTATCTGTTCTGTCTGAAATTAATATAGCCACTTCTGCTTTATTTTGTTAGTTGTTATTATGGTATATCTTTCTCTGTTTCTTTACTCCTAAGTTATACATGTCTTAATACTTACAGTTGGTTTCCTTTAGACAATATATAGTTGTGTCTTGTTTGTCATCCACTTTGGTAATCTCTTTTAATTGGCATATTTAGATCATTGGTGTTAAGTAATTACTGATATATTTGTATATCTACCATATATGTTACTGTTTTCTATTAATTGCTCTTGTTCTTTGTTCCTGTTTTTTCTTCTACTTTGTTTCTGCCTTTTGTGAGTTTAGTTGAGCATTTTATGTGATTCAATTTTTCTTCACTTCTTAGCTTACTAGTAATACTTCCTTTTTATTTTTTCTTAGTGGTAGTCCTAGAGTTCGCAGTATGCAATTACAGCTAAAGCAGTTTCATTTTTAAATAAATACCATTTCACTGGTAATGCAACTATCTTACAATCACAAAATATTCCTAATTCTTTCCTTTCATTCCTTTTATTACTTAGCTTTCACTTCTTCTTCATACAAATATATATAGCATTGATATATCTACAAAGCATACATAATCTAGTACTGTGTTACTATTATTATTTTCAACAAACTTATGTGTTAAGTCAATTAAGAAGAAAACTATTAAAGTATATATTTTAACTTCATTCATTCTTACTCTGATGCTCTTCCTTTCTTTAAGTAGATCTGAGTTTCTGACCTATAACATTTTCTTCCCTCCGAAGAACTTCTGTTAACATTTCTTACAAAGCATGTCCACTGGCAACAAATTCCTTCAATTTTCATTTGTCCCAGAAAGTCTTTATTTTTCCTTCACTTTTGAAGGATACCTGCAGGGTACGGAATTTAAGGCTTACTTTGCCCATATGTTCTTGCATATTGTCCACTTTATCCCTTAGAGCCCTTCCCATATTAATCAGAGCTGTTTTAAATTTCTAATCTAATAATTCCAACATTACTGCCATATCTGAGTCTGGGTCTGATGATCGCTCTCTTCAAACTGTGTTTTTTGCCTTTTAGTATGTCTTGAAATTTTTCTTTTGAAAGCTAGACATGATGTACTAGGTAACAGGAACTATTGTAATGCAGTGCCAGCTGGCCCAAACAATAACAATAACAACAACAACAGCCTGCTCTCTCTATTTAAAGGACAAGCAAAGGGGCAGCCTAACAAGATATAAGACTTTTAGACAAATATTTATTCCCGGCAAACACCGTAGAAAAAAACCGTAGGCTTACTTTTACCCATACCAGCAAAAGCTGATTGAAAGTCTAGTCTTCTACTCTTGCCAGGCTGCCAGGATGGTGTGAGAAAGGCCACATAGAAAACAGAGTTTCATCCCCACTGAGTAGCGATAAGGTTTTCCCAATGAATGTCACGTGAAGAGTCAGAACTTCACCATATCACCCCTCAATTTGGCAGTGAAGAAGTACCTGTCCCCTCTCGGTGGGGTAGTATCAGAGGAAGCCTACTGGAGAGTCAGACTTTCACCACCACTCAGTCACCATAGGCCACCCCCATGGTGTCGTAAAGGACTAGTGGGGAGCTGGAAATCCCACTCCCACCTGCAATAATGAGGGTCCCTCCCCTCTCTGACTTAGATATCAACAGATGCTGAGGGGGGAACTGAAAGAAAAGATAAACTAATCCACAGTTATAGTTACAAACTTCTCCACTCTTTTCTCAACAACTGATACAGTAACTAGACAGAAAACCAGCAAAGACATAAAGGAACTCAATGAAAGCATCAATCAGTAGGATTTAATTGACCTTAATACAACATGCCACCTAATAACAGCAGGGTATACATTATTTTTATACATATTCAAGATAGACTATGTGCTGGGCCATAAAGCCTCAACTTTAAAATAACTGAAGTCATGGAAAGTGTGTTCTGCTTCCACCCACCAAGTCATATATTAGTTCATTGCACACTGCTATAAATAATTACCTGAGACTGGGTAATTTATAAAGAAAACAGATTTAATTGACACAAAGTAGGGAGGCATCAGGAAACTTACAATAATGGCAGAAGGCAAAGGGAAAGCAAGGCATGTTTTACATGGCAGCAGGAGAAAGAGTAAAAGGGAGGAGCCACAGATTTATCAAGCAACCAGATCTTGTGAAAATTCTGTCACAAGAACAGCAAGGCGGAAGTCTGTCCCCATGATTGAGTTACCTCCTACTAGGTCACTCGGTCAACACATGGGGATTACGATTCAAGATGAGGTTTGGGTGGGGACACAGGGCCAAACTATATCAAGTCTTTTCCATAGGCCTTCACCAAGTGTCCCCATAAATACTGGAAGCAAGGAAGGAGAGCTGCAAATGGCCCCTCATATACATATACACACATAGCCAGGCACAGGCATTCAATGCCTGGTAGTCTGAGAATGGGGAGTAGAAGTGAGAGAAACTCTTCTGGCACTGTCTTGCAATGAGTGCAACCAGTGGGCTCCTATTGCTGGAAGGAGGAAAAAGAGCTCAAGAAGTTTCCCCATATTAAGTGTAGGTATGTGGAACCTGCTAGTGAAGAAGGCAACACAAGAGAACTGAGAAATGGACTCCAGGCACACAACTCCAAAGCCCTGGGAAAGGGAATGCCTTAAACCTGTGCTTAATCATTTGAAGATTCTGCTGAATTAAATCTTACTGAAGCAACAATATGGCCCAAACCTAGCTCAATTCAAAATAGGTTGACTCCGTGCCCACACTAGCAGGATGACAGAGAAGGAAAAAACACTCCTCTTGGCACAAATATTATTTATGTCAATCTCTACATTTATCTTACACAGAATATACAGCATTCAGTCAAAACTATACAACATGCAAAGAAACAAGGCCCATCATTTAAAAAAAATGAGGGTCAAAAGAGCCAGATTCAGATATAGTCCAAATATCGAAATAATCAGAAAATTTTTTAAGTGAATAGTCACAATAAGACATTAAAGGATCTACAAGTAAAAGATACAGATGAGCAAATGGAAAATTTTGTTAGTGTAATGGAAACTATACAAAAGATCCAGGTGGAAATTCTAGAACTGAAAATGGTAACACCATCAGAATTATTTCCATACACTTATGAGCAGACCAGATATACAGGAAGAAAACACCAGTGAACTTAAAAGACATGCCAATAAAAATTATCCAAACTGTAACGCAAAGAGAAAAAAAGTGTGAAAAAATGTAGCATCTAAAAATCTGAGGAGCAATACCAAATGGTTTAACAAAAACATAACTGGAGTTCCAAATAAAGAAGAGAGAAAATGGAGCAAAACATTTTGAAGAAATAATTGAGAATTTTTCAAAATTGATAAAGACATTTATCTGCAGTTCCAAGAAGCTCATTAAACCCCAAGCAGGATAAATACAAAGAAAACCACACCGATATGCATCATAGTCAAAGCTCTGAGAGTCAAATATAACCTTGAGAGCAGCCTGAAGAAAAAAATCACACTTTATACCCAAGTGAACAACAATCCGAATGAAGTATGACTATTCATCAGAAACAGTGGAGAACAGAAGAAAATGGACTAATGTTTTCAAGTTCTGATAGAAAAAACTGTCAACCTACATACTAAATCCAGTGAAAATATTCTTTATGAAGGAAGGAAAATAAAGAAATTGTCAGACAGATGAAAGCTGAAAAATACATCTCTATCTGACCTGTACCACAAGAAAGGCTAAATGAAGTTCTTTAGTCTGAAAGGAAATACCAAAGAAAAACTTGTTCTGCAGGAGGGAACAAAGAACATAGAAAGAGAGAGAGAGAGAGAAGGAGAGAGAGAGAAAGATGATGATGAATATAAAGGATTTTTCTAAAATTATTCTGATGTTATGCATACATGTGCACATACAAATATATATAGAGAAAATTTAAAAATGTTTTAAATCCTTTAAAATTATTTTAATCACATAACAATGTATTTTAAAACTCAAATATAGCTATACCTATACCTTTTCAAATAGAGCTAGATAGACATAGATATATGTAAAACTTTTTAAAGAGCCATTATTGATTGTTTAAAGTCCAAATTATGTTATGGGGCTGATAGCCTGGGTCAAAATAGAATGTTTGACAGCAAAAGCATGATGGGCAGACATGGCTCATAATTGGAAGCATAATGGTTTAAGGTTCTTGCACTAATTATAAAGCAGTAGATTTTAAGTAGCCTATAAAAAGTTAAAGATGAATATTTTAATGACTAGAGCAACCACTAAAAAATAATACCAAAAGCCATAATCTTAAAGTAGAAGAGATTTAACAGAATATTAAAATATACTCATTTCACCTAAGAAGGCAGGAAAGGAAAAGCAGATAAACAAAAAGTATGTGAGACAAAAAGAAAACACACACCAAGATAGTAAGCTTAAATCCAAACATATCAGCAATTAAATTGAATGTAAATAGACTAATGCTGTGCTATGGGGCTTAAAAGACAGCTCTGCAAGTCGTAAGCCATAAACCTTGGCAGTGTCTGCATGGTGCGAATTCTGCAGGCTCACTGAGTGCACAAAGTGAGCATGCTTTCCTCCAACTAGATTTCAATGTCTCGGACAGCCTCAGGGCCCAGGCAGAGACTGGTTGCAGGTGCAGAGCCACTGCAGAAAGCCCACACTAGGGCAATGCTTAGTCAAGCCATGGGAGCAGGGCCACCCCGATGATGTCAGCCACCAGTATGCAATGTCAGCATGAAAGAGCTGCAGACACAAGAGCCCAACTCATCAAATTGTGTGGCAGTGTCCAGGAAAGCCATAGGGGTCAGGCTTCCCAGAGCCTTGAGGCCAAGTCCCCACCCTAGTATATCCAGAAGATGAGACATGGAGTCAAAGATATTGTTGCCAAGATTTAAGATTTAATGTTGTTTACCCCATTGGGTTTGGGATTTACTTGGAAATTGTTACTTCTTTCTTCTTGCCCAAGTTTATCCCTTTTAGAATAGAAATGTACGTCCTTGTGCCTGTCCCAACATTATATTTTGGAAGCATATAACTTGTCTGATTTCATAGGCTCACAGCTAGAGGAAAATTTGCCTCAGCATCAATCATGCTTTGAGTCTCACCTATTTTGGTGAGACTTTGAACTTTAGACTTCTGAGTTGATACTGAAACAAGTTAACATGTTTGGAGCCATTGGAATTGAGTAAATATATTTTCTATATGAGAAGAACATGAATTTTGAAGAGCCAGAAACAGAATGCTATGATTTAAATGTGTCCTCTCAAAATTTATTTGTTGCCAATATGGTAGTATTAAGAGGTGGGTCATTTTACAGGTAATTAGACGGACCACAGGAGCTCCTCCCATGTGAATGGGATTAATGCCCTTATAAAATCAGCTTCACACAGTGTTAGGCTGGTTTGTCCTTCCATGTTCTGTAATGTAAGGACGCCGCAAGAAGACCCTCACCAGATGCTGGCACCTTGATCTTGGACTTCCCAGCCTATAGAACTGTGAGATATAAATTTCTGTTCTTTGTAAATTACCCAGTCTCAGGCATTCTGTTACAGCAGCACAAAACAAACTAATATATGCTCCAGTTAAAGGGCAAAAATTGTCAGACTGAAGGAAGAAAATAAGAAAACAAAAATGAATCCTAACTACATACATGCTGCTTACCAGAACATGCTGAAAAGATTGAGACAGACAGACTAAAAGGAAAAAGATAGAAAAAGTAAATTATATAACCACTAAGTATAAGAATGCAGATGTGGTATATTAGTGTCAGAAGGAAGACTTAAAAAAGTATTAGCAGATAAAAATGATATTTCCTAATGATAAAATTAATTCACAATAAGGCATAATAATCTTAAATGCATATGAAGCTAATAACAAAGACCCCAAATATATAAATCAAAAATTTACAGACATAAATGAAGAAATGGACAAGTCCACAGTTGGAGATATAACACCCCTCTCTCAGTTACTGAGAGAACAAGTATAAATTTGTAAGAATATAGGAGATTTGAACAATATCAACAATGTGGCCTAAAATATTTTTATGAAACACTATACACAACAACCGCAAACTACACATTCTTTCCAAGTACAAATGGATCATTCACCAAGATAGATCATAAGCCATTAAGCAAGTCTTAGTGAACTGCAAAGGATCAAAATGATAGAGTATGTTCTGTGATCAGAACAGTATTAAGTTAGAATTAAATAACAATACGATATCCAGGAAACCTCCAAATATTTCAAAATGCAATAATAGACTTCTAAATAACCCAAGGGTCAAAGAAGAAATCTCAAAGGAAATTAGAAGCCCATTAAGCCTCAACAGACTTTACATCTTAGTGGGAATGAGATTATCAGATCATTTCAGAGAGCAGGTTTTAATTAGTAGAACATAAAGGAAGACTTGGAGGAGCTGTGCACCAAAGAAAATACACTAAACATAGAATTAGAGGACTTGATGCTGTTACATACTGGCCATAAGAAAGTTTAAAAACATACTAGAGAATGCATTTCTCATCTGAAAACAGGAATGAAAACACTTGCAACTTAATACCTTTGTGAAATTTAAATACGATGATAGCAAAATCACCTTTCAGGCCAGGGGCTTGGCCCATTGCAGTAGATGTTCAACAAACATGAGTTGGATGAAAAAGGTAGCTTGGGGCTATCAAAAGCAAGCTTTATAATTTTGCCTAGAGTTCAATCAAGCAAGAAAGAGAAATAAGTATGTTAGTTACATGTGAGGATTTCAAGTCATAGCTAACTAGCCCATAAAAAATTATATTAAGTATAGCACAGGGGAAATAAAAGTAAATCATTGGAGGGAACTAGGAGTTGAGAAAAGAGAGAATGTGTTCATATTCTTCCATGCTTTCTCTTAACTGAACCAATGCATTCCAGCTCCTTAAACAAGTAGTATTTCCACTTCACTGCTATTTACAGCCATAGCCTAAAGCACAAAGATCAGACTCAGCATCTGATTAAACTAAGTTTTATAAAGAATGACAAAATAATTGGTAAAAACATTTCAGCTTGGGTATGTAAAACAGAAAAAACAAAGTAGCAAATGTTCAAAGCACAATGGGTTTTAGGGAACAACACTGTCTCTTTTCTTTGGCATTTCTCTAGGATTCATATCTTGGCTGGGTGACAAAAAGCTGTCCATCAGCTGCAAGCCTGAGCCTATCAGCCTTACAAATCAGAGTTAATAAAAGTCAATCAGTGATGGTTTAACTTGCTTGCTACTGCCTGAAGCAGGATTCAGCCCCAGTGTCTGTCGTCCACTTACAAAACACTTTCTATGGCCACCCATAATTCTAAAAATTTACTCATCTGAATTTCTATAGCTGGGAAAATGTTATTTATATGAGTATATACATGGCCAACACAGATGAATACGAACCCCCTACAGGTACATGCAAAGATATAAACTTAACCCTCTACAGTTATAGATGCCTAGAAAGATGTAGTTTTTTTTAATCAATTTTTTAAAATCAGTCTTTTTACTTCAGAGTTTTGTCCTATACCTACATGTTTCTCAGTATGAATGGCACTTAATGTCATAATTGCCTTTACATGTATGTTGGTTTGTGACATTTCCAATAAATTAAATATGTGTTAATGTATTCGTTGCCCAAACCCTGATGAAAATGTCCACCAAGATTATGACAGTGGATCTAAAATTTGCAAACTACTAGAGCTGTTGTTCAGTCCTGTCAGTTCCAAGTCTGTCTACACAGGCAACAACAGAACTTTCTGCCTCAAGCAGGAGCAAAACACGTGTGTATTCAGTGCTCAGAAGGGCCAGATAGGAGAGAGTCAGGAGTAAATAAAAATCTGGGAGTCTGCAAGGACAAATATTAATTAGAGAAAAGTTCTCTTCTAAACGCAGATCCCTTAGGTTTCAAGACAAATTTAAAATCTGAAGGTCATGTCAAACAGAATCAAGGTAAAGAAAATTTGCTCATTCACTCACTCAACAAACATTTACTGAGTGATGGCTATATGTCTGTTATGTCTGTGCTTTTAACAAATATGTGAGCCACAGATGGATTTTAATATATATTAAATCAAATTAAGTATATGTATAATTTAAGTATTATATAAAGTTTCAAAAGGTACAAT
Source organism: Cebus imitator (assembly GCF_001604975.1). Classification (NCBI taxonomy): domain Eukaryota; kingdom Metazoa; phylum Chordata; class Mammalia; order Primates; family Cebidae; genus Cebus; species Cebus imitator. The sequence goes on along the minus strand of NW_016107434.1, from coordinate 1,266,102 downwards.
TAATTTTTATGATATGTTTTAACACAGTATGTCCAAATATAGTCATTTTGGCATGTCATGAAAATATTTATTGAGATATTTTACATCACGATTCTAACCAGCCACATTTCAAGTGCTCAGAGCTGTATGTGACTAGTGGCTACCATATTGAATGGTGCCATTCTAGATTCTAAGGTAAAGCAGTGAACAAAACAACTACCCTGGTGGAGATTAATCTTTGTGGAAAAGACAGATAGTAAACAGATTAATGTAAGATGTCAGGTTATTAACATGGTCTAAAAGGCTATATGCAATCTGGCCCCATTCACCTCTCCAAACTCATCATCATCATCATCATCATCTCCCACTGCTCCCCCTGCACTCACCAGGCTCCAGACATACAGCCCATCCTGCCCTTCATGAAGCAAGCCTGAGAAGCGCATGATATCTCCAGTATTTCCATCCACCTGGAACATTCTTCCCCAAGTTTCTTGAAAACCTTTAAGGAACAATGTACATAATCATAAACAGGCCTGGCGCAGCAGTCACACCTGCAATCCCAGCACTTTAGGAGGCTGAAGTATGGATGGCTTGAAAACAGGAGTTCAAGACCAGCCCGGGCAACATACTGAGACCTTCTCTCTACAAAAAATACAAAAGTTAGCTGGACATGGTGGCACACAGCTGTAGTCCCAGCTACTCAGGAGCCTCAGGTGGAACAACCTCTTGAGCCCTGGAAATCAAGGAGGCAGTGAGCCGAGATTGTGCCACTGCACCCCATCCTGGGCAACAGAGTAAAACCCTGTCCCAAATAATAATGATTAATAATAATAACAATAATAATGATACGGCTATAGAGTGCTTACTATGCACATTATACTAGATACATTTTTCCCAAACTCCATAACAACATAGGTACTATTAATATGTACATTGTTTCAATAAGAAAACTGTCCTTTACATAGGTTATACTTATTAATTTAACCAATTCCTCAATTGCTAGATTTTTTTTTTTTTTTGCATTTTTAAACTTTATGCTCAGCTACTTTTGCCTTAGGATTGAGGTGGAGTTGCTGAATCAAAAACTAGGGGCACTTTGAGGCTTTAGGGATATAGTGTTAAATTACTCTGTAATAAACTGATATCAATAAAAGACCCACCCAGTGATATTAGCAACAACCCATGTCTCTTTCAACTCAGTACTTATTTTATTTTATTGAGATGGAATCTCACTGTTACCCAGGCTGGAGTGCAGTGGCAGGGTCTTGGCTCACTGCTACCTCTGCCTCCCAGGTTCAAGTGATTCTCCTGCTTCAGCCTCCCTACTAGCTGGGATTACAGGCATGTGACACCACACTCGGCTATTTTTTGTATTTTTAGTAGATAAGGAGTTTCACCATGTTGGCCAGGCTGGTCTTGAATTCCTGGCCTCAAGTGATCTGCCCATCTTGGCCTCTCAAAGTGCTGGGACTACATGTGTGAGCCACTATACCCAGGCATTTTTATTATTTTTAATCTTTAGTAGTTTCAGATAAGAAAGATCGCTTTTCAATAATGTTTTGAATTTTTTCATTTATTAGATTCTGTGTGAGAATATTTTTCATGTTTATTGAAAAATTGTATTCCTCTCTTTTACATTCTTAAACCTCGTGTTATTTTTTAATTGATGTTCATCATTTTCTCATTGTTAACAAGAGCAATGCTAGAATAGAGATTTTAACACTTTGCTTATGTTTCTATGTTGCAAATATCTCTTCCTACTTTATCCTTTTGTCTTGTAATTTTGTTTATGTTTTAAGTTTGTTTGTGATTTTCTTTATGATTTTTCTCTTTGTTGGTATGCCTTAAAATCCTTTCCCCAAAATTTTAGAAATTCTTCTTTATCCTGTTCTCTCAAGCTGCCCTGCTGAGAAGCCTGGGGCAATTGTGGAAAAATTGTTTTCTTAGGTTTGAGACACTGTTCACTCCCAGCGTATTGCAGAAGAGCTTACCTGCTGATGTGTTTAATTCTCCCATTTCTTCAACTTTTCCTTCCTGCCTGCCCAAAACGCCCATGGAGCATTTGTGCCAGAGCAACCCCATTGTGTGTCACTTGAGAATTAGGTTTCCCTCACCTTCCAGCAGTGCATTAGCCTCATGCACTCACCTTAGGTCATTGCACATTTGCTAACTATCTGACAGATTTTTTGATAAGTAATAGAGACGGAGACAGGCTTAGTATAGGAGAGAGAGCATTAAATTAGAAGTCAAATCCCCACCTGCTAATTCAGCTTCTGCTGTTAACTACCTGGGTCCTGACCCTTAAGTTCTCTGGACCCATCATTTCTTGTAAGAGGAAAGCTTGGTGCAATGACCTCAACTGCATTCAAAGGCTAACATTTCTCACTTATTACTATGATGTAAGTCTTCTTTTTCATCTGACTTTGCAAGAAACATATTCCAAAGTACAGAGAAGACAATCTAATAAAATGAACCACATTATGAGAGTTTCTGGAATAAATAATTCTGAATGAGACTCAATGGTCTAACTTTCTGCTTTTTAAGGTTATCTGTTGTATTATAACTCTAGGAAAATCAACTTCTCAGCAGGCCAAAAAATACTTATCGGTGAGGAAAAATAATCAAGGCTTAAAAATGTCTATATGTGGTGATCAATTCAAACAGGAAATTACTTCTAATTTAGAAATATTACAAGTAATAGAGAGTTGACTTTTTGACTGAATTAGAAGTAACAAAATTTACTGGGCTTGGAGTCATCAGTAAAATATTAAGCTTCTCTTTCATATCCTACCCGAGGAATAATGACCTGCTTCACTGGATTTGAACTTACTTTGGACGTGAATTTATTGAACCATTTTCTGAGGTAGAATTCCAGGGCAGAATTATATGTTAGTAGCTGAATACAAGAGTTGACTGCCTTTGTCTAGTGTAGAAATGGCCACCTCTTCTAAAATACAGAACAGATTTTCTAGTTCGTTTTGCAGAAATGGCTTTCGTGGGATTTGACAACACAAGAGTCATACATTAATCTAATTGTCTTCTGCCATGAAATTATGCTTAATGTTAGTAATGTGGAGATGTAATATTATAAAATATGAACTGCTAAAAAGTAACCAGGCATACCCTGGCAATTTCCAACCACTTGATAGATTAATGTCCAATTTTGGTAAATTTTAGACATAGATGGATGGGGCCGTTTAGCAGCAAATGTAATTCGTTTTCAACTTGGTTTACCATTGAATTCATAAGTTTATCCCCTAAATATTAATATAATATGTAACAATGAGAAATTATCATCAAAAATGACCATCTTTGAAATGGAGAGTCTTTGAAAATTGAACTGTTTAGATGTCGTTTATCTTAGTCTCTAAAACTTTAAAGTCTGTGTGTTTAAGGTATCAAACATTTCCAACAAAGGTCTCAGCCCACAAAATGCTAGGACGTCCATAATTGATACTTGTGTTTTTTCCCCTACTCTTTCACTTTTTCAGAAGTGATCCAAAAGAATATCTTGACATCAGTAGTCCTATAAACTAGTTGCAAATGAAAGAAAGAGAATTTTTTTGTTTCTGTGGGAATAAGTGAAGAGAATTTGTCCTTGGTTTGTTGTTCCCACAGGTCCTCCTAGTAGATGAGGGTGCCAGATGTTTTAGGATGAGTCCACCAGTAGCATCTTCCCTGGCCCCTTCAACTCCTGAACATACCCTCCAGTCAGAAACAAACCACAAAGTCAATGTGTATGAGCTGGAAAGGCTTTGCTAGGACAGAATTTTTATTATCTTCTCCAGTTCCCTGAAAGTTATTTTACTTACAAATTGATTTACTAGGGAAAATGACACCTAGCTGTTAGATGCCATGGGACTCAGGACATTTGCAATCACTGTACTTCAGTGTATCTTTCAAATCCTGCCATCACCTTGTCTTAAATGAATGCAGCACATAATATGTCTTGCAAGGGTCCTCCCAATCTAGCATAGACTAAATATAGCAAAGCCCGCCTGGTGGGGTACTATTTTCCAAGATGGACAAACACATGGAAGCAATAATGAGCAAGGGTCTAGAGTCCCCCTCGGATGCAGGGTGTTCTTAAGGAAGAAGCGGGCTCACTGCGCAGAGCTCCACAGCTTATTTTCTCGCTTTCATCCTGTCCTTGCCAACTGAGGAGTAACTAAGCATAGTAATAATGGCTATAATATATCATTAGGGCTCACATTTATTTAGTGCTGAGTTAAGTGACCTACATTAGTTTTCTGATTCTTCTTCACTACATCCCTACAAAGTTACAGATGGGAAAACTAGTTTTACCTAAGGTGATGCTATTCGTAAGAGATGAAACCAGAATTCAAACTAGGATTATCTGGCCCCAGGAACCTAACTATAAAACACAAGAGGAGGTTGGGTAGGGATAATACCAGGAGAAATGCCTGATATAGGCGACGGGGGGCAGTGGGGAAGACCACCATTTTAAAGTTGGGATTAACCACAGTTGGTATCATTTCCTAAGCTTGTTTAGGTTTGATCCTACTACTTCGGTTTAATATTGGTTTTACTTTTTCTATTATAAATTCTTAGATGCAGGGTCTCATGTCAACCTAAGTACAAGATAATAGTGACCATCACACTCAAATAAGTACCAAATAAACACTGTTTAATTTTTATGATTCAAAAGCCTTTAATTTTTTTTTTTTGCAGTAGTTTGGTCATATATATGCAAATTGAGATTGAAGGGATTGAGATTTCAGTGCTGTGTTTGTTGTGAATGTTTTGAGAAAGTGTTGCTTGGGGCCTGAAGTATCTGGAAAGTTGTGAGATGTCTCTACCTCAGCTGACTATGAAAAGGTAGCCAAATTTTTCAAACCATAGCCTAACCTTTCCTGTTATATTGACTACACGTATCTCTTAAGCCAGATCTCCAAAGTTAAGGTTGATAGAGCTAAGAGATAATTATCTAGGCCATTTCCACCTCCATTAGAATGATGATGACTACAATTTTCCACTTTATTTTCAGTACGGAGACTGAGCACCTGGAAGCCAGAGAAGAGATGCTTAAGTCAGATTTTTAAAAGGAAAATTATTCTTAATCATTCTAGTACAGAAGGTTTGGAGAAATTAGTATTCCCATTGACTAGAGGTGGGCATATGTTGAAGACATACATGTTCTGTGACCCAAAAATCTATACATCCCCTATTTTTTGGTATGTGACCTAGGGGAGAAAAAGCTTATATCTGTGCACAAAGATTTACATGTACTTATTAAATTAAATACTGTGTTCCAGTTAAAATGATTGTGATTTAGATCTACATGTGCCACTATTGATAAATCACAAACATATAATGTAGATGAAACAAGCAAGATACAAAAAAATGCATAGGGTGTAATATTTTCAAAAGGTTAAAAATACCTGTAACATAGCATGTATGTTGTTCATAGTCTCAAAAGTATGTAGCAAAAATAAAAATCAGAAAACATTTATATGCATTAACTTATGATAACCATTTCCGTTGAGGAGACAGAGAACAAATAAGGATAGAAAAGGAATACACAATAGTCCTCAACTATATCTATGAGATTTATTTCTTCAAAGTACACACACATATCTGAAAGACAATGTTAAGATTTGATAAAATTGTGTTATGAGTCCATGGATTTTTATTACATTATTCTCTATACTTGTCTGCATGTTTGAAATATTCCATTATAAAATATATATTTTTAAATCATCCAAGCACAAGAATATTTCTCAGAGGAATCACCAAAGCAAGGAAAAATAAAACATCCCACTCAACTTCTTTCCCCATAAGAAGCCATGAATTATGGAGCAAAGAATGCCTTCTATTTATTAGAAAGATTCTTTTAAAGGATGCCTCACATTTATAAGTGAATATCCTTGTTAAGATCACTGCTTATTCACCCTAAATTCCAGACAAGAATATCCTGCATTGGATTTGGTACAAGCTTGTGATCCCAAAAGCATTAAGGTTAGCTCTGCTTAACATTTTATTTCTTAGCAGAACATTTTAGGAATTCTGAGAGAGGATCACCCAGCTCGATCAGGGTGTTACACTGCCTATGGAGCATTGGAAAGATAAGAGAACTGTGGAAATAAATGATAGAATGGACTGAGCCCTCAGTTTTGCTGTGTTGTTTATCATACTTGTAAGACCGCAGCAATCAGAACATATGTACGCATTTTTCCCTTGAAACAGCTTTTGAGTGGTAGTTGTGTGAAACAATGATCTGTTGAATTTAATTCACAGATCAAAGAGGAAGGAAATTAACCAACACAGTAAATTGATTATTTCATGGGTGACATAACCAAGGCAATGATTTATCTTAATAAAGGGCAACTTCCCTCTAGTTCTTAACTGAATTCCAGCCAATGCAATAATACTCGGCTGTTAATGACTTTGATGTTGATGTGGAAAAGTGAATGACTGCATAATCACTGAAATGGGACCTCATCACAGTTGGAAACGTTTAAGCCAAATCATTTTGGACTGTGAAAAGAGCCCTGAGTGGTGGATATTGGCTGGGTACCAGATCTTCAGTCTTAACTAAACAGGGCCTGAAAACTTTATCATATTGCACTGCTCTGGCTGGACCATAACTCTGACAGCTCACAGAGACTGCAGTTTAATGTATATGTCTGTGGCCTCACAGAGGAAAAAAAGAATTCCAGGGCTTACAGCACTGATAATAAATACATGTCTATCAGCATTCAGCTGAAAGTGTAATTAGTTAAATCCGTCTTTGGGAGAGGGAACAGAAGAAAGGAAACAGAAGTCAACTTAAAAAAAAACTGAACCAAAAGCTTATTTTTATACTCCACGTTACTAAATATGGCTTAAGAGCTTGCAAGACAGCGTTAGTCATAGATGGCAGCCTCCACCTCCTCCCCTCCTCCACTCTCCATCTCTAAATAATAAAACGAACTAAAATTAGAGCTGCATTCAAATATGTTTGCTTGATTATTATTATTTGAGTTTGAGCTGAGAAGTCTGTGAGGAGAGGGAGCACCCTTAGGAATTTAAGTGACTCCCTGGTGTCCACATTTTTGATTTCTAAATTGAGAAAAGGAAAACAGCTTTGGTCAAAGCCTAATCATCATCACCCAACCCAATAGATTTCCTCTTGGGCTAATCAGATCCTGGATAACATCAACTTCCTAGAGTTAAATTATTACATCCATGTATTATAATGCTAGTCTTAAGCCAGTCTATCCACCACACCCCCATTCTCCCCCAGTCTCCACCCTATTCACCCTCTTCTCAACCTCCCACTGTCCCCAGATGCTCCTAAACATAAGTTTCAGGAACTTGTCTAAGTAAGCCCTATACCAAGTTCTGCAGCCACAGCTTGGTGACCAGGACTTATAAGAAACACAGCCATAGGCATAGCTTGAGGGGCAACAGGCACTTGCCTGTTTAAATACCACAGAGCCCCAGGCCCAAGAAACTCAAGATGCCTGATTCTGATCATTTATTTTAAAAAAAAAAAATCTGTCTTTAGGGGCAAGGATTGTTAAACTGCTCATCCAGGCCTGCAGCTGAGGTTGATTCAGAGCTCAAAGCTGGAAAATGCCCATGTGGCAAGATTAGAAACTCATTTGTGTGGTTTGTGTGGCCTTGCCGGGAGCCTCCTCCTTTTCTCTCCTCTCTCTTTAAATCCAAACCTTCATCATTTTATTATTTTAAAGACACCCTTTTCCTGCTAAGTGACACGGCTGCATCCAGGCAGCTTTTCTCCAGTTCATAAATGACTCTGAGGATTTTATTCCTGTTTAGCAACCTGCTTAGGTGAGATCATCTAGGAAACTTTCAAATAATCTGTATCTTTTTTTTTCTATCCTCAAACTGTTCTCCTCCATGTGCAAGAAATTCTTTTCTTTTATTCCCGCTCCTCAAATTCAGTCTGAATCCAAGTGCTTTTAATTTTTAGCTGCGTTTTGCAAGCCTGAACTTTCAGGAATATATGTTATGAAAACTCTGAAAGAAAAGACTTTCTTGTCATCAAAACCATAATAATTATGTGTCAAAGATAATTACTGCTTGGTGTGTAATACATCTAATACCAAGTGACAGAGAAAGTAGTCTACTGGCAGACAAGAGTAGCTGCCGGCTGGCTGAAATCTGATATAAAATTAACCACCAGGCTCAAGCTCCCTGCCCAGTGGAATTTCACCAGATAAAGGCCAACTCCACCCCCCAAAATAATTCCTAGCAATGGTTAATTTATTTGTGTTTGGTGTTGGGAACTTTTAAAATAAGTGCTTATATTGGTTTATGCATAGAAATTAGTTGTGTCTCTCATAAAAATATAAGACTGTATTCCCAATGCCCAAGTGGCAAATACCACGGGGAGATTATCTGAAGAGTAGAATAATTAATATGACAGCTAAGAACACAACGAGAAGTTTTCAGTAATTGCTAGTAGTTTGGCTCCATAATACCTGAATTTAGAATCTAATACTTATGTAGAAAATCAATGCATTAAAAGCAAAGCATTTAAAGACATGAAGATGGACCACAACACTGCTGGAACGAAGGGCGATAAAGAGAAACTTGGGGATGCTACCAAAGTAAAACATGATGGTCCTTGAAAAATTTCCCTGCATTGGGATGGGGGATAACTTTTTTTAAAAATCAAGCATAAGAATTCTGCTCAAAGGTTCCATTTAGGCAATTTTATAGCTGAAGACAAAGGCCAATTTCCTTTTTTGTTCCGTTTCACCGTAAGCAGAATCAGGTATGCCAACAAAAAGCTGACTTGAGCCCAGCAAAGGCAAATGGTGGTTACCAGCAGGCAGGGTTGCATGGTTTATGCATCATTTGGGATAGATCTAAATCTTACCTACCTCATTGCAGCAAAAACTGTCTCCACAACAGCAGGAGGAGAGACAGGTCAGAAACTTAGAAGAAGAAATGAGTTTTTGCAAACTGTTCCCTGATTAGCTGAAATCGCAAACAAGACTGCAGACTCTCATCAGCTGACAATGAATGGGCTTCAGTGCCTTGGTACACAGAGGCAAAAGTATAGACATTGATAGGGGAGTTTAGTGGCCCTCTGAGGTTCCTCTTTGTGAAGTCTAAGACTTAATCCAGCACAGCATTATCTCTAAGGCTTAAAATGAATCCTATGAGTGCTTATTTAGTTCCAACTCATCTCTACCAGGATCCCTCCTAGTGCTTAATTGAAATACATCATTTTGACTTGGTGCTAAACAGCTTCTGTACCATTATAGCTGTTCTGCATCAGATAGACAGAAATTCCATTTTAACTTCAGGAGTTATGTTCTTTAATAGTACTGAAATTGGGGCCGGGCACAGTGGCTTATGCCTGTAATCCCAGCACTTTGGGAGGCCGAGGTGGGCAACTCATGAGGTCAGGAGATGGAAACCATCCTGGCCAACATGGTGAAACTCTGTCTCTGCTAAAAATACAAAAATTAGCTGGGTGTGATGACTTGTGCCTGTAGTCCCAGCTATTTGGAAGGCTGAGGAAGGAGAATCGGTTGAATCTGGGAGGCGGAGGTTGCAGTGAGCTGAGATCATGCCACTGCACTCCAGCCTGGCGACAGGGCAAGAGTCCATCTCAAAAAAAAAGGACTGAAATTGCAAAAACTACATTTGGCAAGGCTGAGAATCAGAAAATAATTAAACTGACGTTAAGCAGATATACCTAGTAATAATAAATAAAGGTTTTAGATGGCATCTGAATACAGGAAATTAGAATAGTTAGCATTAGAAATCTCCTGTTGATAACCATTTATTTGTTTATGAAATATAGCTTCATCATCCTGCCTAGCTGAGGTAGAGTCTCTGGCAAATTTTATGCAAGACACACTGTACCAATTCAAAAAAAAAAAAAAAATTAACCACTTCTCACTGGCTAAAAATTCAATGGCCTTTACACTTAGGTCCTCATTTTTACTTTCAGTATTTCTGTGAAATTCTCATGTAACAGTCTATCCTTTTCCTAAGCATCAGCTTGCTTAAGGTAATACGTTACTGGTGGTCTCATTCCTCGATCTCAGAGAGTAGAGCATGAATAATTTCCCTCTGTGCCATTCTACAGACCCTAACACATGATCTGCCTTGGGAGTGGACGGAGAGAGATGAACTGATTTGAACTGCACCTCAGAAGAAATATCATTTTATATATGTATTTGGTATACAAATATAAAATTGTGCTGATCTCAAATCTAAAATTAGTGAAAGATTACAAATTTACCTTTACTTCTCATCTCTAAGATTTTGAGATAGAAACTAATTCTGTCTTCCAATTTGGCTGTTAGCAAGAGCAATTGAGGATGGTGAAAAATAAAATGATGAGACATAAAAAGAATGATACAAAGTGTTCTCAGAAAATAGGAAAAATATTCATATTATTACTTCCATGCTAATGTGTTTAGAAAACATAACCAGGTGTATTCCACTATACTCTCTCAATACAAACTACTGTTCTGAACTCACACTGCTTTACTGCAGAATATTTATGTAATAGCTAAGACTGTTTTAAATATCAGACCCAAAAGTATTATTTTCAACAAAAGAAAAAATAAAATAGGCTTTTGAATATATGTATTGCAAATATTTGTGAAAATATTAATATTGTATAGACATTTTAAAATTATATCATCCAATAGTATTCTTAGTGAGCTACAAAGTAACACACAGAATTTTTAGCAGTGCTTAAAATGAAAGATAATGGGAAAAAATAGACTATACAATTCAGAAACACAAACACAAATGGAACAAAAATAATACAATGACACTAACTGAAATAAATTCTTGACTTTTTATCACATGGATTATTTAAAATCTTAACAAATAAAGAATAACCTTATTTATTTTGTTGTATATAGAGTCAGCAAGGTTAAGCTTCTCTAAGCTACATCACTGTGAGTCACTAAGGGTAGATTTCTCTCTGGCAGTCAAAATAGTATTTAAATGTTTTTCCCGGACATATATATTTTTATATAGTCTAGTTCTCAATATACCAAGTTATTAGATGCCAATTCTCAATTTGTCAAGCATAAGGTATTGTCTCTGTTGGGAGGCCATGGCATGCGTTAGTGTTCCAGCACTCTCCCACCTACCTCGAGTGTGGATCCCCCAGCAGGCTTCAGTGATTCATCATTCCTGGCATCCACTTCCTTAAGACATCTGATTGGACTGAAATGATGTAAAGAGAAAGGGAAAATATACAAACTGGAGAAATTCACAAAAATACAACTGGTTTCTCTTGTTCTTGATGTTACTAAAGAAGAGTTTTCAAATAAAACATATTTATCTTCAGCCACACACAAAAATAAATAACCTTGGAAAATTTTTAAGTAAAAGAAAAGCTGGCAAACAATGCAAAAATAACAAATGGTTAAGATGCTTGTTTTTACAAATCAGTGTCACAACACAGTGCAGTATCATGGCTAGCATGTTTTGTGAATCTATGCCTGTCAATACATCATTCAATAAAGAGCAGCAGGGTTTTGGTTAGTGTCTTTGTTTTATTTTCAAGAAAGCAACAGCAATAGTCCTTAGGAAAAAAGTGGGAAAGTGACCAAGGCTGGTGTGTCTTGATTTGTCCCATGCATTGAATGTCTAGGAAATAATTGTGGGTGGTCCTCAAGCCTGACCTGGGCCACTCATTACTAAAGTGTCCTTTTAATGCTTTTCCTCTCTAATGTGAACTTTCAACTATCTGGTTTATGGACATCTAACTATCTCATGAGTTACAGGCAACCCTAGAAACCTCCTAAATTCCCTTAATTATTTTCTAAGAATAAGAGGACCAGTGATTCCCACATAACAACAACTGATATTAGTTCTGCTATACAGCTCAAGGAATATAAAAACTCCCTAAGGGTCAAAAAGATTTAAGTGTTAATAAAGTCCTCTGGGTTTTTATTAAGAAAGGATAGCACAGAGTACCTACTCAAATGCTCTATTTTTACTACCATTTTTCATCTTTACTTGGAAATGCTTTTGTTTAGAATGATGTTAAATATCATCTAACCAGACAGTGACAGGAGCATTAATCTGCTTATCCTTGCAGTGAAATGAACATAGTTCATCCATTCTCACACCCAAAACCTGAGCCAAATAGGTGAATGGCTCTGACAGGGAAATGTGGGAGCTTCCCTGATTAATAGCTAAGATGCAAAGTATTTGGAGGAAAAAAAATTAGAAGAATGCATTATCTGGAGACATTTCCTGCCACCAAAACACTCCATCTTAGGCCGATGACTGAGAAATCCCAGAAGGAATTCTCCCCTGAATGTGGCCTACATCAATGGCACATTTCTGAATTGTCAGGCTGAAAGCCCATCAATAGTGGTAAGGAGAAGGATGTGTCCTCATTGGGGGTGTGTTGATGGATCTGATCCAGAACGTGAGAGGTGATTCCTGGGTTACTTGGATGCTGGACATATCTGGGTCTGGTGACGGTGCTTATGATTCTAAATCAAAACCATTCTCCCTGCTTCATTCAGTACATTACATAATATGAGTCGGGCTGTCTACATGCATAATTATCACTGCTCATGAGAAACAGGCCCAAAAGAATTCTCTGATAATTGTGCCGAAGGAACGAGGGGCTCACAACTGCCAGTGTCAGTTATAGACTCTGAAAAATTAAGTTGGACTGAAGGAAAATCAAGCTTCTGCATGGCACATTTCTCAGTAGACTGATATTCTAATCTATTGAAGTCTATTCCTCAGAACCCCAGTTCAAGCCCTACCTCTGCTCATCAGTCAGCACATCATTCCCAGCACTAAACAACATGCTTGTAATTTCCAACCTGACTGGAATTAGCTCCTGAGAGGAGCAAGGAGGAGGAGTTGAAGGGGAAGAAAGAAAGAAATGGTTCAAAACAGTAAAGTACCCTTTCTAAATCAGAAACATCTGCTACAGTCATAAATGGCTTTAAGTAGAAACCTGTGACAAGGGGGTCTGTGTAAAAGTAGAAAGAAATGAGGCCACCCCTCACTCAAAGTTCCCAGGTAACAGCAACAAGCAGTATCACTATATATTAGTGCAAACTTTTGAACCTGTTTGGTGGCTGACACTTGGCATTTTGTATTTGGCTCCTATTACAAAGAACCATGTAGTACTAAGGACCTCTGTGTGTAGTCCTGAATGCCTGAAACACTGGGGCGTGACTTGGCAACTTCACATGTACTTGTCGTCATCCATTAATCTCACTGAAGATCCTTCTTACTGAATTCCTCAGGGAGCTTTCCTAGAAGACGCAAGGAATGAACAGGATACTCCTCTTCCTCAGCTCTGATAAATTCTCTCTCTAACTTAGAAGATCTTCCTAAAGATACNAAAAAAAAAAAAAAAAAAAAAAAAACCAACCAGAATGGAGTATTACCAATATGAAAGAAATACCAGCTTTCTACCTCTCTGGAGTCTGTATGTGATTCTTTGTAGTTTACAAAAATGTTTGGCTCTCTGTAGTTTGGAAAAATCCTAACATGGACATTCTAAAAGGAAATTGTGAGATGCTCACCCTTAGTTGTCTTCTGTGCACAGTCCTCCCAAACCTGCCTTGAGAAACTAAGCCAAAAACTTTTCAATTGAAAAAGCATCATGAATTCTACACTAGTCTTGCCACCAGCCCAGAAATGCTTTAGTGATATTTTTAATAAACTCCATCTTTAGACACACACACACAGACACACAGACACACACACAAAAACAAACTCCCTTCCTGATTCATATTTTGATTGAAATTTAGAGATTAATAGGGTTCAGCTAACACTGAACCAAACATCTTATATGTATTTGCCGAAATGAACATCCCCAAAGAAATAATGAAGGACCTCAAAAGCAGCTGGAAGTTTAGTAGTAAAAATAGACATGACTTTGCCACAATTTTTATTAGTGTAGCAAATGTGGAATTACTAGGGAGTGGAGAATAGGAAGAACAGAAAAATAAGCCAAGCTTCATTCAATCCAACCCTAGAAGTCTGAATTAGGTGAGTATTGCTTTGCTGTAAAATAGCTGGAGAAAAGGAAAGGGGGTAATATAGTGAAATAAAGAGTTTCTTTAAAAAGCAAACATCAGATTGCAACCACATCAATCATTCCTTGATCTTAAAAAAATAAATGAGTGCTTTTCTCCACAGTTGGAAATTTCATTACTTCTGTATGTTCTCTTCTTTGTTTATAAGCTGACTAAGAACTCCTGGAAGTTTTGCTTTCGTTTGGGAAGAGGGGTCAGATTTTTGATGGCCCCAAATGTACCCCAGGGATTCTACCCCAAGACTAAAGTTTAACTTACTTTTCCTTCTTTTCTTGGCTTTTTCTTGGAAGGGAACAATAAATATAACTTTCAAATATACCATTATAAAACAGGCTCCCTGCTGTGCTATAGTATCCAAAGAGTTACGCACATTATGGGGTCCTAATGAAATACAGATTTTTAAAACTCACATCTAAAACGTCATTTTACACATGACTATTTTATTGCATAAGATCCAGTGGCCAGGCAAGCAAATGAGTTATTGTACTGAATTAAAAGACAGAAAAAAAAAGATAATTTTTTTTATATTTTGCAAAAAATACAAATTATTGCCTGTTTCCCTTAAATATACAGTCTCAGAAGCCGGAGGAAAGATTCAGAGAACAACAAATATGATTAATGAAAATAGTCCTAGGAGTCTATTTAAAAAATGAAAATTCTGGAACTAATTAGCTCTGAAAAGAGTACAGTAAGAGAAGCATCACTTGGAAATGACTTTATAGCAAAAGTTCTTTCTACAGAGCCCAGAGTGCCAGCAGAGAAAGAAAAAGGATAATAAATGACACAGATGAAAGCAAGTCACGTGCTTTTCCGGTGGTAACAAAACACATTTGGTAAAGTTCATGGGCTCTGAAACTCTTACTTTAGATAGACGTGGGATATCAGGAGACCTAAAAGTAAGTTCCCTTCACGTGAAATAACCTGCATGTACTGTTTTTCTCTAGCACTATTTATGGTTGATGTTGACCTCTGAAATACTATTTTACCTAGTTGTGGCACTCAATTGAGGAATACCTTCAAATGAAGAAGTAAACTCTTTTAGGTAAAGTAAGAAGCATACATGCTGTAAACTGAATTAGGCTCTCAAGGAAACTCTATGTAATTTAAGTGTGTTCTAATTGTGTCTTGCCATGCTGTGTGATTTGATTACGGAGGTAACTTGAAAAGAAAAACAAAAACAGTAATTTCACAACTAAAGGATTTCTTGTTCACTTTTCCATGTCTGGGAATTTGATATGAAGATGGTAGTGCCGTAGAAGAGGAAGGGTAAATCACTTTTATCCTCCTGACATCTCTTACTCTGAATTTATTCCCCTCCCCTTCCCATCCTTTCACCTATTTACCTAGCCATGTGGAGGACAGGCAAAGTAGATCAGCTAGCAAGAAAATAAAGAACCGGGATTTTTCCTCTAGAATCCCCTTCCACACTCTTCGTGGAAGCCTTTCTCCTCTTCTCCTTTCCTTCTCTTTTCTCTACCTAAATAAAATCACCTTTCTGCAACACTTTTTGGGTCCCATATTTACTTTACGAACATACGGTCCACCTGCAGTGGCCCCACCGCTTATTCCTTAAGATTCTTAAAAAATAAATAAATAGGCCGGGCGGGGTGGCTCACGCCTGTAATCCCAGTACTTTGGGAGGCCGAGGCGGGTGGATCACGAGGTCAACAGATCGAGACCATCCTGGTCAACATAGTGAAACCCCGTCTCTACTAAAAACACAAAAAATCAGCTGGGCATGGTGGCGCATGCCTGTAATCCCAGCTACTCAGGAGGCTGAGGCAGGAGAATTGCCTGAACCTAGGACGCGGAGGCTGTGGTGAGCTGAGATTGCGCCATTGCACTCCAGCCTGGGTAACAAGAGTGAAACTCCGTCTCAAAAAAAAAAAAATAAATAAATAAATAAATAAATAAGAAAATAAAGAATCTATGCTTCTCTCCATAGCCGCATCTAGTATAAATAAGTTTGTCCTATTTTGCCATTTATTATACATAGAGTTTTGCATGCCCTACTTCCTTTTTTTCTTAACAAGTGTCTGCTTAAGAATTTTCTTAAACTAAACTGAAAAACCTTTGAGGTTAGTGATGGCCATCCCCCTCCCAAGGACGCAGAAGCAAGACAGCTATTGATTACTTTTCTTTTCCTCCCTCTCCCCTTCCCTCTTTCCCTTCCTTTCTTCATTTCTCTTTCTTTCCTCTTTTCTCTCTGTGCTTTTTTCTCCTTGACGGTTTTTTGGGGTTTTTTTTTGCCAGGATATAGGATAATCTTATCATTAAGGCAGTATTTCAGTATTTTCTGGTATGGATCAGCCTTACAAAGAGGATCCAGGGCAAAGCTAGGAAATATATTGAATTTCTTTGTTAATCACACAGCATACTTCCCTTTCATTTTTTAGTAGAGGCAAATACATTTTTGTTGGTATTTTATTTTTGTTATTTTAATACACAATAGGCATTTCAAAGACCAACACTAAATTAGTTATTAAGGAGACCCTTGAACTCTGTTCAGTTGATTAAAGCTATTCTTTAAGATTTCTTTATTCTATATTATTAGCATGCAAACATCCTATTGGCCCATAAAAGGATAAAAAGATAGACTGACCTATTTCATTTTAGACAACCAATGGGAAAATCTAAAAACCATAAGCTGATTTTCCTAAATATACAATTTAAAGATATAAGATAATCAAACTTAAATATTGTCAGAGTACCTCTGGCTGTCTTTCCTTTCTCGCTCCCACACTTCTGCTCATATAGGACCAAAAGGCTTCAGTGCTTCCTTTTCACTGTTTCATTAGGAAAGAACTCACCTGCTCTTGTCACCTGTGACACAATAAAACTTTTGTTTCCAAATATTGGCAACTCAGTTAGACAAAGCCAGCATTATGTTCCCTAAAATCAACGCTTTTTGAAGGGAATTAGCTTCTGGATTTTTTATTTTGTTTTGTTTTGTTTTTACAACTACCTTATATTTACATCACACATTTCCCTGAATGCCACAAAATGATTTACAGGTGTTAACTGATCCATGATTACAAAGAAGTTGGTGGAAGACACAATATTTTGGTCCCAATGTTAGAAATAAAATTACAGAGAGGTCATCAGTTGCATGAAGTCAGAAAAGTGGCAGAAATAAAAATCTGAGACTTGCATCACAATTTATCTTCATTCACTCACTCACCAGAATGGCATGGTATAGAAAAAGTAAGAGACAAAATGGTCAGTTTTGGCATTAACTAACTTAGCTTTACCGGATCTCCCTTTCCTATTTCTGAGAACTTTTTTCTGAGATTTTAAATGTCAGATTATTGAGTTTGGAAGCCCACCAAATTCAAAAGTGGTGATTATGTTTATTCAGCTAAGAATATATTTACATACCTGTATACGTGTATACATACACACGCATTTATTTAATTCCATCAAGGTGAAATTCTACCTTCGATTTCTGTTGTAAAAACAAAGCTATTTGGTCATATTAAGAATCGGCACAAAAACATCACTTTATTTTCTGAAAGAAACACAGTAGGAGGCAATTACCTATACTATTTAAAAGTTCAGTTTCTTCCGTATATCTTTGTGTTCCACCCTTGCTTTCCTGAAATTGCAAACATTAGCAATATTGATGTCCTGCCAGCATTGATGTAAAAAGCAAAATATTTTGCAATTATGGTAGTTATTAATATATATTTTTTCATACCTGGGTTTGAGCACTTATAATTTTTAATATGTTCTCTCATATGTTCATTCTTTGTCTAGGAAAAATGTGAAATTTGAGAATTTTTCTGGCAGAATTTGTTGGTTTTACTTTTTACTGCATGTTTGGTCCTTTAGGTGATTCCTGTGTGTCTGTGAGTGTGTGAGATTATACAACCTGTGCTATTCCCTCATCCCTCCTAGCCTTTCTCATTTGGTTCTGTAATAAGTGAACTTGTGCCTACCATTGACATCAAAACTGCACAATGCACTGCTCTGCTATTCCACAGTGATCACTCCCCTTTCCACCCTGTACCACAACGCTATCATTTAGACATGTAAGAATCAATTAACGAGAGAAAACAACAAAAGACTTTTTTTTTCTTATTACAAGACTGAGAATTCTGAAGGAATATTATCCTTCCTAGGGCCATATTGAAAATGATAAAAATGTGTCGTCTTTGGTGCAGATGTCAAATGTTTACAAAGGCACAGAATTAATTCAATTGTGTACATCCCACACACTTACACAAACTGTTTATATTAGCGTGAATGGTTTGTTATATGCCCAAGAACGTTTGAGGCACCATTTACAATCAGGGGTAAAACTAATCAGAGTAATGTATCACATAGAGTTGCTTTTAGCAACAGTATGGTAACTGAGACTGGAAATAATGAATATTTTTTTTTAATTGTTGGTTTTAATTTTGTGTATTTCTCTTTTCCGTCCCAGCAGCCTTACATTATACCAAAATGAGAACACAATCTTGTTCAACTTAGGACTTTTGAAGAATGCTGAGAAAATCTAAATATAGTGAAAAACAAATGACTGTCACTGATAGCCAGGATAAAATATTTCAACCTTGTTTTTTAGAGAATGAGGTTATTTTACATATCCCAAATTAACCTCAACAGGAAAACTGCCTTTTTTTGGGTAAATCAGGAAAACAGAATGAAATTTATGAATAGCAAGAATATGCAGTCCTTTAAGACAATGGACATTCTTTCTGAGATTTTTTTTTAACATCAACCTGAATCGATTAATGAGAAACAGAGGTAGATAAAGCCCAATGGGATTTGTCTTTCTCAGACATATGTATTCTTCCTGTTACTAGGGTCAACGTGGGGAGAATAAACAGCAGTGAGCAAATACTTTTTTAAAAAAGGATCCTATGCATTACAATTTATTACTAGAAGATGGTTTGTCAAATGAAAATCCATTAGTAATTTTTTCTTTCCAGAATGATATAACTTTGAAAAATGAACATTATTAAATACAGGAAGTAACCTAATTCGCAATGAATTCATCTTCATCATTACTAATAATGATAATCACTCACAAGACGTATCCTGATGTCCTTTGCCTATTCGTTCATTAACCAAACTGGCAAATCATCACTTAAATATGTGGATTAACCATAAATATCAGTCATATGGACCTGTAAGCTATCCAGCTGTGTTCCACATTTTATCTAAAGGGTAGGACATTGGTTGAGATTTTTGATATATTCTTAATTTGGGGGACAAAGCTTAAAGAATCATTATAACTTCTAAGTACTTTAAGTAATTCAGACTGAATTTCTCATACTGTATGTGAAGCAAAAAGAAAAGCAACTTTGATATTTGGGAATTTCACAATTCTGAAATATGTGACACAACAGTTCTTAAAGCAATGATTCATCCTCTAACAAATAATTTTAAAAATGAGTTTATCTATTATTTTAAGAGTCAACACATTCCTCCTGACATATATTTCTTCTCAAATAGCCTAAACTTTCCACTATGCTAAACAACCATTATCCTCCAGATCTGAGCTAGAAAAACCAAGGAACACGTCATTGAAAGGTCTTGCCATGAGACATTTGACAATTGTCTGAGAATAATTATCCTCGGAATTCTGACTCACAAATAATATAGCCATTCAACCCACCTTCTTTGTGCAAAAGCTTAATGTGAAATGGGAACCAAGGAAATAAAATAAATGTCTGTCTCCAATATTCAGAACATCTGCATGAGTAAAAATTATTCAAAAAGATACCATGAATTTTTAAAATGAAATGCAGCATGTAAAAATTAAGCACCTGGTCTTTTTCTTTATATTTCATTTAAAAATTCCAAATAGACTATCACCAGCTGTACATTTTACAGCATTTTATATTATGGCAGGCAGTCAAAGTAATACTGCATCCTTTCTCATCTGAGATCCACATAAAAATTAATAAAAAAAAGAAGTAGAAAAGGATGGAACATGCCTTTTGTCAGGTGCAACAAGGAATTAAGGATGCTACACAAACTGATGAGACCATAAAAATGATGCAAAAAGAAATCTTATTTCAAATGAAATCCTTGAGATAAAGGAAAAAGAATAGTTTCTCATTTCTTGTTAATTCAAACTTCCTAAAAGATCATGGGAATTAGATAAGAAATTTCATTTAGCTTTGGCAAAATGATGTACTTAACTTATAAGTAAAATCTGGGAAAATAAATAAAGATGTCATCTTATTGGTTATTTTTACTCATATAACCTAACTAATCATCAGCCATCCAAAAAGAACATACATGCTATAAGCCAGGAGGCAACACTTCTTTGTGAACTTGATCATTGAATGGCACATACTGCAGTACTGATACCAATCAAGTTTCCATGTTTTTAAGAGAAACAAGGGATAACTGTTGGAAAGAATTCCTAAGATAAGCAAAAATCATTGAGTCTCAAATTGGCAGATAAACTTAGATTGCGAGTGGCATGTCTAATTGTTTTACTCAAATCTTATTTAGAAAGATTTTTAATGTTTGCCTCTTTAAATATGTTTATTCTATAACATTTTAAATATTATTTACTGATAAAATGCTTACTTTATAAAAATGCAGAAAAAAATGCGTTTTTTAAAATTTCTACTTGATCAGTTCTTTTGTGTGTCTACAATCATGTGATATGAACATCAGTCTCTTTGATATGGCTGTTTAAAAATATAGGAATTCCTAAATCTTTATAGTCCCTGTCCTTGAATCACATAACTCTAGTTTAAATCTAACTTTGTCAACAATGCCTCAGAATATTTTTTTTAATCACCAAATATGTACTGAGCACTAATGAGTGCCAAGTACTGTTCTTGGTGACAAGGATAAAAAGTAAGCAAAACAAATATGGCCCACACCCTCAGCTTCATCTCTAAAATGAAAAATAGCATTGAGAATAGCATCTCAATAAATGTCAGTCCCTTTTCTAGTCTCTCTGCCTCTTTTGTTAATGGAAAGTTCCAAGCTCATGCAGAATCAATTCCAGATAGATAAGGTCCTTTAGGTGAGTGACAATATGCATCTGTTGTTTGAATTTTGGAAAATATTTATTGCCCTGACAACAATTTTTTTTCTGTAGTCCTAGTAGTCCTGGTTATATAATAAGATGTTACTGAATTTTCTCTTCTGGAAAAAAAGTTGAGTTTTTAAAAAATTTTTTATGGTTCTTGTTCTTTATGAGAAAACTAGTTTGTTATGGTAATTTTAACCATTGTTTTAACCACAAAAAGATATATAAAACTTTTGTTCAAAAACACTCCTACATGACTTTAGCTCATATGCCCATCATCTGAAAAAAAATTGAATTTTTTTCTACTAAACAACTCAATTATCATTTAGAAGCTTTGAGACATGCAATAAATTATTGGCTAGAGGAAAAATATTTATTTTTTAGAAATGCTGTGAAATACTAAATATTACCAAGGTGTAAGTTCAAGCATACTGTGTATATTCCTTTAAGACACAGTACTATGCTGTATTTCATGAAAATAATTTCAAAAGTCTATAATATTCGCCTTTTAAACCGTAATCCAGGAAGGGAAGGAATGAGAAATTAGATGAGAACTTACTTCTCTGATATTAGGCTATAGCTGATACAAATTTGTAAAGGCAGGTAAAATCATGATGTTAATATTATATATTTAACCAAAAAATAAGAAAAATATAACGCCACATTGCTTTCTGTTGCCTATAAAATCCTCAGAAATCAGAATATGATTGACAGAATTATTGCTGGGAAAAAAATAATAGCAATAGACAGTAGTCTCATTATTTCTTTTATTTACTAGGAAAAAATAGTAGGACAAAAGGATTGAGTGTGATACCTTCCTGATAACACATTATCTCCACTTAGAATATAGCTGCATAAAAAACTATAAAATTGTGTGGGTTTTCAATTTCATTTAAGTTAGAATTTTTCCATGTGTTCGATTTTGTGAAATTTTAACATTTGTATTCCTATGAGTGATCGATATTTTGGTTTCCTTTTTTGCTGTTCTTTTTATGACTCTTCCTCTACTTTCATTATATACAGCCAGAAAATTTTTTTTAATATTTAATAGATATTAGGGCCTTTAAGAATAAATTGAGTTTCAATAAAAAGAGAATTTTAATATCCCTAATCCCTATTTAATTCATACTATAACTTCTCCTTAATCTCCCCACTCCCAAGGAAAGGCAAAATATGTTTTTACAAAAAAAAAAAAAAAAAAAAAGCTATTTTAGTGACCTTTTGTCCCTCCCTAAGAGGAAGAGGCCTGACAGGTAGATATATGGAGAGTTTGTTATTGTAAATTCCAGATCTTGTGATTATCTCTGACTCAACTTCTGGGGTTTTATCTGGAATTCCTGTGAAGGGTCAACAAGTGTATTACTGCCTGTCTTCACCTTCTTGTGACCCTAATTTTAAGACTGCACCTTATAGGATTCAGAAAGTAGATTACAGTGCTGCGTTTCAGCAGACTAATTTTAGAATGGGATGTCTCTAAAAATATATCATTAGCTCAAGCAACCAGAAGCATACAACTTTTAATGTATTTATGTCTATCTACTTTAGTTTACATTTAATTATAGAACTTAAAGGAAAAAACCTAGTAACTTTTCAACTTCAATAATTTTCCAGAGTCAAATGTTCTCTTGCACTATTTCTTTTTGGGTAGAACCTGTTTTTGTAGTATTGCTGTAGTTAAATAATCTCAAGTATGAATAGGTAGATGTAGATGTGGTTGTATTTACATAAATACATCTTAATAGATAAAAGCATAGTGGAGATTCATATTAAAATTTTGAGAAAATAGACAAGTATGTATTAAGCAACACATTTTGACAATATAACTCATCCGTATACATTAGAAAAATAAAATGAGCAATTTCTGAATAAATTTTAATAGGAATTTAATAAGATCAATGGCTCCAAGTCTCTAATTATTGCTCCACAGTCCTTGAACACTGGTTAAGAATAACAGGACTATTACTGTCATAGGATGGTGGAAATTGGTTTGATAAAAAGAGTACTTGTTAAATGAATAACAAATGTACAAGAAAGGAAAATAAAGATGAATATTTAGGAAATATTCTAGAAGGAGGGACTATAATGTAATGCTTACAGAAAGGTGTGATTTTGGTGTCATATAACAGGGATTTCAGACAACTTACTAAATGTGTGGTCTTAAATTATTCAACCTCTCTAACCTCATTTTTCCATCAGTAAAAAAGAGTATAAAATTGTGCCTATCTCATAGATCTGATGTGAGAATTAAGAGTTAAATACTTGACACAATAGCTAGCATATCAGAGATTGATGTTGTTGTTCTTGTGTTCTGAAAACATTCATTGTAAATTTAACAAACATAATTGAATGATAACAAATATAAAAATTACATGGTAAGAAAATATAATAATTGGATGATACAACTTTCCAAATAACATGGATTATTTAAAATGTTACTATAGCCTAAAATATAGAGACCCAATTAATCTCAAATGCAATGTGGCATAAAATTAAATTCTTATTATGAGAAAAAAATTTCAATAAAGAACCCGGCCATGAATTTGGTTTATTGTCTGAAACAGAATAATACATGGAAATTCATAAGCTATGGGTGCAACCGACTTTTGTGTCATACTTTATTCCTTTGACATTGTTGAAGATTATGACAAACTAAAAGAGGAGGACATTTGAAAATTAAAAGCGCACACACACAAAAATACCTCTAAGAGTAATGATTATGTAAGATAAAGAAATCTAACATATTTGCATTTTCACTGACAATTTTCACTGTTACTTTTAATTTCAGAAAAAATTCTGCCATGTTAAACATATTTTTGCAAACAAATAGAATCCCCACAGTCATTTAAAGACAAAGAAGACTGAAACATAAAAATCCGAGACAATTTCCAGTTATTAACACATTTTATGGAAGTTTTTCTTTTATATCAAGTGTTGATGGCAAATTTTGTCAAGCTTCAACTAAATATCCTATTATGATTTTAATTGTGCCTTTATACATACTTCTCTAGTCACTTTGGTAAAAATGCTTGTTAATGTTTTTGTAGTTTAGAAAAGATCAGTCAGTGTAATCAAGGTCACTTTATGATTAAAGAGAATAAAAGAGCTGATGTTTACTTACATTAGACAGAGCAAGTTTGTCACTTGGTCAGTTTGCTTGGTCTAGAATTAAAATTTTTTTGGCCCATTTTTGTGATCTCTCTTACATTCTTGCCTAAAATTATTTATTATCTTAACGTTGATATTTTATGTGTTTAATTCATCTTTCAATTATTAATCATCAGATCTTTTGCAGGTATCCTGATGAAATAACCTAATTATCTACTTACCAGAGAAATTATGAGTAATCAGAAATATTTACTTGAGATCTTTGATTCATTGTGTACTATTGATATTAAATATATTGCCTTATCAACATAAAAGAGAACCCTGATTATCACTTACTTAAGGCATTTTTCTGTGTCAATCAGGCCTCAACTAGGCTTAATATCTTCATTTTGCCTTGTTTATTCCTGTTTCATTGATTAGTTCATTTAATGCAACTTAATGTTCAATAAGAACATTGTTAAAGGCCAGATGAAGTGGCTTGTGCCTGTAATCCCAGCACTTTGGGAGGCTGAGGCAGGAGGATCACCTGAGCCCAGGAGTTCAAGACCAGTCTGGGCAACATAGTAAGATCTCTCTACTAAAATATTTTAAAATAAGCTGGGCGTGGTGGAACACTTCTGTGGTCTTAGCTACTCAGGAGGCTGAACTGGGAAGACAGCTTGAGCCCTGGAGGTCAAGGCTGCAGTGAGCCATGATTGTGCCACTGTACTCCAGCCTGAGGGATAGAGCAAGGCCTTTNAAAAAAAAAAAAAAAAAAAAAAAAAAAAAAAAAAAAAAAAAGAACATTGTACATAGATCTTAAAACATCACATAGATTACAATTTATTTATTTCTTTTATTTACATAAACCAAACTTTATTACATATCCATAAAGAAGAGTATATGCAACACGCATGGATAGTTTATAGAATAATAATAAAATGAATATCACTGTTCTTGCCAGTCAACTTTTGTAACTGTAAACTTATGACTATCTCTGAAGCTTCCCATTTGTCATCCTTGCTTGGATGTCCTATCTTCCTACCAGACGTACCAACAAATTTTATATTATTTATTCTTTTCTTTATGGATTTTGCTGTTCATAACTATTCATAACTTTTTCACACCTTTTTTCTGGATTGTTGGGTTAATTGTCTATTTAATTTTGATTCACAGAAATAAGTATATTATATGTTATATGTGTTGCATATGACAGGATTTCATTAACTTTTATGGCTGAAGAGTATTCCATTGTGTATATGTGCCACATTTTCTTTATCTATTCCTCTGCTGATGAACACTTAGGTTACTTCCAAATCTTGACTATTGTGAATAGTGCTACAATTATCACAGGAGTGCAGTTATCTCTTCAACATACTAATTTCCTTTCTTTGGGGTATAAACCTAGCAGTGGGATTGCTGGGTCATATGGTAGCTCTATTTTTGGTTTTTTGAGAAACCTCTAAATGATTCTCCATAGTAGTTGTGCTAATTTATATTCCCACCAGCAGTGTATGAGGGTTTCCTTTTCTCCACATCCTCGCCAGCATTTGCTATTTCTTGACTTTTGGATAAATCCATTTTAACTGGGATGAGATAATGTCTCATTGCAGTTTTGATTTGCATTTATCTGATGATGTTGAACACTTATTAATATACCCATTTACCATTTGTATGCCTTCTTTTGATAAATGTCTATTCAGATTTTTTTTACCATTTTTCAATTCGATTGTTTTATTTTTTTTCCCTATAGAGTTGTATGAGCTCCATACATATTCTGATTATTAATCCTTTGTCAGATGGATAGTTTGCAAATACTTTCTCCTATTCTGTGTCTTTTCTCTTCACTTTGTTAACTGTTTCCTTTGCTGTGCAGATGCTTTTTAACGCGATCCCTTTTGTCCATTTTTGGTTTGATTGCCTGTGTTTATGGTGTGTTACTCAATACATCTTTGCCCAGTCCAATATCCTGAAAAGTTTCCTGAATGTTTTCTTGTGGTAGTTTCATAGTTTGAAGCTTTAGAGTTAAGTCTTTAATCCATTTTGATTTGATTTTTGTGTATGGCAAGAGATAGGGGTTTAGTTTCATTCTTCTGCATATGGATATCCAGTTTTCCAAGCACCATTTATTAAAAAGACTATCCTTTCTCCAGTGTATGTTCTTAGCACCTTTATCAAAAATGAGTTTACTATATGACATGATTTGGCTGTGTCCTCACCCAGTTCTCATCTTGAATTGTAGTTCCCAAAATCCCCATGTGTCATGAGAGGGACCCCATGAAAGGTAATTGAATCATGGGGGCAGTTGCCCCATGCTTCTATTCTTTGATAGTGAGTGAGTTCTCATTAGATCTCATGGTTTTATATGGGGCTTCTTCCCACTTTTGCTTGGCACTTTTCTTTGCTGCCACCATGTGAAGAAGGATGTTTCTTTCCTCTCCTGCCATGTTTGTAAGCTTCCTGTGGCCTTCTCAGCCATGCTGAACTGTGAGTTGATTAAACCTCTTTCCTTTATAAATTACTCAGTGTTGGGTATGTCTTTATTAACAGTGTGAGAATGAACTACTACACTGTAGATGTACTGAGTTCTGAGTTCTCTATTCTGCTCCGTTTGTCTTTGTGTCTGTTTTTATACAAGTATTATATCATTTTGGTTACTATAACTCTGTAGTATAACTTGAAGTCAGCAAATGTGATTCCTCCAGTTTTGCTTTTTTTTTTTTTTTCTTCAGCTTTGCTTTGGCTATTCTGGGTCTTTTGTGGTTCCATATACATTTTAAAATTGTTTTTTCTAGTTCTATCAAGACTTTCCTTGATATTTTGATTGGGATTGCATTTGAATCTATACATTGCTTTGGATAGTTTGAACATTTTAATGATATTGATTCTTCCAGTCCATGAATATGGAAGATCTTTCCATTTTTTTGTGTCCTCTTTAATTTATTTCATCAATGTTTTATGGTTTTCATTGTAGAGATCTTTAACTTCTTTGGTTAATTCTGAAGTATTTTATTTTAAATATAGCATTATAAATGGAAATACTTTCTTGATTTATTTTTCAGAGTGTTCACTGATGGCATATAGAAATGCTACTGATTTTTATACATTGATTTTATATCCTGAAACTTTTCTGAATCTGTTAGTTTTAATAGTTTTTGGTGGAATCTTTAGGTTTTTCCAAAATAAGATCAGGTCATCTGCAAACAAGGATTATTTGACTTCTTCCTTTTCAACTTGGATGATCTTTGTTTCCTTCTCTTGTCTGATTACTCTAACCAGGACTTCCTGCATAAAGATACTTTCTAATAATTTGTGCTAAATTTTGGAGTGCTGGTTTTCAAACCTAAGTTTTCATCTACCTGGAGTCGATTTTTGTGGATAGTGAGATGTGAATTTAATGATCTTTTATTTACTAAGCCATCATTTTTTTATTATCAACTTTAATCTGTATCAGATCTTAATATATACATAGATCTGTTTCTGGTATCTCTATTCTAATTCACCAGTCTAGTTGTCCATCTCTGCATACTAGCAAACTATCTTATAGATTTATGATAAGTGTTAATATCTCCTAGAGCTTAGGTTTTAAAATGCCTGATACATTGCTCAGATTTGGGAAGCAAAATGCTATCTGCTTTATTTCTGGTGAAGTTTTTACTTTATCTTCTATTTGACTCTCCTTCAAATAGCTACAGACACATTTCATTTAGAATGTGCCTTGTAGCTTTCTTTTTAATCTTTTAATTTGAATCTTTCTTTGTCTTTAGATCTGATTGTTTCTCATACTTTAAAAGTACATAAATTTCTTTTCACTTTTCACTTGGAAAATATGTATATTTTATTGAAGAATTTAGCCTATTTACATTTATTGTGATGTCATTAAAATATATTTGAAATTATTTTTATTAAGTTTTTTCTATTTTTTTAATTACAATTCTTCCTGCTAGTTTTTGAGCTATAGTCCATATTTATTCATTTAGTGGTTACCCAACAGATTTAATTTATATTAAAAGGTTTAAGGTTAACAATATTATTAACTTGAACAATAATAACATTTAAGTTGGGGGTGAACTATTTCGAATACAGTAAGTTTATGTCCTTGTATTCTATGAAGAGAAGGTAATGTCTAGCAAACTCTACACCAGAAATACTTTACATTTAATTTTTTACTTTTTTGTGGGATCACATAGATAAGATGAGTGGAGGCCTCAAACTGATAGGGGGAATGTCTTGTTGTTAGGAATTCTTACAGAAAACTTTTTCCATCCACTCAAAAGTAAATTATCTAAACAATCCTTCTCCGCAGAACAGGTTTGTTGTTGATATCGCTTGTTTTTCATTGTTTACTTTTTGTTGTTTTTGGAATGGTTCTTTCACTAAACATGCACCTTTGCAAGAATATCAGATATGAGCTTCCAATTTTTGTAAAACCAACATTTTGTCTCCTCCTTGAACAGTGCATCTAGCCTGTTATACCTAAGCTCATTTCAAATTACCTGAGATGAAGGATTAGGGTTTTAGTTGTTGTTAATTTCTAAACCTTCATAGACCAGTATTTTAGTAAAATACATTAAAAATATTAAACTTATGACAAAGTATATGTTTATAAACATGTCATCTCTTTCAAAGGTACTATTCCAAACCAGAAGATATTCTGTACAAATAAAATTTTTTAGGTTTTTGTGTCTCATATTGCAAAAAATGTAAGGTTTGCATTTTTTTTATTCTTGAAAATTTATTTTAGATAACTATGCTATATTCTAAAGTTAACCTTAGGAATTCTTTCCTGAAAATATTGTACTGCTGACACCTGAATTTATTTTAATAATGCCTTTATGTTATTTTCTTAATAAAGTAATTAATAACTCTAAATTATACCTTTTTTTTTTTTTGAGACGGAGTCTTGTTCTGTTGCCAGGGTGGAGTACAGTGGTGCAATCTCGGCTCACTGCAACCTCCGCCTCCTGGGTTCAAGCGATTCTTCTGCCTTAGCCTCCCGAGTAACTGGGACCACAGGCACGTGCCACCATGCCCAGCTAATTTTTGTATTTTTAGTAGAGACGGTGTTTCACCCTGTTGGCCAGGATGGTCTCTATCTCTTGACCTCGTGGTCTGCCAGCCTCGGCCTCCCAAAGTTCTGGGATTACAGGCATGAGCCACTGTGCCCAGCCAATTACACTCTTTACAAAGATTAAAATGTTTTTCACCAATGTACTTAATAGTCAGAGGTAAAACTTTTATTTTCAAGGGCAATACTTTTCAGTGTTATAACTTTATCAAAGTATTGTATATTCACATGCAACACAGAAATACAGGTTTATAAATTCAATTCTGTCAAAAAATTATATTGACTACTTAGTGATTTAATGTCCCTAAATTTGCTTCAATTTAACCTAAAGTATTTTCTTATGTGTCATTTACTGTAAAATTTGTTTTCCTTTTGTAATTAAATGGAAGGGAAAAATATAACATAGAATACAAGATTCATGATAGAAGAATACCAGGCACAATGAACCCTGCATTCTAATTTATATGCACTCAGTAAGTGTTATATACAAAGTATGATCCCAGTTAGATTATATCTGAGACTTTACTATATTTGGCATGTCGTTATAAAACACAAATCCAGACAAGAAATAATTTCCTACTGGCATTGTGCTTCACTGAAGAAATTAAAGAGCGATAATGTCATGCCTGCTGACAGAAGTGCAAAAATTCAATAGAAAAATTAACCCATGAGACATGTTATCTGACAGTTAATACTGAACCTGCACTATGTAAGGTTAAAGATTTTTAAGGTTATTACTGATAATGGAAGAAAACAAAACAGAGTTCATGAGTGATAATTTTCAAATATATGATGTGCAAATAGATCTCTGATTTGAAAGAATAATTTGCTAACCCATTTCCATCCTGTAAATAATATTCGAACTTCTCAATAATCTAATGTGTTTTGTTGCTTTTATATTATTTATGTTCTGGCTATTTGAAATGATAATCATCATTTTACAGAGCAATGAAAATGAACAATGTTGAAGGCCTCATATGATAGAATTCACATTGACTAATGTAGGAGCTGCTACAGCAAATTTTTTTCTGCCAAACGTTAATATTCAACCCAATGTTTTGGAAAACACTTGTAAAATTCACTAAAAAAATTTACCTGCTAATGATGCATTCTCATCACTCTCTTCATGAATGTTGTCAATTACAAATTTTTTATTAGGTTGGAGAAATGAATGCATTCCTACCAAAACATTTATATGTGGTCATTTTTGTTACATTCCCAAGATTATTATAACAGGACTTTAATCCATTTTAATAAGGAGAATGGAAATTCATTACTTCCTACAAACTATATTTTATTTAATAACTAAATGAACATGGTTTTAAATATACAATTTGAAATTGCTGATATCTGCTGAAACAGAATTTATAGGTGAGCAATTACATTTTGTTCAGTAGTAGATGAGAAAAAGCACTTATATTTTTGTTCAATAGTAGATGAGAAACAGCATTGTAAGATTTCTATGAGTATCGATACCTTGCGGTAATCTTGAAATACATAACGAAGATACCTCAGCTTCTTTTCCTCAAACACTGTTATAATGTTATGCTATTCCATTAAAAAATGTTTGTGTATTCATTCACATAAACTTAACAATATATTTGGCAAAATGTTCTTAGTTTACATATCAAATATTCTTCTGTAAAATTTCATTCATCATCAAATATATAACTTCTGCATTTTCTCTCTACATGTGTTATGAAAGTAATACTCCTCAATAGTACATTCTGTTATGAACTGCATAAGAACTATACTGGTTAAAATTTGTTAGTGTTTCTAAGACTATTCTTGAAAGTAGTAACTAAAAATGCTATATTGAAGAATTATTAGGTACAATAGTTAGAAACTTTAGTACTCAATTATTTTATACTAAAATTTTTGTGGGTATACTAATCCAGTGTAGAATATATGTATATATATATATATATATATATATATACACATATATATGCACACATATATATGTATATATATGTGTATATATATAAAATATTAAATATCAGTCAAAATTCATTTGTATTAATTATACACAAACATTAAATTATGCAAATGTTATCTGTTTAGATTGAGCTGTACCTAAATTTTAAACAAGAAACTTTCAGAAAGTTGCTAACAGCATTTCTTAAAAAAGGAGAAATTATTACATTTGACTTTAGTAGAATACTTATTTTATTTTATTTTCATTTTTGAGATAGAGTCTCACTCTGTTGCCAGACTGGAGTGCAGTGGGGCGATCTCGGCTCACTGCAACCTCTGCCTCCTGGGTTCAAGCCATTCTCCTGTCTCAGCGTCCCAAGTAACTGGGACTACAGGGGCATGCCACTACACCTGGCTAATTTTTGTATCTTTAGCAGAGACAAGGTTTCACCTTTTTTTTGAGACAGAGTTTTGCTCTTTTACTCCAGTCTCCTAGGCTGGAGTGCAATGGCACGGTCTCGACTCACTGCAACTTCCACCGCCTGGGTTCAAACAATTCTCCTGCCTCAGCCTCTCGCGCAGCTGGGACTACAGGTGTGCACTACCACACTGGCTAAAATACATATTTGTATAAAGCAATAATTTATTGAACACTTTCAATGTATTCAGTAGCTTAAATTCTATATTCATTTTAACACACTTCCCCTTACCTTCTCTAATTCCCCAGTGAAAATTATATCTTCTCATTGGAATAATATTCCGAGTACCATCCCCCAAAAGAGAATTAGAGAATATGTTGAAATAGTATATTTTCCAAGTATGAGGCACTTTATGTAGGTAACGTTGCATGAATTTCTCTCTGTATAATGCATTGCATTTAATTCCTTTCGTTCATAATTGCAGTTAAGTTCCAAAGGAAAATTTTTCTTTTTAAAAAGAGAAATAACGATAAACCTTGTTGAAGTGGAAAAAGTAACTGCATAAAATTTATTAGTTCTGACTTCATAAATATTTTAGCTTTGCAGAAAGTTAGCAAAATATTTCATGCTGCTGAAGTTTCTTGTTATTTTCTTGGTATCTTCATGTCACCACATATTATGGAATCCAAGTGGTAATATCAAAAAAACTAAACTGAGGTTATTTGTGCATACTGGATTCAGGCATACACTAGCAACATAGCAGCCTGACCTTTGAAAGAGGACAAATCATGTGTGCATATCTTATGCTTGTCTGCATATCTTATGCTTGTCTGCTTTCCACATACTTCATAACATGATGGTCCCTCCCAGCTATGTTGATATACTTCTGTCCACTTGGCTGGCTGTAGATAGGAGACAAATGATCTATCTTTTAAGAGGTGATCTTCTTTGCAGATGTCTCACTTATTCAGAGTAGAATATTGGTAAACATAAACAGGTGTGCTACTGTATCTAGTCCCACTCTTACGTGCACTGCTTTCACTTGCCTTATATAAAAGGTCATTGAAAATACTGCTGTAAAGTGGCCAGAGAATGAGTTAACATGTTAGGGTCAACAACTTGAAGGGTCAACAAGTCACCTGTGGCAATGAAGAATGGGAAAGCCTCTCTGAGAAATATATTGCATGTCTTCACGAATAATCCAACTATAATGATGCTTTAATTTCCTTCAGGAAAAGGAATATTTTTCATTACATACTAGATTAAATTAT
Source organism: Cebus imitator (assembly GCF_001604975.1). Taxonomy (NCBI): domain Eukaryota; kingdom Metazoa; phylum Chordata; class Mammalia; order Primates; family Cebidae; genus Cebus; species Cebus imitator. Next base: position 1,233,331 of record NW_016107434.1, on the reverse strand, counting down.
ATGAAATTGCCAATATGGAAATATTTTTGCTCCCTACTAATGCTGAACTTTTTAATGGTTCAACCTAATATATCTTAGGATCTAGTATAAAATTTAGAAAGTAACTGACATCCGCATTTTTCTTTCAGATTTATATCTTTTTAAAAAATATAGACTTCTCTCTCCCCCTGAATTTCCAGAAACATTTTTAAAATGATCAGTGTTGTCAGGCATAGTGATTCACACCTGTGATCCTAGGACTTTGGGAGGCTGAGGCAGGCAGATTGCCTGAGCTCAGGAGTTCAAGACTAGCCTGGGCAGCATGGTGAAACCCCCTTTTTACTATAATACAAACAATTAGCCTGGTGTGGTGGCCAGCACCTGTATTCCCAGGTACTCAGGAGACTGAGGTGGCAGAATTGCTTAAACCCAAAAGGCTGAGGTTGCGGTGAGCCGACATCATGCCACTGCACTCCAGACTGGGCAACAGAGCAAGACTCCATCTCAAAATGTGTGTGTGTGTGTGTGTGTGTGTGTGTGTGTGTGTGTGTGTGTGATCAATGTTCCAGAACTCCTATAGCATTTTCTACTGATTTCAGTGGTTTTTCCAAGGTGTAACGTATGTCTCACATGGTAGGTAAGGTGAATTTGGTATTATACTGATGAACATGAAAGCTATTAGAAAATATTTAACTAGCATTTCAAACTAGTATACATTTTTCTATAATATTTCTTAAAACAGTTAAATTTCCCTAAGTGTTTTAAAAGTGGCTCATTGAAAAAATAATTAAGTAGATAAAAGTATTCTTAGCCCTCATCCGTATGCTCAGAGTATGAAAAGCACTGGGCTACATAACTGCAACTTACCAGGCATTACCATGTACTATAGTGCATACATTCCCAGGTTACTTCAGGGAAGACAAGAGAACTTATACTTAGTTTGACCATATGAAATTGTCATTTTTGTTAATGAAGACAGACAAATATTGGTAATATCATATGGTTTGACCTTAATATATCTCTGTGACCACACAGCATATAATGTATAAAAGGTATTAGCAAAAATCAAATTTTGATTGAGTGAAAAGATTCAACACAAAATTTCAAGAGTTTTTTGGGTTCCTTTTTTTTTTAGACAGAGTCTCGCTCTGTTGCCCAGACTGGAGTGCAGTGGCATGATCTTAGCTCACCACAACCTTCGCTTCCTGAATTCAAGCGATTCTACTGCCTCAGCCTCCCAAGAAGCTGGGACTAAAAGTGCGTACCACCATGCCTGGCTAATTTTTGTGTTTTTAGGAGAGACGGGGTTTCACTATGTGGGTCAGGCTGGTCTGGAACTCCTGACCTTGTGATCTGCCCACCTTGGCCTCCAAAACTGCTGGGACTACAGATGAGAGCCACTGTGCCTGGCTCAAAATTCAAGATTTTTGCAAGCAGGCCTCAGTGTGCAGGTTATGACATATATGAGGCCAACAAACATATGAAAAAATGCTCATCATCACTGGTCATTATAGAAACGCAAATCAAAACCACATTGAGATATCATCTCATGCCAGTTAGAATGGTGATCATTAAAAAATCTGCAGACAGATACTGGACAGGATGTGGAGAAATAGGAACACTTTTACACTGTTGGTGGGAGTGTAAATTAGCTCAACCATTGTGGAAGACAGTGTGGCGATTCCTCAAGGACCTAGAAATAGAAATTCCATTTGACCCAGCAATCCCATTAGTGGGCATATATCCAAAGGATTATAAATCATTCTATTGTAAAAACATATGCACACATATGTTCATTGTGGCACTTTACAATAGCAAAGACCTGGAGCCAATCCAGATGCCCATCGGTGATAGACTGGACAAGGAAAATGTGGCACATCTACACCATGGAATACTATGCAGCCATAAAAAAGGATGAGTTCTTGTCCTTTGTAGGGACGTGAATGAATCTGGAAACCATCATTCTCAGCAAACTGACACAAGTAGAGAAAATCAAACACCACATGTTCTCACTCATAGGTGGGTGCTGAACAGTGAGAACACATGGACACAGGGAGGGAAGCATCACAAACTGAAGCCTGTTGGGAGGGACTAGGGGAGGGACAGCAGTGGGTAGGGAGTTGGGGAGGGATAACATGTGGAGAAATGCCAGATTTAGGTGACGGGGATGGAGACAGCAAACCACATTGCCGTGTATGTACCTATGCAGCAATCCTGCGTATTCTGTACATGTACTCCAGAACCTAAAGTGCAATAAAATATATCTTTAAAAAAATACATCAACATGTTTAAGAATACTTGCCTATAAACAAATGTCAACTGAAACATAAAGATACTAGTCAACATGCTTAACTCTTAAGTGAATATTAGAGAAAAATGAATCTTACACAACACTCTTCCCTGGATATTATACAAAAATAAATGATTATCACTCCTAGGAATTTACACCTTTGTTGACTGCAGTTCACATTGGATCATGATCAAGGATGAATTAACTTAAGATATGGAGCCTAGTGAATTAAGAAAAAATGCCAAGGCAAGAATTTTTTTAAAAAAGAAAGAAAAAGAAAAAGATCCTATGTGTCTTTTCCTCTAGAAAAACATGTAGTTAGAAGCAAACTAATGAAATTCAACAGTTTAAGTGAACCAAATCAAGCACTTTTTATTTTTTTAATGCCTTGCTTTAGACAACTAAGCAAAAATAATGTAATGACAGAAAATTTAATAAACTAACTTTTAAAAATTAGCTTACTAAAACTTCATCAGAGCTGAAATATGCCAACTTTTCTTAGCAGATCTTTTATTCATCCTTTTTTAAAATATAGAAAGACTGTGTATTAGTAGTATCTTCAATAAGCAGTAAGAAATCCACAACCTTTTGAACATTGTTTGCCACACTGTGACTGGGAATGAGGATGAGGAGCGGTAGGATATTACTTAAGGGTGACCAAAGTTAAGAAACAGATAAATTGCTTTAACACACTTTTCACCATCATGTGATTTCAACGCTTGTTCACTCCACTCAATCTCTATCCTGTTAGCATACACATTCTAGCTACGATACCAAGGACACAGAAAGGAGCTTAGAGAAAAGGCACCTTTATTTAGAAATTTATGTAGGCCAATGATATAAAAAGCACTCTCTCTCCACATAAATAAATGTAAATGTTCTTGTAAATCCTATATAACAAATGACTGTATACTTTAGAAAAATAGTACAGGTTTCAGTTTAACTGCAAGGAAGGAATATGTGCATTTTTATGCCTTTGAAAATATTATATTTCAAACCCAATGTCTGAATTTACTAGCCAGTATTAGCGCAACAAAGTTAAGAAGGTTCTAGATAATTTAGGTTGCCAGATAAAATGTGGAATAGCCAGTTATAATTTCCAATAGAAAATAAATAACTTGGCTGGGCACAATGGCTCACACCTGTAATCCTAGCAGTTTGGGAGGCCGAAATAGGCAGATCGCCTGGGCTCAGGAGTGCGAGACCAGCCTGGGCAACCTGACGAAATCCTATCTCTACTAAAATACAAAAAAATCAGCTGGACGTGGTGATGAGCGCCTGTAATCCCAGCTACTCAGGAGGCTGAGGCAAGAGAATTGCTTGAACTTGGGAGGCAGAGGTTGCAGTGAGCTAAGATCATGCCACTTCGCCCCAGCCTGGACAACAAAGTGGAACTATATCTCTAAATAAATAAATAAAGTATAAGTATTCACAAAATATTGTATGGGAACACTTACAGTAAAATATTATTTGTAGTTTATCTGAAATTTAAATTTAACTCTGCATCCCATGTTTTCGTTTCCTAAATCTGGTAACCGTTAAAACAATTGATGTGAAAAAAGAAAACAAGTCTTTTTATTTAACAATCCAAAGAACAAAGAGCATTCCTGGGTTGGTAGAGGTGGTCAAAGAGTCGAAAGTTTTAATTGTTCCCAAAGCTGGAGAAGATCTCCAAAGCTGCCAACATCCCCACCAACTCCACCATGTCTACAGGTTCTTGGGTATCTCATCTCATATGCTTTCTTTGGTAGTGGCTATAGATTTCACTGGTTCTTTCTCAGAAGTGAAAAGAAAAAATCATTCTGAGTTTGCTTTCCAATATCTATATATAAAATTATGTATAGATTTTTATATTACACAAAGGCAATGAAGACCAACATTTAAAAATACTACAGTTAAACAAAGTAATTCATTATAACATTAGAAGATAATATAATTTTGCTAATTACTCACAGCTTGGTGCCCATTTTTTTTTCACTGCAGCCAACAACTGCATGCTTTTAATCTCTGTAATAACAATAATGGCATACATCATTAACCTTATTTTATTCTTTTTTAATTTTTTATAATGCTGTTAACAAAGATCATTAACCTATGTTCTGTTTAACATCTAATCAGCCATTTTAGTTAAATAAATATCATAGAAAACATTAAACATCACTTTGCTATGCTACACAGGCTCTCAGGAGGGGAATTCTTCCAAATGCATTATATTAACATTAGTTTACTCCACAAGTGTCAAATCATGAGTGGCAACAAAGAAATAGATAAAGAATAATTGATGGCATTAATCAAATCAGTTCAAAACTGTCTTTTTCCAAGTAGTTCTAAATCTTACTTGTATCATTGCATTTTGTTTGTGAGGTTATTTTCTGAAGCTGTTAAAAGAACGTAGATACCCTGGTACTGAGATATCATCAGATAATTGTACATGAGAATGGCAAGATGGAGAAACCCAGTATGTTTGTGAAGGGAATTTCTGAGAATAACTGCTCTCTGAAGCATGGGAATCCTATGTGAGATTCTTGATGTTGGTAGTAGTTACTTTAAATGAAGATTCTCATTAAGGACATGTGTCTGCTGGCTATAACATGTCTGTAAGTTTAGCAGCTAAATCACCATTTCATGCAATCAATGATGTCAAAAGAACTACAATGGTAAACAAGATTCATATCTAAAATATTTAGTAAAGCCCTGTCCTATATTCCAAATAAATAGTTATTTCTCTGCACATGAGTTTTTATTACCACCCTACCTCTAATGGGAATAAGCATATAGCTCAGGCAGTCCCATGCTATACAATCTATCTCCCCTATGAGGCTTGGCTAAGGAGACTGATAAAAGGAAGATGGATCAGAACCACAGATAAGGAGAAGGGGTTTGTGACAACATTATTAAAAACATATATGTATTATTGACAGAGAAAAATACCAATTAGCAAAGGAGGTCAGGATAAACTCAGGCTTATAACCTGATAAATAGTAGTATTTATAAAATACTTCTATGCTTCTCCCAAATTTCTGGTCCCAAGATTACAAATTGGTACATTTTTTTTGAAAGCAAGCAAAGACATTATGTCATACTAATTTGACAGCCAGAAGAAAAAAAAATGCTGTCCTCCCCCAAGATACATTTCTGCACCTTATCTAACTTTCTAATATGAGCACATCTCAGAAACTGATGTAGATGGTTTTCTTAATCAAACAAATTACATTAGATGTTTTGCAAACAAACATCTAGTTCCAACCATGATGTACTTTTCTAAGATAGCTCTTGGTCAGAGAAAGGAGAATAACTAAGGAAGAAAAGAAAGGGGCTTCTATAGGGTCAGGAAATGAAAGGTGGTCTCTTCCCAGCTTCCTATGACATCCTGCTTGAATCACAGTCTGTACATACAAGTATACACAGTAATACAGCTCTCTCAATGCTCCACTTACTGACTCAGCATTAGCTAACACACTCTTTTCAAGTATTCAAATACTATCTTTGAGTTTTAGATGCCACAGACACAATTTTAAAAACACAGATTCAGAAAGGATATGACCAGAAACATGGCCTAAGAAGAAAAGCCGAAAGAGTTGGAGTTAGTTCTTACCAAAAAGAATAAGCTCAAAAAACACACGGCTATTATTTATGCTCTTTTGTCTGAGCACATTTAGGCTCTTCTACTGTTTTCCAAAGAAAAGGAAACATGGCTTCGTAATTAGAGTCTGGCTTTTTGTCTTTGATTTACGATTCTTGACAATTTCTCAGAGCCCATTCCACAGCCAGCATCCGATGTTTCAGCACCTTTTTTTACCCCCAGATGTACCAGAGAGGTGGCCTGGGGCTATAGGATGCACACTGTGTAGGGTGGTACGTGGGGCACCGGACTAGGGAACGCCAGGCTGTAGCAGATACTGCCACCATTTTTCTATCACTTTTTTGTATTCCATTTATTGCTTCCTTAATGTCAGTAACTGAATGGCTATTATTCTTCCTGAACCTGACCTCTCTACTGAAAATTCTATTCTGTATTATATTTCTTCCATTCCTACTGTCCTATATTTAGTTAGAAGTTCCTTGACTTTATGGGCATTCTTTAAAGACTGGTGGTAGGATGCTTCAAAGAGTCTTTGATAAGGTAATCAATAAATGCAGATCTGATCTTAATGAGCCATGGACCCAGACACCTACAAAACTGAGTGATAATGGCAAAAGAACTCTGACTTTTCTATACAATGATGTCAGATAACAAAAAAAAAAAAAAAAAAAAAAGACAAAGACAAAAAAAAAGATCTTTCTGTATTTTCCTATACCTTATTTTGGCTAAAAATTCCTGATTTCTTTGCTCCCAGTGCAAAATGCTGCTGATTTAAGACACTGAATGAGATATACTGTCTTGTAAGATTTGTTGACATTTCACACTTTCGAATAATATATAACTAGCACACAGTTCAAGAAAAGAAATAATTATTAAAATTTAGATTCTGTAAATTAAAAAGTGATTGCTTTCTAATGTACTAGTACATTAGAAATATCAGAACACAATAACTATTTGTTTGTATTTTATAACATGAAGTATCAATGGTGAGCAATATCCTTTCTGTAACTCCTGGGTATGATCAGATGGGCTTTGGTTTGAAAAGAAAAACATTGTAAGTAAAAATTATCACTATATGGATGTATATTTATATGACTATTGTATATGTCACAATAAACATTTTGAATACACAAACATATTATAGCTTCTAATTCAAAGAAAAGCATTATTGCTATACTGGTACCATTTTCGTGAGTTCCATTAAGACTCTTTAGCAATGGTAAAAAAGAAATCATTTTAAGATTTGTATTATCAACCCTGTCCCTAATATATGGTATTATGATTTCAAAAAATTAAACCCGGTTATCTCAAGTGAAATGTTATCTACTATAGCCAAAGTTAAAAGGTGAGAACTGATAAACTTTATTGTAAACTTCTAGAACATCTTGAATCTTCCATTAGTCAGGACTCAATCCACAAACCAAGCTTTTTCAGAAAGCTGTTCCAGTGTGGTAAAACGATTTTCTTAAAGTATAACCTAAATTCTTTTTTAAACAAGGTAAAATTTTCCTTAAAAAGGATTTTTTAAAAGAATACAAATGGTTTTGTTCTGCTATTCATAATATTAGGAAAAACCACACAAAATTTTATTTTTATAGATCAAAAGAGTGGTCAGATATTAGTAATCTTATGTAGTTCAACTGAATGTTATTCTAGACAGATTTAATGTTCCTTATAAAAGTCATCTGTGAGACAGATATGTTGAAGTCAAATTTTCCTGGATTCTTTCATCAAGCTTAAAATAGAAAATACTCCTTCAATAACAAATGAAAGACAAAGATTTGGTGTTAGGCTATTTTCTAAATGTGGAAGTTATATATTCCATGCCATCAAATGTTCTGAGACTATACTTGATGTCTAAGCATTTTACTAAGCATATTCTTCTGGAAGCGGTTATAAAGAATCTTAAAATTTTTTTGCAAAACTATAAAAACAATAAGACTGTCTAAATTTTTTTGTTTTTGGGAAACATTTATTTTAGAATATGTAGTTATTTGTTTGGGAAAATATGTTATTTTTGTTAACTAAAATCAGTTTGTTAGTGTTATTTTTAAATGAATTAATTAATAAATATTTTAATTATACAGTTTTAATATTCAGCATGGTAAATATCAATAGATATAACTCACAAAAGTCAAAGCTCTGTGGGGTTTTCAGTAATTTTCAAGAGCATAAAATGTCTCTGGGACCAAAAAGTTAGAGAATCATTGGATTAATTAAAGAGATAAATCAGAAAAAGAGAAGGAAAGTAACATACATAAGACATTTTGTAAATCATACTCTTTATTCTGTCCTAAGGGAAACTAGCCTGAACCTCATCTCATTACTCACTTGGGGTGGGATGAGTACAGAGATTTCCACATATTCCTAAGCCTGTTTCCATGTACTTTTTCAGGGCTCACAGGTGCTGCAGAATAACTTGTGGGTGGGAACAATCCTACACATTAATATAGTGCAGCAACAGGTATCCTCTTACATGATTCATTAAATTTAGATATAATTTCAAGGGTCATCAGATTCTTCTTTTATCATAACAATCTTGAGAGATTAAGAAAAACAGAGGTGTTTTGTTCTCAGTTTACAGATAGGAAAACAAAGACGGACAGTTTCAGGGTTTTACCCTAAGGCACGTGGATTGTGTTGGGGCAGGTTGTGGAATTTAAGGCACCTGCTTTCATGCACAGTACTTTATCTACCAGGTCAGTGTCTTGAAAACTGCTCTTTAGCACTAGGAATTTTTCTCTTAGGAAGTCTTGCTCAGGATACCCTTATAATGCATGAGAAAAAGAGCTGCTCTAGACGGAGAGGGGCCAGCAATAGAGATCCACTCCCACCACCCCACCCACACCCCAGCTTGGGACACCAGTCTCCCCAAGACCCTCTCTTGTTTATTTGCCTCTTTATGTTCAGCTACTTCTTCTATTACCCTACCTTCCTATGCACCTTCTTAAATATGTTTACTGTATTTACTTAAATATGCACATAGTATTGGAAAATAGTACAATTGTTTGTGCTTATATGTTTACATTACACAAAATTTGTTATGCTGTAAATTGAGTTCCACTTCTTACTTTGGCCCTGTTAACACTATTCTTAAAAATCTATCCAAATTTTTATTTCTACATCTAGCTGGTTGCTTTTATGTACATATTTTTCTATAATATATATTAATAAACAATATTTTATTATCCATTTCTCTGTTGATGAATGTAATTCCCCACCAACAAAGAGTGAAGAATTGTTTTGACATATCACCTTTCAGTCAAAGGGAAAAATTTCTCCAGGATAATCACTGATTGTTGTTGTAGACAGACATAATCTTACCAAATGTTACCAAACTTCCCTATGAAAATTCCTCACTAATCACTAAAACTTGCAACATTACTTTTCTAATATTCCTTATGTGTTTACGGAGCGCATGTCGTTGGGTGTCAAGTCCATCTCATTATTGTTCTAGTTAACATTTCTCTGGTAACTCTTGTTATTAAGCATTTCTTCAAACATCTATTAGATTTTGAGTTTTTCTGTGAAATTGCATATAACTTTTGTCACTTTCCTGCTGGGTTTTATGTATTTTTCTTGGAAATTTTCAGTTTTCTTTTCTATTTTAGACGTGAATTCCTTGTAAGTTTTAGACATTTCAAATATCTCTTCTCAATATGTGACTTTATCGTCTTCTTCATCCAGTAGGAATCCTTTATTTTGAGATTGTCATATTTCTATCTCTGTTTTAACCTTTGGCTTCCTATTTTTGAATTTTGCTTGAGAAGCTGTTTTTGTTAACCTCTAGATCACAAAGATATTCTGCTACATTTTATTCTTTGTGTTATGGTTGTACCATTCACATTTAGATCTTTCATTCATTTGGTATCTACTGGTATACATGGCATAAGATACGAATCCAGCTTTAATTTTCTCCATTTAATGAGGCGATTTCCCAAACATCAGCTGTCTACCTTTCTTTATGGTGCCTCCTCTACTACATGTTATATATTTTAATCCAGTTTGTGTCTGTTTGATTAGTGAGTTGTATTTGTTTTCTGTTAAATTAGAACAATTCTTTCCTCATATTTTTAATCATTATTTATTTATCTTTTTTTCTCTTAAGTAGTATGAATATTCTTCTACCCTTAAAATCATACATTCACTTTATTCTTCTGGTCATTACTCATTCACATTATGTTTATCTTTCTCTAAGAATTTCTTAACTGTATCCGGATCCTTACCTCTCTTCTGTAAAACAGGACATGTACCTGGTCTTCTCCTTCAGCCCCACCCAGGTTGACATGTCTGAATTTTTATTTAATTGTCCAGTTATTATTTTTGCTTGTGTTATTTTTCATGCCTTTTAAAAAAATACAACTAGTACTTAGTAAGTTACTCACACCCTCACTTTCCATTTACCTTATTACTACCTTCTGTATTTATTTCTCTTATTTTTGGAGTACAACCTCTAATACATTCACCTCTTTAAAGATTTTCTTAATGTGATGTATTTTCATGCGTTATCTGCATGAAAACATATTTATGACACCCTCACATTTAAATGAGAGCTTAACTAGATTTTTAAGTTGTAGTCTTAAAATCATTTAACTTCAACACTTTGAAAAAAAAAGGGATCCTTGCCTTTATTCCTTCTTTTCTGCTTTTTTTCTATTATTTGACACTAAAGTTCTATCTGACCCATAGACATATAGGAGAAAACAAAGGATAGGGAAGATTGAGATGAAAAGGGAAATCACACTTAGTGTAAGGAACACAGACTTCAGAGTTACAGAGATGAATCTGAACATGACAGAGCATACCCAGAAGAGAGAAAAAAAGTCCACAAACTAGGGCAGTGACCTGCGTTTGTTAACACAGGAAAAATAAATCCCCCAGTATTTTAATGTGGTTTTTATTCATGAATTGTAACCAAGAACCCACTTAAATTTCAGGAGCTGATGGCCAGATTCAGGTGTTTCACATGACTTATTATACCTACGTATTTTTTTGGCAAAAAGAAGTTGGACAGTATATATATATAATATATATAAAGTAATGAAAACACACACACAGATTATATATATATATATATATATATATATACACACACACACATATATATGTGTGTATATATATGTGTGTGTGTATATATATATATATATATATGGGTTCATTACTTTTTTCTATGGGTTCATCACTTAGTCAACCAATATAGTGTAAGTGTTAGATCATATGGTACATAAATATGGATATCAGATTCACTCTGAAGATTGCACCATTATCATTATAAAATGCTTTGCATTTGATTCAATGTTTTCTAATGTTACTAAACCGCCTCTGCTTTCTTTTGTTTGCCTTTGCTTGTTATATCTTTGCTTATACTTTTCCTTTCAATCTTTCTCAATTACATGGTTACAGATGCCAAGAAACAGGTTGGAATCTGTGAATATGATAAGCCCATTAGATACACCACCCACCCTCATGGCACCTGCATTCTTTCAGGACAAGAGACATCAAAGTAGGCATTATGTGTGCTTTACTTGCTACTTCATAGAACTAAGCCCAGTACCTGACATATAAGAAGATAAGCATAAATATATATTGAGTAAATAAGTTTATTTTCTAAAAGCAATTACTTAATCAAAATGCTGCTGAAGGCTTTAGAATAAAATTGCACAGAGCTAGAGGAACATTTAAAAGAGAAACCTGACCTAGGGATCAGAAAGCTCTCCTTTAAAGTGACTCTTCAGCTCAAAGAGGCTGGACGATGAAGAATGGGAAAGTGTTCCAGAAAAATGAAACAGTATTCTCTTCTAATTTTCATTTAGCTGTATTTTCTAGTTTTGTACAGAGAGTAACATTTATAAAACATGTAAATATCTTAAGCACAGCAATCACTAAAAAGAGCAATTTCTGGTCGCATTAAGGGCTTATGATAAACAGAATAAGGCAAGGGCAGACAATCAGGAAAAGACTCCCCCAAAATTGCCAGTTGATGATTTCTTTATCTACATATTAAATGGATAAATAAAACTTTACCAGTAAAGGTATCTTTTCATCACCTCTAAAATAAGATTTCTATCTTCGGAATTCCTATGAAAATTAAAAAAATAGTTAAAATAAGCTACCTTAAATCCAGTTTCAAATAAGGCAATACATAATCATGTAGAAAGATATTAGGCTCCTAGTGCAATGCCTAATAGATGCAGTCACATATCACTTAACGACAGGAGTGCATTCTAGGGAATGTGTTGTTAGGAGATTTCATCATGGTACAAACCTCATGAGTGTATTTACACAATCCTAGGTGGTGTAGCCTACTACACACCTAGGCTATCTGGTATAACCTATTGCTCCTAGGCTACAAATGTTCATAGTATGTTACTGTCTCAAATACTGTAGGCAACTTTAATACAATGGTAAGATTCTAAACATATCGAAACACAGAAAAGGTGCAATAAAAATACGGTGTTATAGTCTTATGGGACCATCGTGTGTGCAGTTCATTATTGACTGAAATGTCGTTATATGGTTCGTAATTGTATTAGGCATTTAATAAATGATTGTTATTGTTATTACAAGTTCACAAGTAAAATGCAGTTTTTATTATGTAAACTATATGTAATACTACCTATTTTATAGAATTATTTTGAAGATTAAATTACATTTAGAAATGCATGTACAGTATATATTACTGTGTTTGGAATTTAGGAGGTATCGGCCAGGCGTGGTGGCTCATGCCTGTAATCCAAGCACTTTGGAAGGCAGAGACGGGTAGATCATCTGCGGTCAGGATTTTGAGACCAGCCTGGCCAACAAAATGAAACACTATTTCTACTAAAAAAAAAAAATAAAAATAATAATACAAATAATTACCCGGAGTGGTGGTGCATGCCTGTGGGAGGCTAAGCAGGAGAATCGCTTGAACCCAGGAAGCAGTGGTTGCAGTGAGCTGAGATCACGCTGCTGCAGTCCAGCCTGGGCATCAAGAGTGAAACTCCATCTCAAAAATAAAAATAAAAAGAATTTAAGAGGTATCAAAATTACCATGTTTCATAGATAAAGATACATGAATCAATAGGTAGATACCTAGACAGTCAAAGATATTAGTAGCATAACAAAATTTAATGTGATGAAGAAAAGAATTCATAAGCATTTGGAAAAGGAAGGTGTGTGTGGCAAAATTTCTAGAAGAAATGAGGAGCTATGAAAATGAGAAGAAATTGAATAAAAAAGTAAAGATGACTTGACTTTCCAAAGGATATTGCCATTCTGAAAGAGTCACAGAGCTTCTTACCATTCAAAAATTTCAAAAAATGAAGAGATACTGTAATTCTATATTGAAGTCAGAGAATTAACAGACATAAAGTAAAATTTAATGACCTATAATTTTAACAATCTGAGAAGGATCTCAAGTTCATGAATAGAGCTAACTGCCAATTTTATGTAGCAACTGAAAATCCTGATTATATCTTGATATGGTTTGGCTGTGTCCCCACCCAATCTCATCTTGAACTGTAGTTCTCATAATCCCCACATGTCATGAAGGGACCCTGTGAAAGGTAATTGAATCATGGGGGCGGTTTCCTCCATGCTATTCTAGTGATAATAAGTTCTCACGTATCTGATGGTTTTATAAGGGGCTTCCTTCTTCGCTTGATTCTCATTCTTTTTGCTGCCACCATGTGAAGAAGGACATGCTTGCTTCCTCTTCCACAGTGAATGTAAGTTTCCTGAGGCTCCCCAGCCATGCTGAACGGTGAACCAATTAAACCTTTTTCCTTTGTAAAATACCCAGTCTTGGGCATGTCTTTATTAGCAGCATGAGAATACACTAATACATGTCTCCAGCCACAATTCATGAAAAAAGCTCTAAGTGTCATTTTTCCATTTTAGATGAAAAATAAAGCAAGATCTCCATACCCTCTAAGGTTAGCCATTATTATCAAGACAAAGAGTTTTTACAGCTGAAAAATAATGACTTTAAAGGTTTATAGTTAAAGATAATGTATTGAGCCATCAAAGAAGAGAAAAAAATGAAATAATTAATCTCCTGGCCTGAATTTCTTCTTAGTATTTTTATGAGAATAAAGAGATTAGAGAAAAACCAGGAAAGAATAACCTACAACTAAAAGCCCTTGATAGATTTACTGGTGGGATAGGGAAAGAGTGAACCTAGAAAAAAGGAAAAAAAAAAAAACGCATGCCTCAATAGAAGAGGTAGTGAGCACCTCAGCTAAATGTTCCTGTAAACATTTCTTATTAAAAAGGTAAATCATATGGGCTTACTGAAGTAAGCAATAAATTCCCTCAAATGCACAAACATCATGGAATTATGAATAAAAATCTGAGTAGGAGTGTCTATTTTTGTTACGACATCTCTATGGGAGAACCCCAGAGAGACAGTGAAGCTGATCGTACCCCATAAGCCTCTTAAAATGTTCACTCAGGGTTTGCTGCATACATCCAGTGTGGAAATAAAATGCTTCTTGGATTTTATTGATTCCATCAATCCAGGATCATAAGTATGTAATCAGGTATGTTTCAGGATATTACATTTTAAAATAGCATACTTATTTTATTTGTGTAATCTCTTATTGTCCTCCAAATCGGTTATTTGGGCACTTGACTTGAGTAATAAATAACCTCATGTTTTCTTCTTGAGTTCTGTAAACAGCATAAAAAAGGAAGCAATTTGGCACTATCATTTAAACATTAACTAAACATTTCAAAGTAAAGAATTTTGTTCAACACTATACAGATTATCTGACACAATTCCTCCCTGGATGCCACACATATTTTTAAAGAAAAAAGAACACATAAAATGTAAAACAAGTGATACTAGACTGCTAAAACAATCATCAAGATCATTCAGGAATAAATACCACTTTCACCCAAGCCTCAGCATAATAACACTCAGATGTAAGACTTTCTTCACCTGAATCAAGCACAACATCAGTCCAATTCTCCATGTACCCCAAGCACCAGAAACTTGGTAGGAAATGAATTATATATATTAAAATGAAAGTATATACCTATATTGCTGTCTTATCTTGTGATATGAAAGAGAGCTTCTTAAACTTGATTACAGGTCTGGATAAAAAGAAAAATTTGTCATAAATCCCCAGTGTTTACTTAGGTTGCCTCTCATGATAATATTACTTACACTTTCCTGGTATAAAAAATTACATGTATTTAACAAGCATTTTCGGAAGTGTCTCTAACTCCATGCTAGAGACTGTAATCCAGGCATTAGACATGCTGAAAAATAATAATAAGTAAAATTTTGTTTCTACCTTTTTACAAATATATTACATAGGAATTGCATACAGCTACTCACAACAGGTATGTGTATATAGATGAGCAGCCCCAGGCTGGTATGGTGGCTCCTGAAGCCACCAAGGACTCAGACTTCTTTGATCTTATCCTTCATGGTCTTTAATCCTCAAGGTCACAATCTGCCTGCTGGAGCTCTAGCAAGAAGGAGATTTTGCCAAAAAAGAACACCCTCCCCAACTCCACATTCAAGGAACTTTTTTCTCTACCTCCCACAACTGCAAAGAACACTGGCAAGAACTTAGAAACATGGGCACACCTAATCACAAGGAAACCTGAGAATTTTTCATTAAAAAGGGGAAGATGAATAAGAGTTTCTGCCATAACTAGTATAAAAATAATTAGCAATGTAATGTGATGAGTACTTTAGTGCTGGATTTTCAGGATAAGTTGTATCAAGTTGTATCCTGTAAGGGTACAGGAATCCTAGGCAAAATAATTAATGTATGCCTAAAGTATCAAGGAGCCAATTATATTTAGGAAATGGGAGGAATATTAATGTGGATGCAGGGTAGCATGCTCAGGGAAAGTGGTAGATAAGACAAAGGTTAGCTATATTTTTATAGCATAAAGGTTAAAGCTCAGACTCTGGATTCAAACTGGCTGGATGACCTTGAGAAAATTAGTTAACTACCTTGTGTTTCATATGTAAAACGGGGACAACAATTCTACATACTCCAATGGGTTGTTACGGGTATTAACTGAGATAGACTCAGAAGCAGCTAGAAAACTTGCTAAAATATAATTGTCTAACAAATAGTATCTGTTGCTGGTAGTCTATGAATGGCCTTGCGTGTGTTTGCATAAGGGACACAGCAACTCCGTTAACTAGGGATTGGGACCCACCGGGGAGCATAATCAGGTTTATTTCTTGGGAAGAATTCTCTCTGGTGTGGCAAGATTTAAGCTGTTGTCAAGGAGATTAATTAGGAGGACGTTTCAACTGAGATGATGAGGTTCTGAACTAAATCAAGAAAATCTGCTACGTTTTAGACTCTTGATAATATTTCTGGTTGGAATTCTAACAATTTTGACTACCACTGAGAGTACAAGTGATACGTCACAAAAACCTAACATACATGTTCATCCTTTTTAAAAGAATTGCAAATTTGTTAAGTGAAAATGATGTTTTATTATTTCTTTAACTTGTAATTCTTTTTTGAGGTTGAATTCTTTAAGTTTACTAGCTGTGTATTTCCTACTTGTGTTTATATGTTTATATCCTTCTCTGGTTGTATTTTAAAAACAATGCTTTCCCTACTGTTTGTATGAACTGTTCATATATAAGTGATCTTAGCCATTTGCATGCCCTATTAGTTTCCAAGATTAAAGGCTGCATGGAAAAAGAGTCAAAGGAGGACCGCCCCTGACTTAATTATAGATTGCCAAAAAAGAGGCAGACAAGGGGAGACAATATCAGGGAATGTTCTTGTGGATAAAGCCTTGTAACACTTCCAGCCAAAAGTCAATGACATCTTTAGTAAACTGTACAAAGTTCTTAAATACTTTGAGAGTATATTTCCTACAAAGTGAATATGAATACCCCCTGAGTCCTGCTTTGAAGTCAGAGTCAGTGGGAAGTAAAAACAGAATTTGTTCAAAGGGACAACCAACCATGAGTTACTCTTGTTAAGATTATGCTCATGTATTTTATATAATCAATGTCATTATAAATTGAAAGATTTTTTCTATTATGATTTCTAAGTGGTTGTTTCTGGCATATAAGAAAGCAATTTTATGTCACTTGAATTCATTCTTAGAAATCCTGACCTTTTCAGTTGATTGTCTTGAGTACTAATGATGATTTTAGTGATTATAATCCTTGATTATGCTACATTAATAAGAGTGAAGTATTGTTTAACTGTATAAGAATCAAGGAGAGAATAACATTTTATCAGGAAATTAATAAAGCATTATATCAGACTTTATGATTTTTATTTTTGAAATACTAATGTGTTATGTCAATATCTTCACAGCATTTTACTCATAAATTTTATTAAATTCATTAAGTGTATAAAATATGTACAGATTGGAAAATCTTGCAGGGCAAGACTAAGAAAGAAGACCAACAGAAATAAAACTTAAAGATCATAAGTTGAACCTTAATCAATATGCCCTGCCCTTTTCTGGTCCAATTGAATCTCACTTCCAGAAATAAATGGAAATGAAAATGGGAAACAGCAAAATTTAACAGAAATATGATTTGGCCAAAAATAGTAAGAACATGACATACTATTAGTTTTTAAAGTTAAGTGATTTGAAAGAACTGTCTACATTTTTTGTTTAAAAGGAGACTTCTCATTATATATGATTGTGTGAAAAAAGAAAATCTAAATACAACCTATCTTTCCAGTTTCTATAATAATTCCATTTTTCAGAAAGAATTTTTAGTAGATTTAAGATGAAGATAAGTTAATATATCTACATAAGAATTTCTGATCAGAGGGGCACCACACATTTTGATAAAATATGAATATTATTATTGTAATTTCATAAAAACTAAAAAGTAAACCAAAGCTTTTGAGTAAACAGATTTCTCATCAGAGAATCTTCATGTTTTTTATTGTCTTGACTCATACAAAATGTTCACCAGAGTTGCTTTTTTGAATTTTCTGGACAAGTTATTCAAGATGGGGCCAAGAAAAATGAAGTCAAACATAAAGAATATAGAAATTGTGTGTGTGTATTCAAAAATTCTGGACAGAAATTATTTGGGTAAAAGATGTTGTTCATCTCTTGTTTCACTTTAAATCTCTTATCTGCAATTAAATTTCTTTTGGGATTTTCAACTATCTTATCTCCATGTTTTTGTCTTTATATCCAGCCTTAAGATTTACTTGAATTTCTCCATTTTCCTAGCAGGAAAATGCTATATGTACTTAAGCAAATATAACACTTTACTGATTGACATTCAGCTATGGAAAACCGTTTCCTGTTTTTTCCAGAGTTTTGTGAACCTGAGGTTCAACTTTGGAAACATCTTTATTCTAGTCTCTCTTTTCCTTTTAAATATAGAGCTTCAAGTAATGTGGATAATTCAACTCAATACAGAATAATCAAGTAAAAAAGGAAGCCTCATTCATTGCATAACTCTTTTGTTTCTCTGACCCCTTCCTTTTGATACATCCTGGGTTAAAACACAGAGAGTCAACAATTTCTAGCATTCATATTAGAATGTTGGTTTGCCCTTGCTGGGAATTTTTGTATACCCAACACTTCTGGTGGGAAGTTCATTTTATATTCTGCACTGTCTTTAACAGAAAGTGACTAAGCATTCAACTCAAGATTTCTGGAAAATAAGACCATAGAGTAATTGAAAAATGAACATTTGCTTTACAGGTAATAATGCACTTGAACCACCCATGCTAGCTACAGTGTAAGTTAATATGGCACTTTTAGTAAAAGTGAACTTTAAAATACTGTAAAACAATGCCACATGATTTTGGGTGACTGCAGTGGTCAAAGCTTCTTGGCTCCACAGGACATTTTAAATATTTTCTTTTATTTCTCTCCACAAACATTCAATTCTCTAGAAAAGTTTGTCTAAATTGCTGGAAAATATGTTTCTGGCCCCTTCATTTCATATGAGCACTACATATTGAGACCCTCTAGCCGGCGTTTCAGAGCCATAGTTATAATGTGACTGTATTGACAGTTATTCAAACCTACTGCCCTTGTTTGGTGAACAGGGATTCATTTGCCCCAAATACAAAAGGCCCCTGAACTCATTTAGAGCACAAAAGCAAATTATAATCATTTTAAGGCAATGGAATTCTGAATTATCATAAGCTAATATTTTGAGCTTTTTCTGCATCTTAGAACACACACATCCTTGTTTAAGATTCAAACCTCTGGACACAATTATGGTTGACCAGTAGGCTTTTTAGCTGACAGATGACTGGCTGACTTGGAAACCAGTTCTTAAAACCTCCAGAGAGCAACATGTATTCCTGAGCTCTCGGCTCTAAGATTTTTCACATCATTTTTACAAAAGAAACACCTCAGGTGTACCAAAGCTTTGTGCAATGAAATCTTTCAGAGCAGCCAGAAAAATATAACTCTTCCCCACCTGGATTCAGTCATGGGTTAGAGCACATTTAATTTCAAGTCAATAGGTTCCCTGCACATCAGCACTTAAGGGATTAAAGACAAGTCTAGTTTTGTTGCCCTAAATGTACTGTTATTGTTATCAATTCGTGCAGCCTTGCAATAAGTTTTCAATAAATCTACGATTAACTATTATTTTCTTGCCTATAAATAAAATATAATCATCTTAAAAATCAATGAAGGGAAAACCATCAAATCCATTAACCTGGCTCAGAATCCCTTCAGGCTCTTGCTATGAAACACAGTGCTGTGGATCTTTCATTTTATTGAGCTATATCTCTTTGTATGGCAACCAGCAGGCAAAAGAAAAAAAATATCTAATCTAAAAACCAAAGACTATGAGGTTTTCTAAAACCACTAAGGTAAGGGCTGAATATTCTTTTTTGCCTGGGGTTAATTTTTTTTTTCTGCTTTAATTTGCAATCATGCAATAAAAAAAGGCGGGGGGACATTGCCTCAAGTAGCTAGTGGCTTTATTACCATCTCTCCTGCCAGTCCCCACCTTTTATCACTTTCAAATCCTTTGTTTTTAAAGTCACCTGCACAACGCTGCAATGTTATAAACACCTTCAGTTGTCTTCACCAACTGTCATTTCGTACTATCTGCTGTTAGAATCTCAAAAGCAGTAATGCATGGGGGTCAAGGCCACTTTCTCTCAGGAAACTAAAAAACAACAGAGCCAAGTCATTTAGTGTGGAGTTTTTTTCCCCTGTCAGCTTTACTATACCCTGGAGTGGACATTTTCCTTGCCTTTCAGTTGCGAATATTCCTCAAAAGACATGAACTTCACAATAAGGTAACCACACAAAAACAAGGTTTTATAGACAACCCATTATCTACTAGCAGAAGGGGGTGATTAGTCATCTGCTCCACTTGAAATAGATCCAAAGAATTCAAGCTAGTATTGCAAAGAGAAAAATGCATTTATGTCAGGATTTTAGAAAGGGAGCCATTCTGCCTTAATGTCATGGGTATCAGCACAACCTTTCAAAAGGCTGTAAGCAATCTTAGAAGTCAAGCAGCAAGGAATTGACCCAAGATTCAGTATTTTTTTTTTTTTTTGCACTCCCATACCTCTCCCACCTGAATGATCAACTCTTCTGATCATTCTTTGGACTAGAGACAAAAAGGACCACCTTCTGTTTTTGTTGGCTGCTAAAAATGGTCAGTTCGGCTGGGTGCAGTGGCTCCCACCTGTAATCCCAGCACTTTGGTAGGCCGAGGTGGGTGGATCACTTGAGATCAGGAGTTGAAGACCAGCCTGGCTAACATGGTGAAACCCCATCTCTACTAATAGTACAAAATTAGCTGGGTGTGGTGGCAGGCATCTGTAATCTCAGCTATTCAGGAAACTGAGGCAGGAGAATCACTTGAACCTAGAAGATGGAGGTTGCAGTGAGCTGAGATTGTGCCATTGCACTCCAGCCTGAGTGACAGAGACTCTGTCTCAAATTAAATAATAATAATAATAAATAAATAAAATTAAAATGGTCAGTTCAATTAAACTAATTCAACCACACATACCAGATAGGATGTCTGAAGACTTAATCATTTCTTAATATGAAACTTACTTATCATCATATTCCCCTTTTTATATTTTCTACAAACCATTACAAATTCACATGAAATTCTTCAACCTGCAAGAGGCCTAGTTTACTCTCAAGACAATTCACATACAAGTCCAAGTTTTCCCCCCATAAATAAAATATAATCATCCTAAAAATCAATAGGAGAAAACAATCGGAACCATTAACCTATCTCAAAATCCCTTCAGCCACTTGGATGAACCACACAGTGCTGAGCCTTTCATTTTATTGAGCCGTATAATTCTTTGTATGGCAAATGGCAAGGGAGAAAAAAAATCAAAGACTCAGGTGTTGTGTTCTGAAAATCAGAGAGAAGTGGGAATGTAATAGTAGATTTTGACCTTTTTTGATTATAGAAATAAATAGATTTTGGAAACCCCAGAAACAATGGTTTTGAGCAACTGGACAGAAGTTAGTTTGGTTTAGCTTCTCCCTTTGAAAATGCTTCCTCATGAGCAGTTTATAAACCTGGACATCAATTATTTTTAAATTGTCAAAAATTTTTCTTTAAGATTTAAGGGAAAAAAATAAGACATAGAGAAAAAAAAATTGATTATAAAAGTGGAAGTGTGAGTCAAATGCACTAAAAAGACAAGACTGATTGAAGATAGGCCCTGCATGGTGGTGCAGACCTGTAGTCCCAGCTATTCTGGAGGCTGAGGCAGGAGAATTACTCATGCCCAGAAGTTTGAAACCAGCCTAGGCAACATAGCAAAACCCTGTTTAAAAAAAAAAAAAAAAAAAAAAAGACTGATTTAGTCTCAAGTCTCAAGCTTATAATATTTGAACTGAAGTGAAGATACTCACATGAAGCTGATTGCTATTTACCACTGCTCAATGGTCACTTCTTAATTCTCTTCTTTTCCACTGAAATTTGTTTTGTAAAGTTCAATAATGAGGAAATTTACAAACTATAACTGGACTTTTAAAATCTAATTTCAACTGTTATTTTAGATTTGGGGATACATGTGCATGTTTGTTACCTGGATATATTGCAAGATATTAAGGCTTGGGGTATGATGATCCCACTACCCAAGTGCCCTTGCTCCCCTTACTCCCTACTCACTCTAGTAATCCCCAGAGTGTATTGCTGCCATCATTAGGTCCATGAGTACCCCCTGGTCAGCTCCCACTTATAAGTGAGAACATGTAGTATTTTATTTTCTTTTCCTGTGTTAATTCGCTTAGGATTATGGCCTCCGGTGGCATCCACATTGCTGCAAAGGACATGATTTCATTCTTTTTTATGGCTGCATAGTATTCTATGTACCACATTTTCTTTACCCATTCACCATTGATGGGCACCTAGGTTGATTTCATGTCTTTGCTATTGTGAATAACACTGTAATGAACATGAAAGAACATGTGTCTTTTTGGCAGAATGATTATGACTGGATTTTGAACATCTAACTTCATTAATGTAAGTAAAGTCAAATAATAAATTATATCTCATAGATACATTCTTTTAAAAAATAGCCTTCTTCCTCTTCCTTATACTCTCTGCCCCTTTGGGAAAAAAATGGAATACCTCTTCACTTAATACAAGGATAAAGTAAATAATTTTCCTGTGGTTTATCTAATGAGCCATGAACATGTTAAAAATATAAGGACATCATTATAATATCCACACAAAAACAGTCAGCTCTGCATGGGATGAGAAAAGGAGCAGCTTAGTAATTAGTCACTATAAAAATAGAGAGAGGTTTTGTTAGGATTTTGAGGAAAAAAACACATTTTTAATGTCTGGGTAACACTAAGTTTAAATGGTCATTTTCCTATATATCTCTACCACCCAGTTTAATAACTAAACATTTGGAGAAAGAAAACTATATATGGCCTCCTCAGTAAGAAGATAATAAAGAAATAACAGAATCTAAAGTAATAACAGAATCTAAAATACAAATTCTATTTTCCATAACTAAATACAAAAAATAACATTTTTTATCACTTCCAATTTTAAAGTTTTAAATTACATCCTATGCCAAACAAAAGTGTTAAACAAAAGAGAGAAAGAGAGATACTATTCTTTACCAGCAGTTAGCATATGGCCAGATATTTAGCCCATTTGCATTTATTGGAATGATCGATCTTTTGTTTTAATCTCAGTTTATGTTTAGTATTTATTATAAATTATTGTTGTTTCTTCTATTCCCTTTTCATAAATTTTGCTGGCTTAAGCTTCACTTTATCTTCCCACTTTTCCTCCCTCTCCAGGTAATCTGGAAATTAAATTGTGCTTATTGATTTCACTAGTGATGCCTAATAATGGTAATTCTAATATTCTTTATTAATGTATCAACATTATTTAATAACTGTGTCATGCTTGCTCAGTCACTGCTTCCTCCCCTTTTAAGTCTCCCACTGAAGGAGACTATTAGAGTCTCTTATTCCCCAACTCCCCATTTCCCCCACTGTAAAGGGGCTTTTACAGTGCTTTTGTTTGCCACAGAATTTTACTTAGGTAGTCTATAAATTTTAATTGTAAGCTATTATTAGGTTATCCCTTTTGGAGTTTCTCTATTGTTGAATTAATTCTTTATATAATAAATTCCCAGTTAATTTTTAAGCACCTACTAAGTCTTAATTATTGCAAGATTTGTTACCACTTTTCCTCTTCTCTTCATTTCCCATTCCCTTGAAATGGATAATCTGATTCCATTAACAAAAAGTTGGAAACCGTCCTCAAAAACTTTACTTAAATAGGTGACTGAGTAGTATATTTTCCAATGTCTTGACTTGCTCTTACTCTGACAGATAAATAGATAGGTAAAGAATCTTTGTTTAGCAGTTCTTTTTCTCTGATTTCTTTAAAATGTATGATCTTTTCTCTGTAAAAAAAAAAAAAAATATATATATATATATATATATACATATATAGAATGTTTATAACAGACTGATTCTCTTTCCTTCACAATTTATCTTTAAATTTCACAAGGATATGTAGAGTTGTAAGTTTCTTTGTTTTCATTAATACTCTTTGTAACTGAATGAATCCTTTCAATTTAAATATTCAAGTTTTCTTCAGCTCAGGAAATTTTCCTCAATTAATTGTTGAATTATTTTGTATTAGTCATATTTTTGCTGTAAACATGCTGCCTAATCTATAAAATCTTACTGACTTACAAGCCGCCCGTTCAAGTCTGTAAGTTGGCAATAGATCAGCTGGTCTTGACCTATAGTAGGCAGCGCCTTTGGGAAGTAATTAGGTTCAGATGAGGTCATGAGGTTAGAGCCTCCATGATGAGATGGATGACTGCCCTTGTAAGAGAAGAAACCGACACCCGAGCTGCTTCTCTCTACCATGGGAGGATACAGAAAGAAAGCAACTCTCTGCAAACATGAAAGACTGCCTTCGCCAAGAACCAAATCTGCTGACACCTTGATCTTGGACTTCTGAGCCTCCAGAACTGTGAGACATAAATGCCTGTTGTTTAAGCCACCTGGTCATGTATTTTGTCATAGCAGCCAAAGGTGACCATGACAGCTCTGAAAAATCCTTTTTATACTCTAAATGTATCTCCTTGAGAGTCATTACTTGTTTCGTTAATTTCTCTCCATCTTTTTCATTAGTTCTAATTTGATAGTACTGTTTCTAGTCTAGTTCTTCAATTTGGTCTTCATCATCAGGTGACTTAGTCTTGAAAAATTAGTTATGCTCTCTATGTGACTATACAGGGCTGTGTCTTCTTTCATTGTTACAATGGGTCAAGTTGTTTGTCTCTCTCATGGATAGTGAATCTGACTAGATCATGCAGGAGAAAAGTTTCTGTTTGTGTGGACTAGCAGCATAAACTGGTAAAATGTCATCCTTCTGCTGACACTTGAAAAAGTCCTCTCTACTCTCAGGGCTATCTTAGTCATCTTCTAGCTGCAAGACCTAGAAATGCTTCAGCATACCATTGTGGTCCTCTTTCGAAGGTCCGAAGTTAACAGATCTAGGAGCTCTTCTGGGCTGAACACAGCAAGCGTACCCTTTACAGAGACACCTTGAAATCTAGGATCTTTCTCTAAATCCTGAACTAAGGCAAGCCTTCAACTTTTACACTGGTCCTAAATTTTTTCTTAATGATACCATGAAGTCTCACCAATATGGTAGCCATTTGCTGTGTATGACCATTAAGCACCTGAAATATAGATAGACTGACATGAGATGTCATATAAGTGTAAAATACACACCAAATTTTAAAGGCCTAGTACAAAAAAAAGTAAAATATCTTCTTAGTGTTTTTATATTGAGTATGTGTTAAAATATTTTAGACATATTAAGCTAAATAAATTATTTTTTAAATTATTTAAAAATTGAGTAAATTACTGAAATTAATTTTTGTTCTTTATCTTTACCTTTTTATTTTTTTTTTCTTTTGGAGATGGAGTCTCGCTCTGTCACCCAGGCTGGAGTGCAGTGGCATGATCTTGGCTCACTGCAACCTCCGCCTCCTGGGCTCAAGTAATTCTCTTGCCTCATACTCCCCAGTAGCTGGGACTACAAGTGCACGCCACCACACCCTGCTAATTTTCTGTATTTTAGTAGAGACAGGGTTTCACCATGTTGCCCAGGATGGTCTCGAACTCCTGAACTCAGGCAATCCACACACCTCAGCCTCCCAAAGTGCTAGAATTACAGGCACGAGCCATGGATCCTGAACTATTTTTACCTGTTTTAATATGGGAAGCTGGAAAATTAAAAATTACATATATAGTCTGCAGTGCGGTTCACATTATCCTTGTATTGAACAGCACCACCACAGAGACTGAGGCCCTGTCTTGCTCAGCTTCCCCTAAAAGGAGAATAGTTCAGTCTATCCTTCAGGCTTCACCAACATAAGGGGAAAAGGATGGAAAAGAGGTTGGGAAAAGTACTTAGACAACCTTCATCCGAATGACCTTGTCTTAAATGAGTTTACATTTTGTTTCTATTCTTGAGCTTTATTCTTACTACCATTTATGATTTTTATTTTTTCAAATTGGCATTTTGCTTTCAAAAACAGGAATAATTCCTAGGAAAATAATACAAATTGGGAAATTCAGCCTTCAAAAATATTTGTAATTTAAGGATACTGAGTAAAATATATTCAATATCCAAATATACATGAAATGTTAATAACAAATTGCTTAAAACTTCCAGAATATCCAACTTCTGCTTACACAGACTCATGAAGACATTTAACATTTCTGCAACTTATATGGAAAAATCTATGTCCAGTGTGGTTACAGGTATACTCTTAATAACTCGAGTGTTTGAGTAATTCACGCTAGAGAGAACTGTCAAATTTTAGAAGACTGAATAATAGTCCTCACAATTTTGAGGGGCTTAAACCATCAATAAAGGAATGTAAAATAACTGAGGGACTTGGTTTTCATTTAGTTTTCATCACTTCACTCTTCCAAATTTGCAGCACTTCTCAAATAAAAAAATGAGAGATTCGCACAAATTATTCAATAAGCTTTGATCAGTTAGTGTTTACAAGGCTCAGTCATCTCTGAGGTTCTAATGATTACACGTCACGAAAAACCCAAAACAGTACTAACTGGTTAAGCACACAAACTGCTGAAGTATAGGAAATGTATCACCCTGTTTCCCTGCCACACCCTTTTTTTGCTAACACTCGCAGTCTTGCTGATGTCTTCCAGGTTTAGGGGTTTCTTCTCCCCTCATTCTTCAAGGTTCCCCCTTAGCTTTACCTGTCCTGAAAGGACACCATCTCCTAAAACTTACCCTTTCTAACTTCTTCTCTAAAGTTTAGTAGGCTTTTTCCCCCACAAACTCATTTCTGTTGTTGGGAAATATCAGAATTCAATGGTGACTCTTCTGTCACTATTGTGAAAATTTAAATATCTATTACTTATATGACATATTCTATGGGAAACACCAGCAATCTGAGGCAACTATATAATTTTGTAGCACTGTCAAGACTTAGCCTAGATGTGTACTAAAAGTTTAAAGACTTTCTATCTAAACTAAAATTTTCATTCAAAAATGAAAGCGGTGACTATAAACAGTCAACCCAAGGGAAGTTGACTTGGTGAAATTTAAAATAATAAGCACTTCAGACAAACGCATATGTCTAACACTCTGATAAGCAGCTTTTCTTTTACTTACTTAGGTACTTAGCAGACTGCAAATTCAGAAACTGCAGCTACGTCAGAGAGTCATCTGAGCACTGTTTAACTTATAACCCACGTAGAGTAAAGGCTGAAGTTTTGTCTCTTAAGCTAACGAGGTCTTGATACGTGGCAGCATCTGTTTCTCTCTAGCCTTCAATCTCCTTACTGACCCATTAACTGGTCATTCAACATAATGACTCTAAGTTCTGGTATTGCTATGATGTATCTTCCTATGGCTGAAAATGTGAGGAAGCTTTGAGCATTCTTCCCTTGTTACTGGATATTCTGTTTTACTGAATGCTCCAATTTGGGGTTCAAATCCTAACTCAGCAATTTGCCAGCTATGTGTCATTGGGCAAGCTACTTGCTGTCTCTGTGTTTCAGCTTCCTCATCATCATGGTGAGGATAATAAACCCTATCATAGATTGTTATGAGAAATAAAGGAGTGTGTGAATCATGAACACTGCCTGATAGCCAAATAAGGATTCAGTGAAAGCTGCTCATGGCATATCCTGTTACAGAGATCACTGGTTCTCAATGTTGGAGGCATGTTAGAAGCAAACACTGATGCCTGGTCCCTACCCAAATTAATAAATTAGAATATGTGGGTGTAGGTCCCAGATTTACGTATCGTAAGATCCTATGGCCAGCACATCCTCAAAAATATTAATAATAATATCTGTTTAATTACTATTCGGTGTTTACTGTGAGCCACGCTATGTGTCTGATGGCTTTATTTAGGCGTTGTCCCCTAAGCCACACTCCAGAGAGGATAACAACAGCCATAAGCCATATTTGAGATGTGAGTCTGAGAGTCTAGTTTGCCTGTGTGGAGCTTTCCCAGCCACAACAAGCTATGATGGGAAGGTTGAAACTGAGAGTGTAATATTGGGGTTCAGGGGTTCAGGTTGCCCTCAGCTCCCCTGAGAGGATGTTTCTCCAGATTCTTGGTTTCCTGCCCTCTCAAGAACGAGACAGGGGACCATGGTGCAGTGCACAGTAAATGCTGGACTCAAAAGTGTTTGTAGAAAGTGATTTATTTAAAGAGAGTGAGAAACAGAAGAAGGAGAGAGAAAGAAACAGCTAACTCTTACACTGAATGAGAGAATCCAGAAAGATGGAATCCAGGAGAGGAAAGCAGCTTCCACACTGAGTGGAAGGGAATAGAGAGAGATGGAGTTTAGGAG